>NW_022280105.1:217539-239134 GCF_004355925.1 Anarrhichthys ocellatus | reverse complement strand
TGTGTGTGTGTGTGTGTGTGTGTGTGTGTGTGTGTGTGTGTGTGTGTCTCTCTCTCATACAGTCATTCAGGTCTTGGAGACTTTTAGAGGACCCCCTCCATTATAAAATAAAAGCCACACACATGATTTAGAGATATACGTGATGCAGCTCAGCCAATCAAATATGGGTATTCTGATAAGTTTCCTCATTCGAGTGACATTTACACACACCGCGACACAAGAGGGAGAGACGAGGAAAGACATGGCAGAGCAGGACAATAGTCATGTAAGCTGTAAAAGATAAAACATAGGACAAACTCCAAATGAGAAAGTTTGCCAGAGAGATCAGAGTCTCTCTCTCTCTGTCTCTCTCTCATACAGTCATTCAGGTCTTAGAGATTTTAAGAGGACTCTCCCCCCCCCCACCCACACACTCCCCATTTTAAAGTAAAGGCCCCACAAAATGAATTCTAACTGAAATGCTTGTGATGAAGCCTTTCATTTAATAACCTGTTTATGTTTATCTAACATTATGATTATGTCTCCTCTCCCCTTCTCTCCCCCACCCCATTTCAAAATAAAAGCCCCAAAGAGTGAATTCTAACTGAAATGCTTGTGATGAAGCCTGTCATTTAATACGATCTGTTTATGTGTGTCAAACATTAAGATTATGTCTCCTGTCCCCCTCTCTCCCCCACCCAGTCCCACCCTTTCTCCTCATGGATTAACTGTATTTAAACGTTAAACTCAAAATTAGGCTTTTTTTAAAATAATGAATGCTCTTACTAATACTGCGACAACTACTACTACTACTACTAATATTTCTAGTATCACTACTACTACTACTGCTACTACTACTACTGCTACTGCAACTTTTTCTGTTGCTACTATTACTACTACTACTACTACTGCTATTACTGATACCATCAATATTATTACTACCACTACTGATATTACTACCACTACCACTACTATTATTACTTATACCACAACTGCTACTACTGCTATTCCTGCTACTACCAGTACTAATACTACTACAGCTATTACTATGACTACTGATACTACTACTTCTACTACTTCTTCTTCTAATTACTAATAATTCTACTACTACTGCTACTACAAATATCACTACTGCTACAACTAGTACTTCAAATGCTACTAATACTTCTACTGCTAATAATACTTCTACTACAACTACAACTTATACTACTGCTACAACAAATATCACTACCGCTGAAATTTTTTTAAGCTACAGAAACACTTTGAATATCAAAATGTTCAGCTATTTCAGGAGAGGGGTGATATGACTTCATATTTGTAATCTTTCAACTTTTTGAATTATTAAGATTTTTGCAATTTTTTTAAAATTGGATATCTATTTTCAGCAATGTTTTTGAGATTCATTTCAGCTTTCAGCATTCCAACGCATTTTCAACAGGAAATGCATTTTCTAGTTATGACTTACTATCTCATAATTATGAATTAGCATTATGACTTTACTTACCATCTAATAACTATGATTTAGTATCTCATAATGGGGACTTCATTACTATCTCATAATTGTGACTTGTCATGACTTAGCATCTAATAATTATGACTTTTTATCTCATAATGATGACTTTTGAAGGCGGCTTCTTCTCCTCCGCTCCGTGAGTTTAACTGAGGACGGGGGTCAGCAGAGAAGAAGTAGTGCCAATATGGAAAAGTGGCCGATTGTATACCAATGTGGTTCAGCGGCATGTGCCGATCCCGGGAGTGGTATGCAGCTCCTGTTCCACTGGCATGTACCGTGTCCTAACGGCAGGTGCCGTTTGAAAGTGGAAGTCCACAAGTTGACATGGCTTTTGTTAGCCTGGCCGTAGCCAGTCTGACTATTGTGAAGGATTTCAGTATTAACAACATTATTAGTAGGATTAGATAGCACCCTAAGTGGTGAGTAGAAGTGTCACAATAATAAATATGTTAGTCACAATATGTTTCCAGATGGAATGTATTATATTTACAACATCCTCACTTATAGAGGATATTATATGTTACAGTATATTAACTCATTGAATGTATTAAATCATAGAAGTATAGTCACTGTAGGTATTAAAACACTGTAAGAATAAGTCTTGAGGGTCAGATAGGGATTCTGAGTGAGGCTTCACAGACATGCAGCAGCAAAAGGAGGCGACCTCATCGATGGAGGATGGGGCCAGTGGAACGGTCAAATGCCAAAGCTGACCACGACGGAGAGGTGGAGCCAAGGTGTTTTGCGAGGAGCCAAGATGTTTTGCTAAAGGATCGATAATGGGAGGGGACAGAATTCAAATGGAGCCAATCACTAATCGCCACGGAGGATCATTCAGACGTTTTAGGACAGTTTCGGACACTTTCCGACTCTCAGGGGATACAAAAGACAATGTTTGAGGGAGTTTACCTCAGATCACTGCAGCTTCCTTTTTCAGCTAACTGGCCTGGGTCGGACTGTGAGGTGATGCGTGTATGTGGTCTCTGCTCTCGAGAACATTACTATTGATACTTAATTCAGTTTGTAAGTGAATTTTGTGTAGTACATTAAATATTGTTATTCATTTTGAACCGGTTCCAGCTGATTTTTCTGATGCGCATGCGCAGTAAGAAGCTCGCAGTAGAAAGAGGTCCTGCGGCCTAGCAGCTCTTCATCCTTTGTTCTAAGACTCAACACTATCAATAACCAAACTTTCAGTCAACCAACCGTAAATTATAGTTTTTGGCATGTTTAATGGTTGAACATGATCACACATTAACTAACGTCGCAAAATATAAACCAGGCATACATGGTATATAATGTATCATTCATCATAAATATGAATGAGTAAACAGTTATTGTAACGGGTGCGGTAAGGACCCAGGAGCAGTACGACAGACACACTGGATAGTTGGAATCAAAGCTTTATTTTCCACTGGACACACAACAGGTAACAGTCTTTGATAAGCACAGATGGATAGTCCCACACGGTGGAACGACAAGCCGTTAAGGGAGAAGGCATACATAATCCCGAGGAAACAGTGGCAGGATCTCGTGGTCAGGGACAGAAGTCTGAGTGAATTACCGGGTTAGAGTTGATGTTTACTGTTTATGCTGGGAATGAGAACACTTTACCAAATGTCTATAGTTCTATTGTGCCCCCTCCTGGTAGGTATAGGAACCTGGAAATATACAGTGAAACTGTATTACATGTAATCAAAACATACAATGACATTTTAGACAATCCATGGAGAGAAAAATACCCAGACGTCTATGCCGATCGCATGGATCTTAGTATGCAGGCTTTCTAAAGAGCTCCTTCAGTGACAGGCTGCTTCACCCGTGGTGTGTGAAGGAGAGATACTGCAGGTCCTTCCTTCTGCTGCTGTCACACTTGAGAATCAACACTGCTCTCAGTAGACTTACTGAAACTGACAATACACTGTGTTCAACATCAATATCAATGTTTCCTATGTGCAATAATGAAAACTGTTTCATTATTTATTATATGCCTAGTTTTTTTGTTTGACTGATACTTCTTGTTGTTGCTCTGTCCCCTTTGCTGCTAGAAGACTTCACAGTGATGTTTAATACTAACAACAACAAAAGAAACCGGTAGACAGTCATGGAAGGAACAACCGCAGCTACAACAAAAGAGAAGTGTACCTGTAAGTATAAACTCAAAACTCACTGGTGATTCATTGCCAGATCTGTGTGTAGTTATTTGTTCTATAATGGCACGATGATCATTTCAAATATGCTTTGATCCAACACCATTCATATTTTGTTTACAAACAGGGAGCGAACAACAAAAGCTCCAATTCATCATACGGATGAAGAACAGACCTCACGTTATTGGCCACAGAAATGCTTCTGCTCAGGGTTTGGAGTAAGTATTCAGCGAGTAAACTTCAGAAACACGCATAAACTGGTGTATGTAGTAGGCCTAGTAGTAGTAGTAGTAGTTTTGGTCCTTATTGAAAGTTTTCTACAAGAATGCACACAAAAATCAATAAATAACAATAAGACATTAAATTAAAGGGGTAAAAAGGTGTAGGCTGAAGCTTATATACCTACCATATTTAAATATCATATTTTAATAGGAGACCCTTTCCCTTCTAGTTAAAAAAAATAATGAAATAATAGAGTTGTAAATATTACATGCAAACTATTAATCATATCTCAGTTTCAAATGTGTTTACCACCTTATTTTTTTTATTGTTTCTGCTAAATGAACTTCACATTCATAATTCCTTGTCACACCTTTCCACAAGTTAACCCCTTTAGTAGATATATATTTACATACCTATTCCCCTAAATTCCTGCTGGCTCTCTCTAATGTCAAAAAACCTCTGAATACAGTTAGGAAGCAAATTATATTGTACGTTTTACATTCTCTGTGCAAATGCCGACCTCTCAACCTGCACAGCAAGGGCTCAATAGCTAAACTATATAGTTGGACTTATCCCTCGCTGTACAGGGATTGGCCGACTCAGCCCTGCCCCCGTCTTCACCAAACATTGAACACAACTGTACAACAAACCAACCCATTCAGAAAACCATCACCTTAAGTCAGTTTGATAATGCTCTGGAAAGCAACTTATAGTCAGTGCAGACAAGGGCAACTGCCCTCCATTTCCTGAGTAAAGCAAGGTCTCTTTTCTTTGGCAGCAGGGAAAGCACCGCTCACCAACGGGAGACAGGAAGAGATCCTGTTCTGAGGCACTCCAATAAAACTCTATATAAATCAGAATCAAGAGTATTCCAGAAACGCTTCTAAAAGTCAGCGGAGAGACCATCAATCCCTGGTGGCCATCCCAAAGCCATCTGATTGACAGAAACTGTCAAATCCTCCAGAGTCAGCCCACAGTTCAGAGCAGCTTTCTCTCTGGGCTGAGCTAAGAAAGCTCCTATAGCTCTTGGCAGCAGCACTGCTCCGCCCCACATAGGCCAGTGTAGAAATCCATGACATGGTTCCTCATCTCACCCTGCCTCCTTGAAGCCTGATGCAGATCATCAGCTTCCTTTGCACTTCCTCTCTGTGCCACCAATCTGTCCTGGTTGAAGAAGAAGGAGCTTGGGGCAATTTTATCCTTAAACTGGAGGAAACAAGACCTTACAAGAGCTCCCTGCACCCTTTCCTGCAGGAAGGAGCTCAACTCCAACTTCTTCTCCTGTAGCAGTTGACCCGTAGCAGGATCTGAATCTCTGTATAGCCCCTCCACAATATCTCTAATGTTGACTTCAAGCTGCTAAACTGCTGCATAATTTTTGCTGTGGAATTGGAGGTGTCCTGCTGGCAAAAAACACAAATTTGTGCTTTACCTACCTCCCACCACAGCTTCAAAGAACTAAAATCAGCTTTTTAAATTTTCCACTGCTGCCAAAAGCACTCTACGCTCTGACAGAAGAAGCTGGTTGTTAAAAGCCAACTGGATTTATATTGCTGTAAAGTAATCTGGAGCTGAAACTTTGTGAAATGTAGATCCTGTCTAATCTGGCTGCATTTACCATGTTATTGCTGTCTCACCCATTGTCTGGATTGTGGATGTTTGATTCTTTATCTCTTTATTTCTAACAGGTCCAAGTGCATGTGTGATGTTACTGTTAAGGCTCTGAGATGACTGTGGATGGGGTTCCTCACTTGTCCTAACTACAGTGAAGTCTAAAATACAGTGAGCTCATTTTAGGGCAAATATGTTAACAAAGCAGAACACTGAGCTCTCTATTTCTGCCCTGGCAATAAGCAGCTGACTAATCACCACCTTGAGGACAAGCTGGTTGCTTTTGCAGAACTCTGTTCTAAACAGAACAGCTACCCCTGCACTTATATTAGTGCCATAGTTAAGTACACACAACCCATCCCACCATAAGCCCCAACCTAACTCGTCAGAAGGAATAATGTGCGTCTTACAAAACCAACACATTAACTTTATTTTGGGTAGAGTCTTCAGAGATTAAAGTCCTTTTGTGCCTATCTCTCCCACCATTGATGTGTGATGTTTGGGGCTGAAAGACCTTCAGTGAAGCGCCCATGCAGCAGTCTCCCTCACTGCAAGTCTGGCTGAAGCTGACCACCTCCATCATCTGGCCCCAGTGCTTCTTCCACAGGCTCAAGCGTGTCGCCATCTCTGAGGCAGAAGTTGTGCAAAATAGTGAGTGAAGACCTTCACTGCCAAAGTAGGGTGCACTTCCAGAGCCTTGAAAAATATTGAATGCCACCTGGTCTTCACGATGCCAAAAGCCTGTTCGAACATAGAACTGGATTTTGCATGGTGCCTGTCAAACTCGGCTGCCACTGCACTTCTCACTGGCTTCCTATAAGGCGTTATGAGTGTGATGAGTCATGACATACAGGGACAGACACCATTGCCTTGGATACAACAGCCTTCCGGTGGGTACAGACTGGGACAAGGGTCACTTTCAAGGATTATAGGATTCAAGGATCATTTATTGTCATTATGCAACACAGGAATGCACATCGAAATGCAGTTGTAACTGATTTACAACACAAGAAAAACATGACAAACAAAACAAAAACAGTAGTACATTCCTGTAGAGCATTTTTTTGAATTTGCATCATAAGTAATGTAAACAGCAGCAACAAAAACAATTCTCTGGACAGATAATATGGCCGACATCTTAACATAAAAATTCAACATGAGGAAAACATTGTCCATCAACTCTGACTGTGTTTGAGCACCAAGCATGTGGGCTCAACAGTCCCGCTGTTTTCATCAATCAAAATTTTTACAGAGCATCAGACAGCCAGCAGCATGCTGGGTAGTGGAGTAGCCTCAGACAAACGGTTACAAAGTACTTCAAAGTTCAAAATCCAAAGTTAGCTTTATTGTGAATTCCACAATATGTACCGAACATACAGAGGAGTTGAAAAGACGTTTCTCTCCAGTCCAACATATAAACATATAAAGTGAATACAGTGCAAATAGATAAAAAAAAACATTTAGACAGCATATATATTAAGAAAAAACGATCAATCTGTATTTAGCAGCAGTCGGACATAGGGAGTCTTAAAAGAGAGGAGGGAGAGAGTTCAGCTTCCTAACAGCCTGGTGGACGAAGCTGTTTGAGAGTCTGGTGGTGCGAGCACGGAGGCTCCGGTATCTTATCGCAGGAGGTACTTTGTGTTTATTGATTTAAAAAAATACGCTCAGGATAATATCATGTGTTTCGTACTTTTTATTTATTCATTTTAAAAAATACGCTTCTGATAATAATGTGTTTAGTAGTTTGTATTTATTCATTTGGAAATATATGCTCAGGATAATATCATGTATTTATGTCGGTGTATTTATTATGGATTGTCCAGCAGCTCACGTTTTAATTATGCGACAGCAAGGACGTCAACACCTGTGTCTGAAGGGGTTTTCTTCATTTGTAGGCGAGCTCACTTGATATCCCTCCTCATAAAAATCCGTTGATAGTGAATAGGGAGAAGTGAATGAGTGAGTGATTTCGGACGCAAACACTCGGACGTAAACGTTTGGTCTGCAATCAATATCAAATCTTGCTCCACTTAACAATTATATGTCCCCGCCATCTTGTCAAAAGACAAGGGCTGCAATCAATTAAAGACTCGTCAACAACAAAGTTGCCTCCTTTAATCAGATGACCTAAAAACATCATCTTCCACATCACATTTTCTCCAATTTCTACAAATTGGTGATTCTAAGAATGAAACCCCAGAATAAAGGAGTTATCGCTAGAATGTATGACATTTTCTCAGCTATTAATTGTCGTGGGGGATGATGGAGAGCTGATTGTTAGTTTTGATATGTTAACTTTCTCTGCCCTCTCCTCCTCCTTCTCCTCTTTCCTTTCCTCTTCCCACTACTCTTACTTCTCCTCTGCCCTCTCCTCTCCCTTACATTCTCCCTCTCCTCCGATTTCTTCTGCCCATCTCCTCCCCCCTCTCCTCAGCCCTCTCCTCCTCCTTCTGCTTTCTCTTCTTTCCTCTTCTCCTTCCTCCTTCCCCCTCTCCTCTGCCTATTCCTCTACCCTCTCCACCTCCCTCTCTTCCACCTTCTTCTCCCTGTATCCTCCCCCTCTCCTCATCCCTCCCCTCAGTCCTCTCCTCTGCTTTCTCCTCTTTCCTCTCCTCCCTCCTCTCCTCTTCCCTCTCATCCTCCCTCTCCTCCACCCTCTCCTCCGCCCTCTCCTCTTCCCTCTCCTCCTCCCTTAGCTCCACCCTCTCCTCCACCCTCCCCTCTTCCCTTACCTCCTCCCTCTCCTCCGCCTTCTTCTCCCCGTCTCCTCTGCCCTCTCCTTTGCCTTTTCCTCTTCAATCCCTTACATTATCATCCCCCTTCATTCTAACGCTCTATCCCCTCCCTTGGTATTTGATAAGGCCTATGGTCTGATGCACACTAAGGCCATTGTCACCATTAGCAATCTGTATGTGGAAGGCATTTTTGCTTCTTTTGAAGATCTTTTTGATATATATGATCTTCCTCGAGCCCATGTCTGTATATCTGCAAGTCTGTGTTGAAGAAAAGTTTCTTTTAGGTCCAATTCTGTGGCTGGTTCAGAGTTCAGAGTTTATTCACTGTGCAGTGGAGCAGAAGTCCACAACAAAGCTGTAGAATTCTCTCTGCCCAGATAATATACAAGGTTACAGGAAATAACACTTAAACAAAAGGTGTGAGTTGGGCTAAGATTCTCCGGAAGGACAAGGGACGTTTTGGACACAAGATTTGTCTTCATTGTCAGTTCAGAGGGTGAGTTAGGTCTGAGAACACAACTCAGTCTCTAGTAGTGGATTTGCATGGGCTAAATACAGGTCTGTTTTACGAATCTAAAGGTGATTGATACATGTAGTATGACCTCTTACAGGTCTGGTCAAGTCTCTCTTCACACCACACCAAAACGTTTGACTTACAAAGGTTTATTAATTAATGTAAAATAGTTTCTGTCTGCACAGGGGTTACTGTTATAATTTAAAGATATAAAATGTACATCCGTTATTTTGTTTGCACGCACTATCCATATTTTCCTAAAATACCTCCGACCACGCAAATCCGATCAAATTTTCGGACATACAGTAAGCCCTACTTGTGATAGATGCTGATCTCTACCACATGTTCTGGGTGTGTCGCTCTCTCTCTAAATTCCAGGAATCTGTGTTTGATACTGTGTCTAAGGTCACTTCTGCCCCCAGAGTGCCTTCTCCACTTCCATATTATTTGCCGAGGGAGTTCACGTCCGCCATTGTTGTGGCTGTGTACGTCCCGCCATCAGCTGACGCTGAGGCAGCAGTGGACACCATCCTCTCCACTGTGTCTGGACTGATGAGTCAACATGCTGGTGCATTTTTGGCAATTACTGGAGACTTTAACCACACCACTCTGGATAAAGCCCTGACAACTTTTCACCAGTATGTTGACTGCCCCACAAGGAACAATAAAATTCTGGACCTTCTGTATGCTAATACAAATGATGCATACAGTGCCACTGACCTTGGCAGGTCTGACCACAACCTGATCCTGTTGACACCCAGGTATGTTCCTCTGGTGCAGAGGCTGCCTGTGACCACCAGGAATGTGAGGAGGTGGTCTCAGGAGGCTAATGATACCCTACAAGACTGCTTTGAGTCAACGGATTGGGATGTGCTGTGTGGACCACATGGGGAGGACATCAACAGCATGACGGACTGCATCAGAGAATACATCAAATTCTGTAAACAAACCGTCATACCATCCCGGACTGTACACTGCTACCCCAATAACAGGCCATGGATCACCAGTGATCTGAAAGCTCTTCTTAATAAGAAGAAAGCAGCTTTCAGGTCTGGGGATAGGGACGAGATAAGGAGAGTCCAGCACGACCTGAAGGTGAAGATCAGAGAGTGCAAGGACTCCTACAGGAGGAAGCTGGAGGCCAAACTCCAGCAGAACAATGTAAGGGAGGTGTGGACTGGAATGAAGCAGATTACTGGCTTCAAGGTTGGTGGTAGACAACCAGGGGGCTCCCTGGAGAGGGCAAATGAGCTAAACTGTTTCTTCAATAGGTTTAGTTCACAGCCCTCATCTGTGTCCTCCACACACCACACCTCCCAAACACCTCCGCCTCTGTCCCCTCTGTCCCCCCTGGTGAGCTGCATGGACACAGAGCCCTCAACATCAAAGGGCTCTTCCACCCTCCCCGCCCTCTCTGTGACGACTGGCCAGGTGAGAAGACAGCTGGAGAGACTCCACCAAGGCAAAGCTGAAGGACCTGATGGCATCAGCCCCAGGGTCCTGAAGACCTGCGCCATCCAGTCTAATGTCCTGCAACATCTCTTCAATCTGAGCCTGAAGCAGGAGGAAGTCCCGGTGCTGTGGAAGACGTCGTGCCTGGTTCCTGTACCAAAGAAGACGACACCATCTAGCCTCAATGACTACTGACGAGTTGCCCTCACATCACATGTGATGAAGGTGCTGGAGAGGCTGGTCTTGGCCCACCTCCGACCGCAGGTGAAATCTTCACTGGACCCTCTGCAATTTGCATACCAGCCCCATGTGTGAGTGGACGACGCCATCATCTACCTGCTGCAACAAGCTCAGTCGCACCTGGATGGAACTGATGGCTCTGTGAGAATCACTTTCTTTGATTTCTCCAGTGCATTTAACACCATCCAACCAGTGCTGCTGAGTGAGAAGCTGCAGGTGGTGGGGGTTGATGCATCCACCGTCTCCTGGATCACTGACTACCTCACTGGCAGACCAGTTTCTCCGACTGGGCAGTGTGCTGTCTGATGGGGTGGTCAGTGATACTGGAGCCCCACATGGAACTGTTCTGTCTCCCTTCCTGTTCACCGTATACACCACTGACTTCCAATACAACTCGGAGTCATGCCATCTGCAGAAGTTCTCTGATGACTCTGCAGTGGTCGGGTATATAAGGGATGGACGGGAGGAGGAGTACAGGGCAGTTGTGGATGACGTTGTGGAGTAGACCGGTAGAAATCACCTGCTTCTGAACGTGGCCAAGACCAGAGAGATGGTGGTCGACTTCAGGAGGAAGACGACGGCTCCACAACCGCTGAGAGTTCTGGGAGAGGACGTGGACATGGTGGAGGAGTACAGGTACCTGGGTGTCTCCATCGACAACAGACTGAACTGGAAGACCAACATCAACGCTGTGTACAAGAAGGGGATGAGTCGACTCTTTTTCTTGAGGAAACTTCGATCCTTCAATGTGTGCAGCAAGATGTTGGAGATGTTCTGTCAGTCTGTTGTGGTCAGTGCACTGTACTTCGCCGTAGTCTGCTGGGGGAGCAGCATTGGAGTCGGAAACACCAACAGACTTAACAAACTGATTAAGAAGGCCGGCTCCATCATTGGCTGTACACAAGACTATCCGGAACAGGTGGTGGAGAGGAGGACACTGAAGAAATTATTATCCATATTGGATAACCCGGACCACCCTCTCCACCATCTACTGCAGGGACAGAGGAGCACTTTCTCCAACAGACTGATCCAGCTCCGCTGTCACAAGGACAGATACAGGAGAACATTCCATGCCCTCTGCTATAACACTGTACAATAAATCACCTCTGGCCAGATCATCCTCCAAATAACTACACACTGCTACACTGTTGTTGTTTGCTGTTGGTGATCCTTGCACTACTGTTTTTTACCTAGTTAGTTAATTTAATACCATTCTATTTGATTGTATATACTGTGCATTTTTTATTTTTTTATTTTCTTTAAATTTTCTTTAAATTTGTTATCTTATCTTATTGTATTGTATATATTGAGCATCTGACATCTTTCATATTTTTATATTTACTCTGTAACTTCGTTTGCTGCTGCTACAAACAAATTTCCCCCTGGGGATGAATAAAGTATACATCTATCTATCTATCTATCTTAGTTTGGGTCCTTTCGGCTGAGTCCCCTCTGACCAAATACTTTTGGGATTTTGTGGCTTTTTTGACTGCTGGCTAAACGCCTGATCCAAATGAATTGGATAAATTCCTGCCTCACACCTTTTCTTGCTGGATTGGAGAATTATGCAATTAGAAAAAAATAAACACACCCTACAAGTAGTTCTATTACTATTTCTACTTATTACAGTATTTGGTAGCCACTTGTAGAATAACAAGACAGCATCCAATTCAATCCTCAAGTGGGTGATTAGTAGCTCTGTAAATCCCTGTAGGTATTTTCCCCACTTGACCTCACTTGGACTCTGATATCTACCTCAATGCTTCTTTTGCGTCATTGTATACCTGACCTCTTTTTTATACCTTGACCTCTAGCATAATCTACTTGATCTTTTATTTAATATTTTAGTTCACTTCTATATGTGTGTGTGTATATATAAGTATATATGTACATAATGAGGCAAGTGTGTGTCTCTTTGTTTTAGAAATGTGACCTTGACAGTCGGTTTGGGACACTTTCTGGTCGATGGGCAACAATCTGCCTAATGATCAGAGTTTCACAGCAGAGTTTCAGTGGAACAATCAATACAGGCCTACCGGCGATGTGGTGTTATTGGAAGGAGCTGGTGTTGACATACAGAGCAATCAGTATCAAAATCAATTTGGAAAAAAAATGTTGGTGATAGAGTTTTTTAGAAATTTGACAAAGTGTCCAGAATTGCCATGAATTTCCAGTTTGACAATCACAAGCAAAGACCAATGAGAGTTCAGGAAGTGTTAACCAATTACGAAATTCAGAGCATTAATATAGCAGAAACACCTATCTAGAGTAGGTCTACAAATGTCCAGGACGGATGTGACTCAGAAGGTGTCAAAGTAATCCTGAGCAAGACCAACCCATTCTTACTCCCAACTCATCAAATACTGCAGCTTGGTCAGTGTCCCTCGGCATCTTATACTGACACAAATGCACCCTGCATGAGACGCACCAGGCTTTCAACTAACTCCAATCAGTATTCGATTTACCGTTATTTTTGCTACATAACTTATCTAGCCTACTAGATACAAGTTACAAATTGCGCTTTTCTAGTCTTTCCGACCACTCAAAGAGCTTTCACACTGCATTCATCCATTGATGGCAGGAGCTAAGTGCCACCTGCCTATCAGACCAACTCATTCACACACCGTAGGCACAGCTACGGGAGCAATTTTGGGGTTAAGTGTCTTGCACATCGACAAGCGGCTAGCGTAGCCGGAGTCGAACCGCCGATCTTCTGATTGAAAGACGATCCTGCTCTCCACTTAGCCACAGTCGCCCCATTACATAATTAACACATAATTAAACCCAAAACATTTGTAAAATTATGTTGGACGTTAATTTTTAAAGGACACGCCATCCCTAAACGGTCCAAAACTGCCACTATATGTTTGCCTAAAGCATCATAGTTTGAAGTGTATACCAAGATGCTGTACATGATTTGTTGGGAAATTTTTCTCAAATAATCCAGGCATTTTACACTTTACCAAAATGTGGGTCAACTTCACACAAATTGCAACAAATACATTGTCAACGGATTCTGTTTCCTTAATATGTTCTGAATAAGATAAGAAAAAGTCCAAAGGGATTGTATATTGGGAAAGTTTTAATACTTGCCCAAGTATGATCGTACCAAGAACACTTTATTTGTCATATTTCAGTCACCATACAAGCCTACATTGTTGTGCATATTAGATTTGTCCATTCTGTTTTTTTCCTTCAAGCAAAAAACAAATACAGTACATCAGTGATGAGAACAAATTATGATTACATAATTGTTTTGGTCCTATCCACACAGGCCTGATTCTATTTCATTCAGACCTGGTCCTATTTCCAACCAGACCTGGTCCTATTCTAACCAGACCTGTGTGATAGAAAATTTCATTGTGCTGTATAATGTTCTACTGTGACTTTTCTAGTGTGCTTTATTCAATGTTTGACAAACCTATATGGGATTTCTGCTGTAACCTCCTTCTCCAGGAAGGATCCCAAAAGGAGTGTTTGTGGAATATTTAGATTAGGTCAGTCATAGATCTTTGATGTAGGGAGTGCAGACAGTAATCACAGAATGTTTAGCTTAGAGGTAGTAAACCACAGGAGGTACAGATTAGGATCTGTCGTAAATGTTTTATTGCAGGTACTATTGTGAAATGTGTAGATTAGAAACAAACTAGAAGTCTGGCCAGATTTGGCTCCATACAAGTGCAGCAGGGCCAGTTCTGGGCAAACAGCATCACGCACAGAGACAAAGTTACACACACTACAAAGCAGTATGTTTCTAGAGAAGAGATTTCATTCACAATATGATGAAAAATTGCAAAAATGTTGTGAAGTAGAGTAGAAATTGAGTTTACCATTGAGTTTACCATTATAAAGTCTAAAATAGAGAAAAGCCTATAACTTCTACCCCCCAACAGCGCCCTCTGGTGGGGCATTGCCCCTTGAGCCCCTAATGCAAAAACACTGATGGTGCCTTGTCACCAATGTAGAACAGTGCAATACAAGAGTAGGCTATTTAGGGCCCTAGCACCGACGTAGTCGGAGCGTAGGACCTATTGTTCTTCAAATGTTTATTATTATTAGGGCCCGAGCACCGACGTAGCCGGTAGCGTAGGACCTATTGAAATACAAATGTTTATTATTATTAAGGCCCGAGCCCTTTATTATTTCGTCGAACGCCGTTGCCGTGGCGACGCAGTCTTTGCCGTGAAAACTGAAGATGCTGTTGAGGGGCTAAAAATGCTCGAAACATAAGCAAACATGGCACGCACATTTAAAGCCCAAAATGTAGTTACTTACTATGGTTTTAATGCTTCAGAGTGGCAAGTCGGCTCGATAGCGCCTCCTACACAATTTCGACAAAGCAGCCCTCGCAGTACGTTTCACATAGAGTTACAAAATTTGGAAGGCACATGTATCATATTTGGACTTAAAAATAAGTCTCTTGGGGCCATGCTCTAAACCCAACCGGAAGTCAGACGTTTTAACTTTTGTATGAATTTCTAGTGTCGCTTTTGCCATTTCCAGACGCTGTACTTTAACGAACTCCTCCTAGGAAATTAATCAGATTGATCGAATGGTGCTTTTTTGATGCCACGCCACGGATACATAGTTCGATAACTTTTTGATCTTTGAGTATCTTTTCACTGCCAAGGTCTCAAGAGCACACTGACTGAATCTAAAGTCAATCGGGTTAAATCTCTAGGAGTTCGTTAAAGTATGATGCCTTGAAACGGTCCAAAAATGTCATAAAATTCAAAATGGCCGACTTCCTGTTCGGTTTAGTGAAAAATTCCAAGAGGATTTTATGTACGTTCCATCACGTTCCACATACCTACCAAATTTCATACAGCTAGGTGAAACCCAATGTTGGGGCTACTCAACAGGGGGCGCTATCAAGCCAATATTTCATATTGGACACCCCAATCAGACTGCAATTTTTGCAAATTCTGGCTTGCGTGCCAAATTTCACAAAATTCCCAGTATCCTAAGCGCCTCCTTTTCACGACAAAACACGCGCGATAATAATAAACATTAGAAGAACAATAGGTCCTCCGCTCCGAACCACGTCGGTGCTTGGGCCCTAATAAACATTAGAAGAACAATAGGTCCTCCGCTCCGACTACATCGGTGCTCGGGCCCTCATAATAAAAATTAGAATAACAATAGGTCCTCCGCTCCGACTACGTCGGTGCTCGGGCCCTAATAATAATAAACATTAGAATAACAATAGGTCCTCCGCTCCGACTACGTCAGTGCTCGGGCCCTAAAAATTCCCCCTAAAACATCTTCAATTTGTTCATGAGCAAGGTACCAAACCTTCACCTAGCAGCAGAGCTTCTTCAGTGGCTTTAGAACTAGCAGACAGGATGATTTATCAACGATGAACCTTCCTCCTCAGACACTCTGGGTACTTCTCAAGTCTCTTAAGTGTCGTTTCCTCGCTCCTCGATCCTCGCTTGAACCGGAAGTTGTTTCTGCGTCGCCATATTGACGGCCGTCCCAAAGCTCTAATGTAGCTCGGAGGAGCGAGGATCGAGGATGGAGGGACCTCGGAGGAGCCATGAGCGAGGAACCACGAGAACAGACTTCCAGGAAGTCTTTTAACAGCCGACACGCCCCCTCATTGTTCATCAGTTATGTGATTGGACGCTGCAGCCGATCGGACTGACTGGAGTTTCATACCAGAGTGAAGACAGATCACAGAATAAACTCAAGCTTTATATTTGATTAGGTTTCTGATTCACCATCTGGTTTAAATAAATGTTCATTGTAGTCTGAACAACAAAACGACCTCAAACAACTTTCTTCATTTATTAGAAAGATTTGTGTTTTCATGATCTGATATTTCCCTCAATAACTTTTATTATGAATACAATTAAAGTCAGAGGAGGCAGAGCTGGAGAGACGAAACACTTTTTACATCATTCCTGAGTGTTTGATGAGTTTTATCATTTAAGAGAAACAATAATCATATCCTGGGTTATTTAACAATGACGCCACAGTCACAATTTCAAAAAGTACAGACGCAAATAATTCATAAATAAGACGATGGCATTCCGCCGGTAGAAATCGATCCTGCGCTTATGAACAGAACACAGGACACAGTTTGTTAACAGACTACAGAGAGAAACACCTCTACAGTGGTGAATACTGTGTGTCTTTATTGGTATTATTAGTTAATATTATTAAGTACAGTGATCATGTGAACAGACACAAACTTATCAAAAGTCTCTCCAGCTGCTAAAGCCGACTGACAGCTGATCCAACTGTGATCAGCTGATCCTCCGTCAGTAACAGACGTCGCTTCACGTAACGCAACTGAGGAAAGGACGTCTCATGACTCTTAAAACATATCTCCTCGTTTCCTCTGTCCTCGCATGGTTTCCTCTATGCATCCCTGGTCTGAGGGACTAAGACGCAAGGAAAGGACGCAAGTGAGGGAAACGGGGATGCAATTAAGAGACTTGAGAAGTACCCTCTGTAGGCTCAGCATCCGGGTCACCAAACGCTTCTTGTTCATATCCTCACGTGCAGGAGGGTGGTTTAAGGGGCGGGGCTACTGAGTGAAAATGTGGACATTTAGAGATGGACCCATCAAGTTAGCCAGAGAACGGTGGAGCAGCCTCAATACAAAAGCTTTTCAATATTTACCTTCAAAATAAAAGCATGATATTAGCAGCACTAATACATATCCAAATATATTTGTAAAGATTGACTTTTTCAAAAAAGAGAGCTCGACTGGTATTTGAGACTTTGACTTTCTGCAACATTTTGTCGAGCAACAATTGTTTGTGCATTAAGTGGCTTTACAGTGTCGGTGAATATTTTGTCATTTAAACGTTGTGAAACAGACTTAATAGAGGCAATAATAAAGCCTTCACACCTCATGACGTTTACCTAATGGTAGCAAACATCCTCACTCAAGGTCCACTATTCCACTCCACTAGCTATCCATCACATCTGACTGAATTGATTTTACGCAGGTGTTGAAAAGTGCTGAAAGTCCACATTTGCAAATACAGGTTGTATTTCGAAAACAACCGGAAATCGTGATTATCTGCGCGTAGCCAGAGCATCTGTGGTGTAGCTTGATGGTGAAGCTGCGGCTTTTGCGGAAAACACCCAAGACCGAAGCGGGGTTAGTCTACCCTCCGTGGCGTATTTCCACGGGCCGCTCTTCTAATGTCGTCCAAACCGTGGCTTGATATACGGTGCTGTGTTTCCGTCTGCAGGGACCAACGTTCGCTTGGAGAGAGACGGAGTCTGGCTCCACACACGGTAAGATGATGCATCCGTGTACATCATGTCGGGGTTTTCACTGCATATGGAAGAACGGGGATAAATGATGAGCTTACTGCATAGCAGGTTAACGGATATTACACACGGGACATGTTGCATGGACAGTAAGAGCCCAAGTGAAACACAGATACAGAGAAGTATCAGTCCAATATTACGTGAAGCTCAGGGAAGCTAAAGCAGCCGTTTAAACGGGTGACTAGCGTGAAGTCAGCGGTATTGTTCTCCGTATCACTTGAGAGCTTCGACTGTTCACAGCGTCCACACCGCAGTCAGGCTGACGGTGCGGCTCGGACACACGGAGCTAGGTGGAGCTAGGTGGGCCTACAGCAGAAACATCTGCCTCTGTAAGGAGTCATTCTCTATTGGGCATACATAAGACATAGCGACTTCAAATGTTCAGCGTGAATTGATTTCGTTGTACCAGCTGCCAGTCACCTGCCAGGAATAGAAAACGTGCGGTAAAGCGCTAGGTTTTGACGTGGATGTTGGCGTGACTGTCTCCGTAGTAGCTGCCATGTGCAGGAGCTGGTCACCAGGTTCTGTTCAACACTAACAATGCAAACTATGCCTCTGTGTTTCTCTCTTCATTCAGGCTGTGTGACGGGGGACTATGGGAGGCCAAGATGCACAAAGCTGCCCAATCCGGAGGACTGATAGAGACAGAGGGAATCAGCTTATTTGATCCAACGTTAATTAATTCAACAACTCTGACATGGAACACAACTGTGGAGTACAAAGGTGGAGAGGAGCTGGTGATACGGTCCCATTTGTAAAGCTGAAGGAGGAAACGAGGTGCACATCCTTCCGATCACGTTGCTGAAAAAGAGTAGGCGTGCTCGATCTGTGCATATGACACAGGACTTACGAAGCCAGATGAGCGAACTGGATGGAGTGACCATGGACGCAGCTATGTAAGAAGACATCTCTACAGAGTGCAGGTCCTGACAATCAACACTATTGTGATTCATGCCACATATGTGGGCTCTCAGGGGGAAAAGGTGGTTACTCAGAAGAAGAGAAATGAGCAGATGATGTATACCTAAGAGTTCTCTCAGCGTTTGGTCTACTTTAGGACGACAAACTGCTTTCTATTTTTTATTTCAAAGGAGAAAGCAGGAAGCAGAAGCCCTGAGTGGTCACCATGCCTCGAAACCGAGCCTTTTCCGAGCCAGAGTACTCGGCCGAGTACTCGGCGGACTGCTCGGTCACTCTGCCCTCTGACCCCGGGCAGGCGGTGGGGCGAACACACGAGGTCACGGTTCGGAGCTCAGGATGCTGCCTCTGCCTGCCTCGGTTCATGCGCCTCACCTTCGCACCAGAGTCTCTGGAAAACCTCTACCAGACTTATTTCAGACGGCAGAGGCACGAAACCCTGCTGGTGCTGGTCGTTTTCGCTGCCCTCTTCGACAGTTACATCATCGTCATGTGTGCGGTGGTCTACACCACTGACAAGCTGGCTTCAGTTTTAGTGGCATCGCTGGGACTGGCGGCCGACATTGTCCTCTACATGCTGTGCCGCTTCGGGCTACTGCCGGACCGCATCTCGAGACGGGTGGTGCCTTACGCTCTGTGGGTGCTCATAGCAGCTCAGATATTCTGCTACCTGGGTCTGAACTATGCTCGCTTCCACCAGGCCAGCGACACTGTGGGCTGGCAGGCTTTCTTCAGCTTTTCTTTTTTCCTGACTCTGCCTTTGAGGCTGACACCCATCGTGCTCATCACTACTGTATCCTGTGGGGTCCACACCCTGGTTCTGGGCGTCACTATCGCCCAGCAGCAGCAGGAGGACATCCAGGGAACAGCACTTAGCAGACAGGTAAGAGAAGGAAGTAGGTGGTGTCTATGCTTGCCCTGAAATACATTTACTTGTGTGTAATGTCACTTATTTTACATAATTTTACAGAAGTCTAGCAGGCTTTGAACACAAAAGTTGATTCCTAGATGCAGTAGGCCAAAAGCTGTGGTTCACACACTAAGCTATGTGATTGTTATTGCACACATGATACCTGAGTTTGAGGTTTGAGACCCAGCTCTAGTCATACCTAGGGATGGGTATCGTTTGGGTTTTTTCCGATACCGGTGCTAAAACGATACTGGTGCCTAAACGGTGCCTGAACCGATACTTTTTTTCTTCAAATTGAACAATATATTAACTGTTTAAAGTATACTATAAATATAAATAAATACAAAACACTTTGCTTCAAACTACAGCTTCAAACTTTTTAACTTCAAACTATGAACAATATATTAACTGTTAACAGTATACTTAAATAAATATAAATAAATACAAAACACACACACTCTGTACACACACTACAGCTTTAAACTTCAGCAGTTCTTTTGCAGAAATATGAGCATATTTGCCTTCTCTGGCAAAATACGACACGTCTCATGACTTATTTAATTTTACCAGTTGGTGGCGGTAATGCGCCAATTCGTCGTTTGCCAACCGCCACTACACCTCAAAGAAGAAGAAGAAGAAGAAGCTTTCGTGTGCCTGTGGATGTTGTGCTTATGAGCGGCAGCGCTAAGTACCCCGTTGTAATAATACTACGAGTGAGGAGCGGAGGACCAAGGCTATCGTTACCTGCTGCCAGGACGGAGTCATCAGAGTAGTGTAAAAAAAGTATTTCAATCGGCTCAGGCACCGAAAGGAAGCACCGAAATCTGCGTTGCGTTTCGGTCCGGTAGATACCGGTTGTATAGGAACCGGTGCCATATTGGCACCGCTTTTTGGTACCCAACCCTAGTCATACCAGATCCTTTTGTGTTCAAACTAGTTTGAGGCTTTTAGCTATACTTGATGTTTTCACAGCAGACAGACAAGAAAGTTGGTGAGAAAAGGAGGGAAATGACATCCATCAAAGGTCCCCAACTGGACTTTAACTGGGTACATTGCATGTACATGGTATGTATGTGCCTTAGACCACTAGGTGAAAGAGATTTTCTGAACAGGTTGAGGCTGATATGACAGAGTGAATGACACAGGTTGGCAGCAGGCAATGATGGGGTCTAGATAGATAGATTAGATGTATACTTTATTCATCCCCAAGGGGAAATTTGTCTGTGGCAGCAAATTCAGTAGGTCAGATAAAACCTGTGTGAAAATGAGATCCTCTTGCTTAGAAGTCACTGCTTGCAACACAGCAAGAGGCAGAGCAGACATGTGGAAGTCTTTTTTTGCCTTATGCACAAATCATGTGTACAATTACAAATGAACAACCAACCATTCTGATGCATGTATGAAACATGCACATTTAGTGCACAATACTGTATTGTATGAGTTGTTTGCTCTTTAAATAATACAACACCAAACCAGCCTCCACTTCCAAAGCACGTTGTTTTAAGGTGCGCGTATGTACTAGGCATTACGGTAAGTGTGTGTAAAAACTGACTTCTAAATAAGAGCAACGTTCTGGTGAACGTGATAGGACATGTGACATTTATTCCATAAGTCAGTCAATACATGTCAATAATGGATACATTGATAAATGCATAAATAAATGATGTATGAAACTAAATGAATAAATTAAAAATGATAAATTTAATGAATGGTAATTTATAAAACAATAATAATTACTGCATGCAAACTGTATTTCAAGGAAAAAGGTAATTCCCATTCTGTGAATACTTGTTAAAATATATTAATAAAGAATATATTTCCAAAGACCGATAGGACTTCAAAATGACAGTACACAACATCAAATGCAGACATTTCAAGGTTCTACTAGAAAACTTCGCAAGAAATTGACAGTGTGGCTTCTATTGCCCGAAGACGTCGCAATATAGTGTGTGTGTGTGTGTGTGTGTGTATGTATAGGTGTATGTGTGTGTGTATGTATAGGTGTATGTGTGTGTGTATGTATAGGTGTATGTGTGTGTGTATGTATAGGTGTAT
>NW_022280105.1:162507-185007 GCF_004355925.1 Anarrhichthys ocellatus | reverse complement strand
TGATTAGTTTAGGTGGGCCTTTCTTTTAGCTGTCTGAAATATGTTTTGCTGCTGACCACATCCACAACAGTTCATGGCATTGCTGCTGTGCTGGTACTCCTGTCTGCTTCACCAAACTGGGGTTGTGCCGACCGCTGACTACTGTAGTAAAACACTGACTGTGTATAAGAACGTCATGCAGCCC
This sequence comes from Anarrhichthys ocellatus, assembly GCF_004355925.1. Lineage (NCBI taxonomy): Eukaryota > Metazoa > Chordata > Actinopteri > Perciformes > Anarhichadidae > Anarrhichthys > Anarrhichthys ocellatus. The sequence continues at coordinate 184,823 of NW_022280105.1, read as the reverse complement.
CACTTCAAAACACCAGATCTATCCCTTTAAGTCCCCAGGGTGGGACATCCTGCTGACAACATGGCCTACTTTCTACCTAATGTGCCCACAGCCTGAGAATGTGGGCCTCTGAGAAGATGTTCCTGTTTGTCCCTTGTGAGTGTGCTCTGTGTGACTGGCCTGTGTCTGCAGGACTCAGTCTCACCCTCACAGTGCATTCCACAAGGCTGCTGATGATCGCTGTCTGTTTGGTAGTGATGGTGAGAATGTCACAGTTCAACACAACAACGGTCCACTTCTGTGTGATGTCTCATTGCATTTAACCTCTCCACCATTGCTCCCCTGGTGTGTTCCAGATGTGTTGCATGAGTGGATAATTGCAAGCCAGACCTGTACCCCCCAGTTCTAAAAGCTCCCATGTCTTTCTACTGAGCCCTTATCTACCAAAGGAACAATCCCATATTACATTGGTCAATGTCATCAGTTACCAAACTCATTTTCATGAAATCACATGCAGTAATGACCTCTACAGCCGCCATTTCCCCTGTCTTGATAGTTAATGGTGAGTTAACATTTCAAAAATCTGAACTTGTTGAAATGACAAAAACATGCAATATAAGACATTCTATAAACCTAAAGCTGCATATTATTTTTTCTTCTAAACACAACGTCTATTTACACACATCCTGCAGACACGGAGCAACATTGGCAGTTGGGTTTGTGTCCACCTGATGAATCCAGGTCCAGTAGTCACTAACTGGCTCATTCACAATGTTCTTCAGCTAGTTTTGGACTGTCTGCTTGGTGCTGAGCAGACAGTGTTCACTGGGTTTATCTGGAACGAGAGAGGAGTTTGTGGGCCATAAAACCACAACAATAAGCCAGAAGAGGGTAAATGCTCTGTAGAGCCGAGGGGAACTGCAAATTACACTTACACTGATTTCCAAATACTAATCAAAAAAAAGAATATGATTAAGCCTGTTATTTGTCACCATACAAATGTTACTAGCATTTTCCAGAGCTTTCAACTTCATTTTACCATCTTCTTCAGCACATACAGTTTGCTGAAATGTCATGTATTATAAATAGGAAAAAATAAAATGCACTGCTACAACCAAACATTCCTACTGTGTTCTAAAGTCTCACATGTTACCACTATGTTCATTAAGTTGAATGTAGCCTACTCTTACCATTCATCACTCCGCATAAATGCATCAGTGTAAATTCATGAAGGAGGATCTGACTAAACGCATACAGCGACACTGTACAGCATTTTGTAATCAGTAGGAAATGGCTTTCTTAGGAGGACTATTCACGGTGCTGTGAAGTCTACAGAAGCACCTTCATGGTCGTTGGTAGATCAATGACTTGTCTAATCTTTGACCCCTCTCTATTTTGTGGACCAGCCGTGTCCACATCTCTCAGAGCACCATGGAATGTCTTCATGGAGAGTTTGATGTGGAGCCAGGGAATGGAGGTGAGCGCTGTGACTACCTGAGGGAGAGGGGCATCGAGACCTTCCTTGTGGTTGTTCCTAAAGGACCTGTGGGGAAGAGTGGCATCAATGGTGTAGTGAGTCAAACCTGCCACACTGCAAATATTTGGATATTCAAATGATACTCTCATATTCAGCCAGCTAATATACAGGGAAAGTACAATGTTACATTTGCAATCACATTTGAATAGCTCTTGTTACTCAAAGCTAAATGTTAATATAATTTCAAAATAAAATATACTGTATGTTTATCATTCAAAATACATGGATATGTTGCAAATGTAAAAAGGAAGAAAGAAAAGTCTGTCAACTTTTCACAGTAATCACTCAGCACTGTTTGCTTGTTTCACATTAGAAGCTGTCTGTTACCTCTTCCAATGGAAACTCCCCGCTGTTGATCAACACCACAGAATGTAACGGCAGTGTGAACACAGCCTGCACCACACCGGAGGAACCAGAAGACCTTGATGCAAGGGTAACCAAGAACTCACTAAGATTAGAAGTAGAAAACGTTGTGGAGCACGAGTCTCACTGGTGACACCCTGATGATATAGAGCTATTCTTAGGGCCTGGTCACAACAGCATTTATAAGAGGGACAGTTCTGACCAAAATCGGTTTTTCTCAGTAGAATTGAAGTAGCTTGCCATGCCATTTGCTGAGCACATTGATTATATGAGAGTGTGAGATAATCTTGTGTTCACTGTTGACATTTTGTCCTGAGGCATGCACAAGAGGAAAGCTGGTGGTGTCTAAAATGGAGTTCATCCTCTGCACAGTGTGAAGTGTGCAACCAGCGTCTTCTTTCTTAGCGCTCGGAGCGCTTCAAGTTGAAAATCTCTGAACTTTTCAGAAAAGTGCTGGTGATCACTGTAGTAAATGGAGGAGAAGCTTGTTTTGGCCATGTCTGTCTATCGTGAACTCCCATTTGTGGGAGCAGATCAGCTGGGCAGACACTGACTGTTGCTGGTGAGTGTTTTATTAGCGTACGCCTTGTCCTTGCTCTGACGTTACGACTGTCAGATTGAGTGGTGACAAGATCATCTATATTAAGTATGAAGCAGACATCCTCTGTTTGGTGCTCATGATGAAAAAAACGATGTAAAACAAATGGATAGTAGCCCTAATAGATAATACAAAGCAAAGGAGTAATGCTAGTCTATCATACAGCAGTGGTTAGAGTGCTGATTAGTTGTTAAGATATTTTTGTCATAAAACGCTGGGATGAAGCGCTACCCAGCGTCCTGCTGCCGCTTTTTTGCCAGAAAAAGGTGCTATGTGGACACAGGCCCTTAGGCTTCAACCCCAGAGGATCATGAATATCCACAAGTGTCTTTGTGAAGCAAGGTGTTGATGTTCAGAGGGGGTTCTTGTGGTGGATTGAAGTGTTAGGACAGATCAGCTGACTAACATAATTGCTGACATGGCATTGATATAGTAAGATGTAGAAATTATTTGGGTGTTCTCCATTTACTTTCTTCTGTCTGGGACTTAAGGTGGTAAATCCATCTTTCCCTAACCCTCGGAGAAGGCTGCGGCTGCGGGACCTGGCTGAAAGGGTCATCGATGCTCAGGAGAACGAACAGGAGCTCAACAAACTGCTCAACGAGGCTCTGCTGGAAAGAGAAACAGTACAAGCGTAAGTGAATACCGTCACTGGTTGATAAAGCACTACTTTATGTCATGTTGGTGGTCATTACATTAGAGTTACATTTTTTGGATCAGATTTTCATTTTAGTTATCATTTATTTATCACACTGCTAGAAATTATTCTATTGTGAACCACAAATAAATAGAGCTGGGTTTTGTTGGAAATGTGTTCTGGTACCAAGTACACTTATGAACCACCCAATGCTTGAACAAAGTGTTTGCTAGCACATAAGTCCAACAACAAAGCACCAATTCGGTCCAGATCAGGCAGGCTGTTTCACCCAATCACGTTATTCCTTCAACATCCAGGATGTAACCTTCAGCCTAGTTGTTGTATTTCTTGGTTTGGATTGATTTTTTTGAAAGAAAAACTGAGTCAAATTCCTTGTGTGCGTACGCATTCATGGCCAATAAAGCTGATTCTGATTCTGATTTTTACAGAATTATCTGCTCACATTTGGTTCTTCCAACACTTAGCTGGGGTGCACAAGTCAAATCATTGGACCACCAAATAAAACAATGTTTCCTCCTTTTACTTTCCACCTCGTTCCCTACCTAAGGGTATACCCTCGTGGGGGCAAGCTCATATGAGTGGTTGAAAATGGAGGAGACATCTGATTGGCTACATATGATTCGCTGTTGAACAATGCATGTTATGAATCAAGCGATGTCAGGGAAGTCTGAAGAAAACCCACACGCAAATTCACTCACCCAGTTTGTAAATGCAGGTTCAACAGTTTGTATATAAATGTAACAACATCCCAATATGTTTTTGATGAAAATTTCAAATCCTTTGAAATACATACATTTGTGAATTTCTAAAAAAAAAAATGTAAACAAGAAAGATCTTAAGTGTGGATTCTGTATACATTTATGTATAATGATAACTGTTTTTGTGTATTGAAAAATATTTTTGTGGAGAGAATCATATGTATATATAAATACGTTTTCATATATAGATTTGTGAATCCTTCTGTGTTCATTCATTAAAATTGACACTGATCTAATCCCATAAATACCAATATTTTAAAACGGATGTCAGTGTTCGGGTTCTCTTGTCTTGTCAGTCTGAAGGGGAAACACACCAACACACTCTCCCTGAGGTTTGTGGATCCAGACCTGGAGACTCGTTACTCTGTGGAGAAGGAGAAACAGAGTGGAGCTGCCTTCTGCTGCTCCTGTGTGGTCCTGCTCTTCACTGCAGCTATGGAGGCCCTCATAGACCCCTGGTCAGTTCACACGGCCAGGAGTAATTTCTCTCCCTTTCTTTTTCTCACATTGTGGCCATGTTCCATTTTTGTCCCGCTCTGGCTGAGACATAAATTGGCAAAATAATCCTATTGGTATGATTATTTACTCAGTTCTATGAGGAATCCTCCGCTTGGGATCTAACATTTTTGCACAACCCAACTCACTGTGATATTGCTCTCTGCAGTATTGTTTTCTGTTCAGCTCTTAATGACTTGAACTGATATTGTTGACTACTACCACTGAAATTTTTTCACGGTTTGTCTGTGTTTTCGTGTGTTATGGAACAGGCTGATTGCAAACTACATCACCTTTGCAGTGGGAGAAATCCTGCTGCTCATCCTGACAATCTGTTCTCTGGCTGCCATCTTCCCTAGAGTGAGTTACAACCTATTTTCATACATTTACACTTGAGTGTTTTGAACATGTTTTCTCTGCCTGGTAGTACCAGTTATCAGGTAGCAACACCTTCTCCAGATATGGTGACTGCCAAGTGTGTCAGGTTAGTCTGACCAAAGCCCAAAACCAGCAGAGTGCGTATCCATTTTGTGGCTGGGTTTCTTCCGGGGGCCAGGAAACATGGCTTGTCCTCTGCGACCGGAGAGACCGTGTTCTCTTATGCCCAAACACAGAGAACCCTAGCAAGCTTTCTGACAGTTTATGAGCTCTTAATTCCTGAAAATGAACAGTCACACAAATGTACCTTCAGTAATGTTTTGTTAGAAAATAGTTTAATGTTTTGGGAAATATAAATTCCCCTCCTTTCAATTGAGGAAATCAGTGTCGATGTGTGTCGTTATGGAGCTGGAGTCAGGATGAGATCAGCATCAGGACCGGAAGCAGGGGGAAAGTTCAAAAACACATCTACTAACACCTCTACAGCTCACTGATTTCAGATATAAACAGAAATGGGAAAAAACGGTTTGTGCTTTTAGGGGGAGTTACATTTCATAACTATTTCCACAGTGGGTGCAGTGTCTGTGTGCAGTTTCCTGAGATTGTAAGGTTTCCAAAGACCAAAACCTGTGGTCATGGACCGTATCTGGAACCCTCTGCTTCTTATCAAACTCCACATCTGATTCACAAAGAAAAAGCCAGTTAGCACATTTCCCAAAATGTCAAACTGTTCCTTTAAAATCCTTTTCCTGAAATCTAGATATTGTAAGACTTTTTGTGGACACTCAGACACTAGTATTGCCAAATGGTTCCACTAGAAGCTCTAAATGTGCTATGCTTTGATGACAGCGCAAAATAGTTTCATAGTTGCCATGATAAACATGTGGTGTGTTGTGCATGCAGCAGTACTTTCCATTCCACCTTGTCATGGAAATTCAGATATATTGATATCCAGCAGGCTGGCCAGTATTGATTGCTCCTGTCAGTTCAGGTCGGTCAGCAACATGCACACAGGCAGTCAGTCACTGAGGAAATGTTAATAATGCTCTGGGCTCTTCAGAACTTATCAATATCACATCAAATATCACAATGCCATAAGCCCACAGTAACCTTTCCATCTCAGTCCATTAAGAGTGGCACTCGTGTATGAATGTGATCTTCTTCACTTTCCACTGTACCAGCCACACTGCTTATTTACAGCAGATATTTTGACATGTCATAACAAAAAAAGTACAGGAGTAACTAATGATTGTAATAATGGCTACATTCCATTTAAGTTTTTTGTTTTGTATCATGTTCCCGTTAAAGTCATGGCAGTGTAATTGCATAGCTAACTTGCATCTTTATATACTCAACTGCATTTCTTCCTGGATGACACATCATTGTTGGCTGTTGTATCAGTTTTCATCAGTTACCATAACCATCTTTAGAGAAGGTTATAATAAATGTCTATCTAGCTTAACGTATGTATCTCACACATCCGACATGCACAAACAGGATTTTGATCTACAGATGAAAAAATTCAGGTTATTAAATTCCAAAGTTAAGCCTTTCTGGCTCCAGAGATAAAGGTTATCCAGGAGTGCTGGGATTGTGCTCTAAAAATGTACAGTAGATATCAGCAGAAGTCACATATTTATAGAAGAGCACCTCACTACGAAGTAAGTCAGGATCTTACACACAGTAAAACTGTTAACAGTTTTTTGCTGTTGCATCAGATGCATAATTTTACCATACATACGTACATAAATACATAGCAGATGTAGAGGAAGTGGTTGGTCTGGTTTGTGAGGATAAAGTAGTGAAGTGTAGCGATGCAGAGACATGGAGTGAGGCGGAGTGAAGTCCTGTCTCCCAGCTGTTCTGAGGACACACAGGGTGGCCCAGCACTGTTTGTCAGGTCAGGATCTGTACACAACAGCCAACAATATGTTTCATTCATAAACCCTTCAGAACACAATTCAAAGACCACAATGCATGTTGATGTATGAGCGTTTCCACATTTGCAATGATGTGTAACCTTGCACATAGTAGAATAACTTCAATCAGTTGTACATAGTGTTTTTTATAAAGAACACTTGTATTGTTTCTCTGTACTCTGTTTAGCTATCAGAAATTGTATCGGGGAGATGCAGTTTGTCATGTAAAGTATTGGTATAGTGTAGAAATACAGACTTACATACACACCAAACTGCAATGTGTCCAAAGGTCAGCTAGAAGGAGAAGGTGTCACTCATCTCTGCTACAGGATGAAAGTTTAAGGTTTGACCAAACTGAACAAAATATTTACTTTGATTATATTTGTTCCGACACACATACACACTACTCTAACCTTTTCCCAATTTTAATATGCAAGTAACATAAATGGAACTGTTAAAATACTTACTCTTGCCAGCGCTTGTTGTCACCAGGACTCAGATGAATACATTGACTCTGAATATCTTCCGTCTCTTGCCCACGCAGGTCCAGTCTTTATATCAAGTCACGGATGACCCTGGCTGGGAATTGTCACTTTGCGTCTTAATTTACTGTTTTCCTTTACATAACAAAAGACATTTCCACCATAAACTGATGCAAAAATTTAAAAAAAGTTTGCACATAGCAGCTTTAAAACAGGGCACTTCCTTAATGCCATGGGCACTGCATGCATTAGCCTAGGGGCTCGCCAACCTTTCCTCACTCATAGCTCTTCTACTCTTACTTGGTTTAAGTCACTGCCTCCCCCGACAGGGTTATCTGCACCATGGTTGAATTTTAGCCTGCATGCACGTTTCCGCCCAACATTGTAGAAACATGCTGCTGATATTGGAAACAAGTTACCGGACAGCCGATCGTTTGAATGCCTTCTCTCTGCTTCACACACGTATATGTGCGCAAAGTTCCACCCTCGATGAAACACAGAGATCAAAGGAGAGGAGAGAGAGAGAAACTTGCATGACAGTAAAACACAGTAAGGACTCATACTGACCTTAAATGATACCAAAACTCTCGATTATGTTCTCGAACTGCATAAGTGCAGAATCGTCCACGTCCGCATCGTGATGCATCTTTGAATGGAGAAATTTCCACACATCTACGCTCCACTAATGAACACATTCTGATGATGCAGTCCCAAATGAGTGGGCAAGTTTAATAACTATTTTCAAAAACACTAATCAGTAATATGAATGGCTGAACAGAGCCAGTTCAACTTATTCAATCTCACGACAGATGACAAGTTGAAAGAAGTTTGATCGACTAAAATGTTAATTTAATAATAAAACTATACTAGTTAACGATAATCAAACAGTAACTTTGGAAATGTCCTGCCTATTTCATATTTGAAAGCTAAACAAGTATGGAGCTTTTTTCCTATCTTTATTCACGAATGTGGTCTTTCAATTTGAGACTATGACTCGTTGATTTAACTTCTGCTCAAACACGTGCACACATTTGCAGATTTTTTGCGCTCCAGCTTCAGCCTTTCTCCTCACACTGACAAAGATGCTGTGAATCAACCACAGTCATCTTGCTCATTGACAGTAATGCACAGAGAGTGGTTGTGCAAGCAACAATATATCTGTGTGCAAGCATAAAGTTTCAGCAGAAGCAGAGCAAATCCAAATGCAAGCAGGGGCTATTTGAGTGTAAGGACAGGGAACGAGGGAAAGCATTGCAAAATGTGAACTTGAAATCATTAAATCATGCCCTGAAATTGAATGAAGATAGGACATAAGCTCCATAAACAATGGGAAACTAAATAGTTCAGTTGGATTTTAAGATGTATCGCAGTTTAAGTTTTTCAGGGTGAATACACTTCTTACTCCAAACCTTGTTAGTTTTGTCTCACTGTTTTTGACTATTAAAAAGCAATGGGAAACGTATAGGTAGCAGGCTTCTCATTTTTAGCCTACTTTTGAAGTTTCAGTTAAAATTGCAGACATCAGCAGATTAGATATTATCTTAGATTAGATTAGCTAATTAATTTAAATTCCTTAGTGGCTAAAATGAAAAGCTTGTGTTAATGTGCTGTCTGCAGCTGGCGTCTGCATTCAGCCTAAAGATTGTTTGTGAGTGTCACTCTGTAACACCACTCTACAACCGCCAGTGGGTTTTAGTGATTCAACAGGGACAATCAGAGTGGTATCTTAAATTATCATCTAATCACATCACACCAGTTTATGAATTTCCCAGTTAAACTTTGATTCATATCATAATAACATTTGAATATGATCAACTTCATTGTTCTCAACCAGGATCTTCAGTATTTGGATTAGGAGTCCATGGAGTATAATAATTATTGTTAATAATATTATGCTGCTCAACTCATTTCAAGGTTGTAGGTACAGGCTTTAAACATTAACTAAAAACTGCAGTGTTTCTGCCTTTCTCAGCCAACAAAAGGTGAGTTGACTTTGAGTTGAAACCTAATGAGATTTCATTAGAGATTTGTAAGGAATTGGGTTTGATACTGGATTTGATTGTCATGAAATGCTCTTGAACTACATCCCTATATAGCATGTAATTAAGATGCAGCTTTAGAGTGAAATTATTTGGTTTATAGGCTTTAGTGAACTGCAACAGTTTGATAGAAATAATGTGCTGTTACTTTCCTAATTGGAATGGTGTATGTGTCAGGTCTTTCCCAAGAAGCTGGTGTCTTTCTCCACCTGGATCGACCACACCCGCTGGGCTCGTAACACCTGGGCTATGGCAGCCATCTTCATACTCACCATGGCCGACATCATGGACATGGTGAGCAGCTCTCAGCTGTTTCTTACACAGACAAAGACAAAAGACAAAACCTGTGTTCATGGAACTTTTTTCCTATCTTTATTCAAGAGCTTTGTTTTTAAAATGTGAGAGCATGACTTATTGATTTTACCTGAGATTTTGTAATGCTTCCTTCAAAACCCTGATTGCGTTTTGATTTGCTCTGTATACTGTACTCCTCATCTTTTCTTGGATTTGTTTGTGCAATAACCCTGTGAAAATTCCCCTACCAAAAGAATATGGGGTGTCGTGTTAACCAATGACATGATCCCTTTTCTTTACCACTTTTGGAATAATAGTAAAGTTAATATATACCAGCGCACCACCCCTACTTTTTTCTTTATAACATCTGCACTGGCCTCCTGTCTATGTGCTAGAGGGGAACAAAGAATGGTCAGTGGAGCAAGTTACAATTAGTGGCACAAGTAGCCGCTGATTATTCTAGTGAGAATCTGTTTATGTTGGGAGTGGCACCAGTCAATGCAACACAAGCCGCTTCATGTGGTTTACAACCGCAGCAGCATGCTACGTCAAGAGTCAACAGCAATACCACTGACAATCAATAAGGCTCTATATCTTGGCACCAAGAAAACAAAAAACATAGCACAGCGCTGCAAAGCTAACATTAACTATGCATCAAACGTTAGCTGAGACTGAAAATAGATCACTTTCAACACAAGTATGTTCAGCTTAAGCCAGGAAGGGAACTACAAGACTAAATCATAGCTACAGTGAGGTCGACAGTTTAATGTGGGCAGACCATGCATGTGTTAAGAAGAAGGGGCAGACCGCAGTGGTTACCTCCTCAGTTTTAGCTATTATAACGCTTAAGGCTGGCTCTCTGTAAGCTGCTGTCAATTAGCAAGCTGATTGTGGTTGATTCAGGCAATCCTTTCAGCGTATGGCAAAATATAGAATTGGATCCAGTAGTGGGTGTAGTTATTATAGTAAATTAAAGAGTACGGGTCATTTTATTTCAAAAGTTGTAACGAAAGCAAGGGAAGTACATAATAAAGCCTTAAAGGGCCAGGTTAAGGTGTAACCGCCCGTCAGGGGCGCTCTAAGAACTAATGAATGCACCTGCAACAAGGCAGGGATCATTTCATTGGTCAACATTACAACTGGCATTCTATTGGTTGGGTTATTTTGAAAGGATTATTGCACAAAAAAGAAATCCAAGAGCAGAGGACAAATCTGACAGATGTTTCGCGAGCACACAGAAGCAGCTTGAGGAGGAGGGCTGGAGGGGTGGAAATCTGTGCAAGCAATAACATATCTAAGTGCAAGCATACAGTTTAAACAGAAATCAAAGCACAAGCAGAGGCTATTTTACTGTGAGGACAGGGTTTGATGGAAAGCATTACGAAAACTGAAGCAAAATCAAAGAGTCATGCTCTCAAATTGACAAAAGACCACACTCTTAAAAAGATGGGTAAAAAGTGTGGTGATTTGTATTCATTCCATAAGCAAGTTTTTAGTGAGCTGTACTGTATATAGTATATAGGCTACATCTATGCCACGGAAAAACTAGAGCCAAGAAATTGGACCAAAAAACATTGAAATTCTGGATGTTGCTGCTAAAGCACAGCTGAGCATAGATCATAGGGTGCAGTTTTATAATGATAGTGATAATAGTACTGATCTCATAACTTTTTGTCTCTCCACTGTTTAGCTGAGTTGTCTGCCTGAAGTCCCAGACTCAGGTAGCACCACAGTGGCCCCTTCCTCCTCCTCATCTTCTTCTTCCTCCTCCTGGTCTGGCGCTGACGGTTGTCTGGACAACCCCAAATATTACAGCTACATTGCTGTGCTGGCACTGATGGCCACCACCATGCTGGTTCAGGTCAGTCACATGGTCAAGCTCACACTGATGCTGCTCATCACAGTGGCCACCGGCATTGTTAACATCTACAGCTGGAGGGACATCTTCGACCGCTATGACATGGCCCGCTTTCAGGACTACAGGTGAGCCAAGACTTAGTTTCATGTCATCATGTGTTCTAACTCACACAGGCTCCTCTACTAGACTCCATGGGTAATACTCTCCTCCAACCACAAGCACATCGCTGTCTGCTATCTTTTTTCTCTTTAGCAAACTGAGTCGCCACAAAAAAAAACTTCTTCAGACACCAGTAGCAGTGGGATCCCTTCAGACTGTTTGACATAATGTGTTACAGTGATGAGGTGAGCAGGACCTCAAGATCAATGAAATTGAGAGCCCCACTCCAGTTGACGACGCTATGCCTCTGGTCATTCCCGCTGGAACAGCGGCTTTGGTTGCAGATGATGGAGAATAAGAGTGTCGCTGCCCCCTGCTTCCACAAAGGACAGTGAGCAGTTTCAGGGTGCAGGTATCTGGGTGTGCCCCCCCTAGAGGACGACTTCGCAGCCCACCTGTTTCAGCAATCAGCTGTCTGATCACCAGCCTGCGCTTGAATGCCAGGAAGCACAACGGTGCTTGCTTACCATTCCCCCTTAAGTATGGGACAACTTCCGATACTGGGGATCCCCACAGCAGCTGTTGTTAGGAACAACTTTGGGAGGAATGACCTCTTACATTTCACTGTTAACGGATGTGTCCCAAACAAGGTGTGGAGGGATCTGCGTGGGGCGAGTGGTTGTGGATGTGTCCCCAATAAAGGACTGACACACAAACCACCTCGCCAACCTCTCTGTGTCTGGCTCCAGAGAGGGACAGGCTGAGGAATGGCGGAATTATCTGTACAGGTTGTGCAGACCATCCTGGCTGCGAGAGCTGGATCCACCACTGCCTGCTAATGGGCAAAGTGGTTGGGCTTCCAATGCTGGTGCGAGGAAAGGAGACTAGATTCCCTATCTTGTGCAGTTGGTTTTATTCTCTCCTTTTTGCTATGTTTTATGGATAAAGGGCTGTCTCATGCCACTGTAAAACCATTTTGGCAAAAGACCATTTTTTAGCCACCCTCTTGTGAAGCGGTTCTTGGAGGGGGCGAGGAGGGGGCGCCCAGTGATGCGTGCCTCCACACGATAAGAACTGCCCTAGGTGCTCGAGGCCTCGAGATCCTTTCTGAAGACGTTGTCATTAAAGACAACTTTGCTCACTTTGACCTCAACTAAGATATTGTGTGATTGAATAGCGAGTTCTTTCAGGTCGAGGGGCTATACAGTTTGATGCTTTTTGTCTTCCACTCCATGAAGGGGACATGGAGGTAAAATTGAATCTGCTTTGCCCAGTTCGTATGTTGGCATGTTATGTTGAACGCACGGCCACCGTCGGGTACACTGAACAGCTTTTTGTGTACTTCGGGGATGGATCCAAGAAACGCCTTGCGGGATGGCTTTGTGAGTCTATAGGATCTCCCAAGCCTATAGGCAGGTGGGACGAGACCCTCTGCGGTCTGCGCTCAATCTTCACAATGTGGCAATCTCGGTGGCCGTGTTCAGCGGGGTGAGTGTCAAAGTATGGCGGCGGCGTGATTGATACCTGTCCATTGATGTGGTTCTACCTCTTGGACATGTCGTGCCCTTTTTCAGGGTCTGTGCTCATTTAAGCAACACAGGACTGGGGAAAAGCGTGGGGGGATGTCACTTGTGTTGCACCTGACTCCAAGGTAGGAATGCATGTTCATGGTTGGAGGAGAGTATTCCCTCCGCCTGTGTTTATATAGCTAGAGTTACTATATTGTGTGCTTTGTTCAATAACTTAACATACAGGAATTTGTAGGGTTGGGGGGTTTGAAGCACTAGTATTAAAGCAGAAATTGTCAATATGTCAATGTTCTTCTTCGCAGGTCGTACCTGGTGCCTTCCAAGTTCACAATGACAATTATGATCTTCATTATGATGGTCAGCTTCTATTATTTCTCCCGACATGTAAGTAAATGTCTTCTGTGTTCAATGTACTTAGATATTACATTTTGGAATGTAGTGATGGTATTACTACCCCAAACAATCAGAAAATATTAATAGTACAGCTGCCAACGAGATGTCATCACTCCTAGATGAGGATGATGACCTCAAACCTGATATCTGAATTTAGAAATAAAGAGGGAAAGGTTTAATATAATTATGATTGCCAAAAACCATTCCAGAAAACTTGATTTGGATCTGTATGTAGGAATATCTGATGTACTATGCAAAGAATTTAATGTTACAGAAAAACAACAAATTATGACTGAAGATCATCAGCAATTCGTATCATTTTTCTTGCAAAAGTCTAGATACAGGACAGTATGGGTGTTTCAATCAGATAAAAATAAAATGAATGACAACTGTAGAAACAATAAAGACTATGGTTGTAGGTTAATATGGCAACAGGCAATTATGGTTAACAGTGTAAAGGTAACAGAAATCTCACAGCCCTTAAACTGTATATTAGAGCATATATATTTGGATATTTAAGTTTAACCCAACAAAGTGCCAAATGAAACGTTTTTGCACTGAACACTAACAGGGTATTAATAACCAACGTATCAATACAAAGATTCATTCAACAATCCCAAAAAGGAGAAAAGAAGTTCGTCATTGCACTCTTAGTGCATTGTTGAATCGGAGAGAGGGACAGATAACCGACCACCTATCTGGTCAACTTTACAGATGTGCTGCAACAACTGTGGGAGTAAAACATGTAGGTAACAATATGAATTGCTGCTGCTAAAAGCTCTGTTTGTTTTGTATACAGTTGTGTTTTGAAATTCTTGCTGCACAAAAATATCCTTGTTCTTTGACACGCATTTCCAACAGACAATGTATACTGTACCCTTATTGTATCTCTTCCCCCATCCAGTTTTTCTCCATGCTGACAGTCTACAATTCTGAGTCACTGTTTCTGCCTTGAGTAGATTTTGTTTTGATCTACCCACTACATTTTGCATTTGCACACAAGGCCAATCAACTGGCCAGGCCACCAGCAATCCGTTTGGTGCTCCCGATGGCCGGTTCGGGACACTTTATTTGTGTAGTACTTGTCTTAGTAACATTGCAACCTTGATAAGAAAAAAACAAACAGTAAAACAATTATAATAAAATACAATATAGATTAACACATTACAATGACATAGAATTCACACAGAGATAAAAGCTTTTCGAAAGAAGAATGTTTTGAGTAGAGATTTAAAAGTTAAAAAGATTTAGCTAATCTCTGCAGGTAAGTCATTCCAGAGTTTAGGAGCCCGGACTGCAAAAGCCCCAAAGCCCTTAGTCACCAGTCTGGCTCTGGGATGGCCACTATCAGCTCATCTAAGAGGGCACACAGGCTCATAAACAGTTAATAGGTCTGTCAGATAACTAGGGGCCTATTTATTAAAAGCCTTAATGATAAACAATAGAATTGATAAGATCCTTTTTTCTTGAACCGTTGATAATCTTAGCTGCTGCATTTTAGACCAATTGAACCAATGTAATGGAGTAACAATGTATCTGGCCGTAGAGCAGCCGCTGAGTGGCAGCGATGTAGTCAGCAGTGGGTGTAGTTTTGTTAGCTGTAAGACACCGTCCAAAACAATACAAGGGAGCAAACAGTTTCCCCCCACTGTGTCTCTGGCCACAGAGCAGCAGCTGAGCGGCCGTGATGCACTCTGCTGTGTGATAATAATCAGAATTATTAACATCAGCTTTAATTTCAGATTCCATTACTTTTTCTAAACACGTTATTTCCTTCAAAAAGACATCATCAAAATAATTGTTGCCACCAAAAACAAATCAACAAAGTCAGCATTCACCATTCTCTAGTTTTCTCCATGGATGTTTCGCTAAACGTTGTGAGACCCAATTTATTTATCTCATTCCAAAACTGTTGGGGATTATGAGTTGGTAATCAATTTGCAATTAAAGATCTCTTAAAATGGCATTTCAGTGTGTAACCTCTTCAAATTTGGTTTGCCTTTCCTTAAATTCTATCTTCAGCCCTTCCCTCGGGTCTTCTGTTATGTTTTAGGATTTTTTTCTCTGCTGTTCTTACATTATTAAGTCTGCAAATCTCCAGCCCAGTAGGGTTTCTATATTTTTAAACCAGAGCCAGTTGGTCTTGTTGATCCCTCTGGCAGTAAATAGCAGGTGAAAATGACAAAACAGTATCCAGAAACCTATTCTGTAATTATAGTGGTAGTATCCCATCCACAGATTTGTCTTTCACTTCATACAATCCAAACAGTTTGTTTTTAAACTAAATAACCAACTCCCCCAGGTCCTTTAACTGCCTTTATGTGCATTTGTTTGGTTGTATCCAAACCAGGTACACACCTGTAAGTGAATAGCATCATTGCATCTTCAATGCATTTCATTAAGTGAGATAACATCAGGGTTATGGGCGAATAGTTCACAGTTCCAAACGGTCCAATGCACTTCTATGTGAATGTCAACATTTAACACAGTAAGATTGTCAACATTTGCGGGTTTTACATTTACCAATCCGTTCTACAAGTTGTCTCTCCCCAACCTCCAGCTCATTGAGCTACAGCCGGCTCTGTTTGCTGGCTTTCACTGCTTACGCCTCATCAGTCTCCTACTGCCATTCAGGAAATACTCCTTTCCAGATGGGAAAAATGTGTATAAAGTTAGCACAACTCAAAAATTGCTCCAACTGCTTACAATTGGTGGGGGTAGGCTACCCAGCCACAGTACTGACCTTGGCAGAGTCCATCTGAATTTGGTTGGCTGAACAACAAATCCCAAAAAGGAGACCATGGACACTTGAAACTCACACGTCTCTGCCTTGACGAATAGCTGGTGATCAAGCAGCTGTTAGAGGACCTGACGAACAAGTTGGATGTGAGATTCCCCGTCAGGGGAGAAGATGAGGATAAACAAACACAAACTGATGAAGCATGTCGCGAAGGACATCATTCTCATTTGTTGAAAATCCTGGCACCTTTTAGCAGTTCGAAAGCAAATGAAATGAGAGGGGGGGGGGGGGTACCTGTTCTTAATGGTGATGTCATTCAGGTCTCGTAGTTGATGCAGGGACGGAGAGACTTGCCTCTCTTTGTTGACTAAGAAGAAACCTGCTCCAGCAGGAGAGGCAGAGGGTCGGATGATTCCCGAAGCAAGGGATGAGTATATATTTCTGCAATGCCTCCAGTGGGGAGGCAGAAAAGTGGCATGGGCTTTATTTAAAACATCTTTTAAGTCCATGTAGCAGAAAGGGACTTCCGACAGGTTGGGAAACGGAGGGGCCTGAGCTTCCGCGGTAACAGAGAACGGGTGGTCAGGTAGATTGGGGTGAGAAACAGACAACAAATTTATGCTTCACAGAACTGACAAATCAACTTGTTCTCACTCGCAACTCGTTAAATACTTACGCTTAGTCAGTGCAGGTAACCTCACAACCCTCTCCCCAAATCGCCCCCAATCTCTGTTAATATATAAATTCCATCCAAGAGGTGCCATAAACAATGACTCATTCATGATGATTAGAGAGTTTGGAGGAAAATGTTCTAAAAGAAAAGAAATGGGTAATGGAAAAAGTGCTGCCCATTAGACCACAACATTGGGGGTGACTGAATTTTAATACTTGTGTTATCAAAGTCCTTGGCTGAACTCTGGATCATCAAATGACTGTTAATCCGCCTGGCAGGGTTATCTTCAGTACAGCAGCGAACAGGAGACCCAACATAGTACCGGGACAGGCGTGGAGCTGCCGCTTCACAGCTGCAAAGGCTGTGTGCTTCTTGGAGATGGAGGTAGTGTAGTCAGGAAATGTTTTTCTTCCCCCTGTACAGGTGTTGGGACGCCCGCGAGATTTCGCTAGCACGTTGCTAAATTTCATTGTAGAAATTGTGGATGAAAGGTCTTTGTGCGGAGAGGGCGGTTAGCTCAGTCAAGTGGCGGCATCCAGCTCCATAATGTCACTTAGCAGTTGTGCAGCAAAGTTGGTCAGGCGAGCACTCTCCAAACCTTATGGAACTCCAATCAGACAAATATTTCTCATGGACCTTCGTTCTAAGTCCTCACATTTGTCAGTCGGTAGTTTCACCTGGACTTTCAGGGAGTTCAATGTTGAGTCCAGAATGGACAGCTGGCTGGTCCAGTTCTGGCGATACCAAAGCAATCTCCAAGCAAATGTCCGAAGAGTGAGTCAATTCTCCCGTATATGTTGCTTTTCTTTGAAACAAGCATTGGTTGTAGTTGGCCTCAGTCGGGAGGGTTAGCATTGCTAGCATCTAACTGCGGCAGGGAATCTGGATCAGTCAAGGGCGAGGGTTTGGTGCGGCCTCCTTGCCAAGTATTTGCATTTGTTCGATTTGAGGACATCCTGGCTCAAGCGTACAAAAAGTGAGCTTAACTTTTGTTCAGGCAAAAAAATAACAGGGTACCAACAAGAATCTACAAGTAAATAGTGCTCAGACTTTGGAGTATCCCGTTTATGTCAAATCCCGTTTTCAGAAATCGGAATAAGCCCGTATCCTGTTTATGAGAAACCCGAATATGCTAGCTGGAATACTCGGAAAGAAACAGGGATATTGTTGCGAGTATATACCTTATCCCACTCATTGGTGATTGGAGTGGAGAAATTAAGTTGTCAAGTGGTAGTAAATGTACAGTCTAGTGTTTAATATTTGTTTTTGTAAACCTCACAGCGCCTGCACAAATAGAATGCAGTAACCGGGTTACTAGTATTTTTTAATTTTCGGGGATATGAAAAACCACATTTTTCTGCGCTCATGTGAACACAGTCACCAACCTCCCGTTGCCGGCTTAGCCTGAAGTGAAGAGCAATCCTGATTAAACTCGGTGAAGACATCCAGCACGACTTGAAGATGCACACCAAGTTTCATTCACATCCACTGAAGGGCGGAGAAATAGTGGAACTTTCAGTGTGCAAATTAGAAATGCTGCACACATTCTGATGAAACAAGTGTGTGATTGGTTTCACTCCTTCTGTAGACAGAATTAACATAGCTGAAGTGTCTTTGCTCAGTTTTGTGAAATCCAAAACCCTCTCATTGCTGCTTGCAGCTATGATTTTGGCAATTGAGCTGCTTTGCTGTTCACTTTAGAACAGGGGTGTCAAACTCATTTTCACCCCGGACCACATCAGCATTATGGTTGTAACTGTGTAAATGTAACTACTCCCGAACATATTGTTAAATAACTGTCTCTGCATTTGATTGTGTATTCAAGTGTAAAAAGATTGTACTTGCAGTTATATAAATGAAAAAATATATGCAAGCACATTTGTTACTATAGCATAAATAATTTTAATAGGGTTAAGAATGTCACGGGCTGTGAGTGTGGACCCAAATGCAGGCACAGACCAGGGATTATAGGTGAAAGGTTTATTGACAGGAAACCAAGGGGGGGGGAATGACCAGAGCACCGCGGGAAAATCCAGGGAGGGTGAGTGTGGAATCCAGGCAGGAGGAGGTAGGGCAGGGCAGCCAGACTGCGGAACCGGGAGGATGAAAAAACTGCAGGAACAGAGAGACAGGGTTAAAGCACTGAAACAACACTTGGGAGAAAACTCTGAATTATCTTCAAAAAGAGCGGCCAAGAACTACTAGCTACCACGTGAGCTGTAAACAACGATCTGGCGAAGAGTGGATGAAGAACCGGGGTAGATATACTGTTGGGTTGATGAGTTGATGGAGTGCAGCTGGTTTGACTGGGCAGGTGAGGTGAGTTGTAATTAGGAAGCCGGGAGGAGACCAGGTCGAAGCCCTGCCCATAAGATACACACACGGGACAAGCAGGAGGCACGGCCTGGCCGTGACAAAGAAACCCACATTACTCTATCAAAGATCAAACTTTTA
The DNA here is from genome assembly GCF_004355925.1 of Anarrhichthys ocellatus. Classification (NCBI taxonomy): domain Eukaryota; kingdom Metazoa; phylum Chordata; class Actinopteri; order Perciformes; family Anarhichadidae; genus Anarrhichthys; species Anarrhichthys ocellatus. Next base: position 165,577 of record NW_022280105.1, on the reverse strand, counting down.
AAGAAAATAGCAAAGACAAATATCAAACACAAGTTATTACATTAACTTTGTTCAAACTATTTTTGTCACCTCTGCATCACTAATGTTCCTCCCCGCCGTCCCGTGCATGGTAGCTACATCCAAGAGCTCCTCACTGACGGTCAAGTCTGCCTTCAGTCTCTTATGAACATTGATAGATGCGCTGTGTCCGTGTTGTCTGTGCTTTCATCAACAGCTAATGAAAAAGACAAGTAACTCGTCTCTTCGGCTAGCTGTGTTGTTAGATTGCCTGCTAGTTCCTGAACTCGGTCTGCGATGGTGTTTCTTCACAAACTGACATTTGTAAAAGTCTGTATCTGGGTGGGGCACACGTGCTCACATACCTTTAGCATGCACTGCTTCAATGCACCTTCTGAAAAACGCTTGGAAGCTTGGTCGGTTTCTTCAGCCACAATAAGGCTAGCTTTCACAGCAATTTTGGCTGTCACCCTTGTAAATATATTCTGCTGTGATTGCAGTCTGCCTTTTAATTCTTGGACAATTTTATGTTTTTCTTGGAGGCTAAATTCAGTATACTTGGCCCTGAGTTTGGTGTCAAAATGCCGAGGTAAATTGTATTCCTTCATTACCGACACTGCCTCATAGCACAGAAGACAGACCGGTTTTTCTCCTTGAAGCACAAACATGTATTCGCTTCCACGTCTTTCATTAAATTGCCTTTCCTCTGCATCAATTTTTCTCTTCTTGGACATTATGGGATTATTTGTCGATCTTTATCAACTCAATGGCCCAATCCCAATGTTCCCCCTTCCAGACTCACCGACTTTGAGGCGCGCTCCCGCGAAGTCTGAGGGTTTAGGGCTGTCCCACTGTCACATCATCGAGTGTTTGAGTCTCTCACAGACATTTTGAGCCCTTTATGAGCCCTTAAGTCAGTCTTAAGTCTCATGGTATGCTGACTTAGCCTCAGGGAATTACCCACAAATCATTGCAATGTGACATTAAACACGGGGTAACCAGTGGACGCATAGAGACGGGAAAAAAAAAAAAAAAAGGTAAAGAAAGAGGACGGCTCACGTGTGTTCAGCCTGTCATATAAAATTTACTCAGAAACATTAAGGGTTAAAGATGGAACAAAAAATAAACATGATAAACATAAATCAGAGGATATTTATTTGTTTATTCATCAAATATTTGATTTTGTCATTGAAGCTGTTTTGACAAAAACGAGTAAATAGATTGCATGAAGTTACCTCATCTTGTGAGGAATGAGCCTGGAAGAAGTTCAAATCAGGGAGTACAAAGTATAAAGTAAATACACACTTATACATCATATTTTTTGTGGTTTTCATGGTAACATGATATGTTACAGCAAAGTGCTCAAGCCCTCACAGTCTCTCACACTCAACCACTTACCAGGTGACGTCAGTAAGTCCTTGAGGGTTCAGGTTTTGAGGCTTTAGGGGGGACATTGGGATTGGGCCAATCACTTGTTGGTAAACCACTTTAGTTAAACACCGATAATGGAAACACTGCCGTCTAGCAGCCGGATGCCGTCATTTCGCGGTTCACAAAATCGGCATGCATTGTGGGAGATGTAGTTTATGGTCACTGTACACTGTAAAGCAGCATAGACTTTAATTTTAAGACAATCATATGCTTTCAAGCTCTTGCGGCCTTAAGTTTGACACATGCGCTTTAGATGAAACAGTTGGATTGATCTTACTGATCATTATATACTTCAACTGTCACAGAAAAGTTCTTTTGCCACATATTTTCCTTGAGCTGTGGCCTGCTTGAATACATGAGGCAAATCCTTCACTTTGGAAATGTAGTCACATGTGAAAGTGCAAATAGAGTAGGGGTGTAACGGTTCACAAAATTCTCAGTTCGGTTCAATACGATACAGTGGTGCCACGGTTCGGTACGTTTTCAATACAGCAAAAAAGCACAAATGCCAAATCCTCGCTGGTGACACTCTCAAGAGGGCGTGTCTGAAGAACATGGCTCTTCATCTCCATTCATCAGTGAGATAATGTGTTGTTACAGTCAGCTAGCTTTCTATGGTCCGTGACGTCCGGCCATCAGTTGTCAGCGGGAGCTTCGGACATTGGATTCTCTGTTCGGGCTTTTGTTTTCTTTTATAAAGCAGGAATTATGGTCTGGAGAAATGGGCTCGTGAATGAGTAGTGCCACTGGGCTCAATAACATTAAGCATGTTCGTACAGCCTCGTTTTCCACTCCAGAGTAGGGTCTCATCCACGGCTATAAATATACCTTTAGCCCTGTTTGAATCAGTAGGGAATAGCTGCCTAAACGCTGTGGGGAGAGTTTGTAGCTTGTGTGTTGCTGTTGGTTTTCCTGGTAAGCTAGTTTAGCATAGCGTGCCTCCCAAAACAAACATGCCTCACCATAGTAGAATGTTTGTCAGACAGCATGTTGTCTGTTACGTAGGGTAGTTTGCCTTGTTGAGCGCATTATATTTCACACAATTTAAGCTTTAGCATAAATGCAATAGTATTATTCAAACGAATTGTTCGGTTCGTAATGCGTACAAAACCGTAAGCCTCGTACCGAGCGGTTTAATACAAATATGTGTATTGTTACACCCCTAGAATAGAGAATATGTTTTTTAACAGATTATGGTCAAGCAGTCCATGGGACAGTATATGTGATTTGTTTATATCTGTCATTCTCTTCGGAATTAGCAAATAAACTTTAGTTCACAGAAAAAGATGCTCTTTTGAAAGGTGTTTTTCTACTTTTTGGAATTAACGTTGTCTTGTAAGTGTATTGATGACAAAATCAATATATTGGTCAAATGCTAACATCAGTGCCTGTCGCTGCCTGAAGGTGGAGAAGCTTGCCCGCACCTTGTTCCTGTGGAAGATCGAGGTCCATGAGCAGAAAGAGAAAGTGTATGAAATGAGACGCTGGAATGAAGCACTGGTGACCAACATGCTGCCTGAACATGTGGCTCGACACTTCCTGGGCTCCAAGAAAAGGGATGAGGTAAGATCCACACCAGGTCGGTCCTTACTTCAGTGTGTGTGTGTGTGTGTGTGTGTGTGTGTGTGTGTGTGTGTGTGTG
>NW_022280105.1:158620-162497 GCF_004355925.1 Anarrhichthys ocellatus | reverse complement strand
TGTGTGTGTGTGTGTGTGTGTGTGTGTGTGTGTGTGTGTGTGTGTGTAAAATAACTATCTCACTCATCGCTTATTCCAAAAGTCATGTTAAAAGTCAGGATATCTATTCTCTGTCTTATATTTGCATGATTATCCGTAGTATTGTCATAGTTGTATCTTATAAAATCATGTTATATTGGTAGTATTTCAGGGAGTATTTAATCTACATTCAGGTTTGGTTCATTTGTTCCACAAACCTCCTGATGTCTTGGTTTCCACCTTGTTAATGTGACCTACAGGAGTTGTACAGCCAGTCCTATGATGAGATTGGAGTCATGTTTGCCTCAATTCCCAACTTCTCTGACTTCTACACAGAGGAGAGCATCAATAATGGAGGAATCGAGTGCTTACGGTTTCTCAATGAGATCATCTCTGACTTTGACAGTGTAAGCTGCTTCCCTTTTCTGCTTGTGTGTGTGTGTGTTTCCTAGCAGTAGTGTCTGGAGATACACAGCATGAGACTGTAATAACACCCAGCATAAGACATTAGACAGTCGCCTAGATTTAATAGGCATTCATTAATGAAAGTTGTAACTTGTTGCTAGCTTTAGCGCTGGCATATTCCATTCATTATGCTGCCTGTCAAACGTCTGCTGAGCATTAGGATTTTCTCTTGACCAAAAGAACAGTAGCTGTTTTTGAAGTAGTGGGAGGTTCAGTCCCTGTACTTCCACCCTCAGTCCGTTTAAACCTCCCCTTTCATCTGTTTCCATGTCAGCTGCTGGATGAACCTCAGTTCCGCTGCATCACAAAAATCAAGACCATCGGCAGCACCTACATGGCAGCATCAGGTGTCACCTCAGATGTCAGCAACGGCTACACCTGCATGAAGGTCAGACTGATCACATGGCTTCTCCGGGCTTTAGTGTGTGTCTCTGACTGATTGAAGCAACAGGGAAAACTCTGAACGTAGAAGTCAATGACTGCATCGCTATGCTGATTTTCTATTAGAGTCTAATGTGATGATATATCTGAATAATATGGACATGATACAGTACGGAGTCTTGGTCCTTCTTGGGCTTCACAAATGCTCATCAGTTGTGATAAAATGCTGATTGTTCTTTCCAGTCATGATGACAGAGGGCTTTGTTTGACAGAAGGAGGAGCAGTCTGACAGAGAGCGCTGGCAGCACCTGGCAGACCTGGCAGACTTTGCTCTGGCCATGAAGGTCACACTCATGAACATCAACTACCAGTCATTCAACAACTTCATGCTACGCATCGGTACGTGTTAACCCCTTCACACCAAGGTTTTCTTCTGTGTTGTACTTCTGTCCTTGGTGTTATTCATGTACTATACATTCCCTAATAAAGACCCATGTGAAAACAATAACAGCTTGCATTGTAAATTGGCAGGTCTATATTGTTATCGGGATGGAATTAGTGCTGTGAAAAGGTTAATATACGGAATTTATCAAGGCAACAGGTAAACATGGAGGAGGTGTTGAGTTTGTTTTAACCGGAGCAGATCAGAAAACAGCGAGGCACATTACTTAAATATGATGGACAAACAAAGAAGATTTGCTAGTATATACCTGTTTCATATAAAGGCCTTGTTCTTTCACTGGTTGAGTTCATATCTGAGCATTATTTGTGTGAATGCTGGAATAATTAGTAAGTAGTAAGTATATATAGTATAACTACAGTATATATATATATATATACTATATAGTGTTTGTCATCAATCTCCCAGTCTGAATCTTACATGTCCCACGTGTCAACACTCATCCAGGTCTGAATAAGGGCGGAGTGTTAGCAGGAGTGATTGGTGCCCGAAAACCCCACTACGATATCTGGGGCAACACTGTGAACGTGGCCAGTCGCATGGAGTCCACAGGGGTCATGGGAAACATCCAGGTACAGCACTGAGTATTACTGTGGGTTTCTGGATTACTTAACAGTGTTTATACAACTTTCAAAATGAGTACTGTTTAGAGTAGTTTTAAAAGCTTTGGTGATGAGGCATGTTTTAATCCAGGTTCATTGTCTGTGTATCTTTACATATAATGACTAGCAGAGTTGTTCACCTCACCACATTGTACTCAAGCACACTTTCCAGTGCTACTGCAGCTACTTGAAAATGCTTTAAGTTTGGATATACCTCTAAAATCTGCAAATCAAAATCAAGAGGAAATAAGTGACCACATTTTCATAAATCATCCTTATGGTAAGACAATATGAAAATGTTTTGTTTTTTTATTAAAGCACAAATAACGTGTGATAAAGCTTCCGTCAGGAAAAGCAGCTAATTCGAAACTGAAAATTGTGATATTTCATCAAAATCACTTCAAATGTTTCCCAAAATGAACGTAATGACATTACATTACAGAACAGCAGCGTACAAACACAGAACATTGAAAATAGAACTTTACTGTCCCTACACCAGACCACAGAGCCCTGCTGTTATTGTCCATAAACAAGTCAACTTTATGAACTGGAGAGGTTTGAAGTAGAGGTTGTAAAAGTGTACATCGTTCAATATGTATAGCATGTGGAGCGTCAATTTATGAGTAACAATTGTGAGTACAAATATATTGGATATATAGATTTCGTTGTTTTTTGTAAAAGAAATGATCAAATAAATTCAAATTGGATTCAGGGATTAGTCCCTGTGCTGATTATACAAGATGGTGAACAGGTCCCATACCTCGGGGTACATCACACACAGGGCTTCCCTTTGTCAACATGTGGAGGATACTGATGTTCACTCCCTCATCCAGCCTTTACAGCTTGTGCTGAGGTTGACATACAGTGTCATACCACACACACACACACACACACACACACACACACACACACACACAGACACACACAGGAGAAATGGTAAAGACAAGTGGCCATGAGCCTGAGCTGATCACAAGCGGGTCACGAGGACCCTTTAAAGGGAAGTGCTGCACAGGCATGTGGTTAGTTCCAAAGACATACAGTAACAGAAGGAATACATGATCAACCTGAGTGCTAGTTTGCTTTCACACTATCCTTCCATCAGTATGCGTCAGTTCAGGTAATCCGATGACTTTTTGATTGTAACTTTAAATAATGGAACATTATAAAGTCAATCTCCCTGAAAAGCTCCAAAAACTCATTAAGATTTCACTAATGAATATTTTGATGTCAAGGATTTAATGATTAAGTGTAATGTGAACTATGGCCAACTTTAAGCTCTCATCAACCTTGACGTTAGCAGCTAAAGAGAGCGATATTTCCCTCAGGTGTTGGTGGAGACTAAAACCTGATCTAAAAGGGAGTGCATGCTGGACTTAGACTAGATTCATCAGATGGAAACAAACACATTGCTCTGTGCCTGCTGGGTGATTAAATCAAAGGTGACGCATTCATTAAAACAACTCGGTAAGACAGAAGAATGTGTCCGTCATCCTATTGCAGAGTTCTTCTGCCTGAAAGTGGCACACTATATCAGTGAGTGGAGCTTTGACAGTTATAGCGCTCATTTCCCTCATAACAAGTCTGGAACTACAGCTGCTTCAGGGAGTTTGAGATCAAATTTGAACCACAATATACATTTATACCTTTTTTTTTAAGAAGACCTTCTTTTGATCTGCATCAACAGAGTTCATGTACAGTAACTAAGACTAGTTGCCACATTTATTTTCATACAAAACAGTGTTATAGTTCAATGTTGCGTCTGTCCTCGAGGTTGTTTTAAAGGAGGTCATCACAATCCCATGTCCACGTTCTCCTCTCTGCTGCTTTAGTTCATTTACGTCTGCAAACACAAACACAATTTGGAATTAAAATGTCAAATTTTTTCTGAGAAACCGTCTGAAAGCGTGTGTGTGTGTGTGTGTGTGTGTGTGTGTGTGTGTGTGTGTGTGTG
>NW_022280105.1:142460-158610 GCF_004355925.1 Anarrhichthys ocellatus | reverse complement strand
GTGTGTGTGTGTGTGTGTGTGTGTGTGTGTGTGTGTGTGTGTGTGTGTGGCCCCCAGGTGGTGGAGGACTGCTACAACATCCTGAAGGGGTACGGCTTCCGCTTTGTGAGGAGGGGCCCCATCTTTGTGAAGGGGAAAGGGGAACTGCTCACTTATTTTCTCAAGGGAAGAGACAAACAAGGCTCATTTATTAATGGCTCCTCTGTCACTCTGCCTCACCAGGTGGTGGACAGCTAAGGACCACACACACACTCCCCAGCGATCACCTCTAGGGTGTGATGACTGCAGGGCGAGGCAGTGGAGAGAGTTTTTGGAATATAAAGTGATTTGCCTAAAATTGCTCTAATACCTGAATGTTTACAAGTCAAATTAAAACACCACTGACACACTTCATACACACCTGTGACAACCCACCACTCACTACTGAACACACACACACACACACACACACACACATACACATATTCACTGTCTGTGGAAAGATATATGTGCCAGTAGAGATTGTATTTGAATATCATGTTCAAGATGAACCATGGAACTCAAAACATGAAGAATTGGATAAATGAATGAATTAACAGGAAAGATTACAAACTGACAGGAACACCAGGCATCTAGATACAGCAGTAAAGTTGAGGGTTGTCATGCCACCTAGTGGACTGACAGACACATTTAATCATGTATGGCAGCAGTTTATAAAAACTTGTAAATCTAAAATAAATGTCAAGAGATTCTTTGAAAGAGATCCAGTGTTTTGCCCCCATCCTAACGTAATGGAGGTAATTGGAATGTCATTAGTGAGTATGGAATAAGCTTCTCCTGTGACATGGAACAGCTTCTCCACATCTCTCCACCACACTGACGGTGTCTATGAGTGAAAACAGGCTCTGACACACACATGGTCACTCATAACAGATGGATCAGGTTCAGCAGCTACTGGTCAGACTGGTGAAGTTGTTCTGTGGTATGCACCTTAACCACTCAGCTATCAAAACTCACTGCATTTAATTCAGGTCCAATCATATGTCATCTTACTACAGAACAGATTGGATTTATAGAACAGTTATTTATTTGATTGTAAATTGTGAGCATGAGGATGACTAATTCAAACTGACTTCATTTCATTTAAATACAATGATGGTCTTTATGTCTTTCCATAGACATGTCTCAGATAAAAACAGAACATTGATCACAGACACACACACACACCCTCAGCACAGTCACACTCCCTGGCTTTTGGAAGCCCAGACTAAATTTTGGACCGCTGCCCATTTACAGAATACTTCCATGTATGGAAACCTGACGAACTGATCTGAGCTCAGATTTCCTGTCTTTGATGAGGAAGAGGATGTGGAAGAGGACCAATGAGAGGCCAGAGTGTGACGATACAGACTGATCTGCCACCTGTTGCTGCCAATGTGTGGTTGTGTATAATAGTGTGTGCGCATAGTGTATTTTTCCACAGTGAAAGTATTCTCTCCTTCTGATCAGATGTGTCAGTGCTGTGCTCTCCTCTCTGCTCCTGGAGCTCGTACAGCACACTGCAGCGCTGGCTTCTGGGTGTTTCTGTGCCTCAGAGTGTTGAACATGAAGGAGAACACGTGTGTGTACTGTGTGTTTTAGGGGACGGATAGGTGACGGTGTCCAGAGGGTAGCACATATGAAAGAAATATTTTTCAAACTTATTGTGGATTGATGGAAGTGCCTATGACAGCTGTGATCACCATGTTTTCATGTAGTTAAACCATTCCATGGCCTTCTACAGGCAGGGGAGATTCTCAGAGTCCTTTCACAGTATTCCTGTTTATTTCAACTTACTCTGGTCAGAATTTGTATTGGTTATTGTACAGTTGATAGCTGAGATGAGCAGACACGATGACATTACTAAAAGACACCCACCAGCAGTCAGAGGATCGGGCAGGTTGGAAACACAGCAGCAGGTTAGCCAAACTTATTTGAAGAGAAAAAGAAGGCAAACTGTAAAATGATTCATCAATTACAGTTTTCAAATTTGGCTGCACTTCCTGTAGTTTTGTGCACAGTTTTCCTGGGATTTCAGGTGACTCACTTTCAGTTTACACTTAATATAAAATGGTATAGATGAGCTGATGAAAGTGTTTGTATCCAACCTGTGTGAATATCTGACTGCTCCTGTTTCTTGACCCATTAGACCTATTTCAGTGATGTCACTTTGACATATGATCTCAGCAATTAACATGGAGAGAACAATGTTTGAAAAGCCAAAAAGGACACAAGCTGTCATAAACTGGAATTTTCCTTTAACTGCATAGTAGTCATGTGGAAGAAGAAGGCTGGAATGAAAGATTTTAGAATACAGTCAGAAAGTAAATTTCATATTGTAAAATGACGACGGCAACAAAAAGTTCAGATCCATGACGTTGAACTAGTTGCACCTTTCAACGTTGTTAGCTCAAGATTTGGATCAACTCCATTTCATCTGTGTTCATCTGCAATCATCTGTGTGTCTTGTTAGTCTCTGCTTGCTAGGTTGTGTCCAGGGACAAAATGGACATGGACGTTTACCAATGTTGCCAATGTTTTTACAGTTGCACTTGGCTGATGAGGTCTGGTGGTCCAAAAACTTTTTTGGTCCACACAGAAATCGCACAGGCCCTCACATACCTGGGCTGTGTGGCTTTGTGTACACAGACGGTCTAATTGACTCCTAGGAGGACACGTCTTCTAACAGCTTCAGGAGGTCTCACCACCTGGGTCATCTTGGTCCCTCTACCCAAGGTGGAAGTAAGGTGCAAAGGCTTGACACCTAAATCAGACCTAATTACTGACATTTTGGACCAATTGCAGGCAAAGCGGGTGTTTGGAGGAGGTGAGCAAGGCTATCAATAGGTCATGACTCGCATGCAGGGGTTCTCTTTAGCCACAAACATTTGCTTGTGATTACACACCAAATTCTAATTGCATTAAGGGAACTGCTGACATTACTCCCCTGAAGTTTGTATTTGGGATGACAGCAGTGACATGCAGCAGAATCGGCACACCCACCTGGCAGGAAGCAGATGTACTGTATGTGTGTTTAGAGGGAAAGTAAATGTATACTGCTTATTCCTCTGCTGATGGTAAAGCCCATTAATGTCTCTGTAGAATGGGATGAAAGTGCAATAGTTTCTTCTTCTACAAACCTGACATTCCTCTTCAGGAAAGCTTAAATCATTCCTTCCCCTTTAATTCATATTTTTATAATGTAATGTACAAGTTCTGTTCTATTTAAAGGGAAAACGTGAAAGGACTGAATGTGTCCTAGTTGCACGTAGAGTTTAGACAGTGTTTATTGGTCAGATTTATTTATTGGAAATGACGGACATTGTTTTGTTTTTCTTACATAGATGTGAAAGTGCCAATCATAAAGGAATGGCTTTAAATGAAACCACAGCTGTTTCCTGATTTGTAATGTAAAAGAATCTCAGGCTTGGGAACAACATTTGAATAATGTGTGATGATCTAGAGCAACAACACAACACTGACAGGTGGTCCGGAGAGCCCGCGGCAGCAAGGCCAGCTGATGGCATCAGAACAACAAACCGATTCAATCTTGTGGTTCTAGTTGTTGTTTCCGTTCAGCTTTTGTCAAAATTTGATAAAGAACTCTGATTCCACAGTTTTAGTGGTTTCAATTAGATAAACTGTAGATCCCACTTCTGGTTTTAAGTTGAAAGAATTCTCATTTAGTGTACCCTCTTTCATTTCAGTTGTCATCATAAGGTGAGTTAATTAAAAAAAATCCCAAAAGACGTGCTTCAGTCTAATGATTACTGCACAGTAGGTGGAAACTACAGCACCTTGACTGTGGAAGAGCTCAACACGTCTGCAGGGTGACGGGATGGAGCAGAGTATCGGCTAATGAATCGCTCCGGCATCACAGCTGCTGCATTGCTTTGATTTTGGCTGCTTTATTTGCGCATGCTAAGTGAAATAGATTTAGCTTGGTGCTTTGAAAAGAGAGATTACATTACTATATACTGCATTGTGTAATGTATATGTACAGGTAAGTGTCAAAAAGAGTTGAGATCCCAGGAGAGCTGCCTTAAATGAAGGAATACATGTTCGGTATGTGAATCAGGCTAAGGGGACATAAAGCGTATACTTGGAGTTAAAGGATGAAATCTAATAATCATATTAATGCAAGTGTGTAGTATGTAGAATTATGAAGTGATTTAACAAATGTAAAACTGATAATAATAATAATGTATGTGTAACTGAGTAAACTGAAGTCTGTGTGTGTGTGGAAAGCTGATGTAAGCAGGGTGGGGGCCTTAAAGGCTGAGATCATAACAGATGGAGTGTTGTCCGAGCACATACACGGGTGTAACCTGACATGCTCAGAGCATTGAGGAAGTGAGAGCACCCACACAGGGAAGTTAGGTAGTTTCCAGAACACACACACACACACACACACACACAGAAAGATGGGTGTTGTTCGCAGCACATACACATAATCAATGATGTCATGATAATCATGTGCCGAGTTAGGAAGTGTTGGGGAGGGGGGGGGGAGAGAGAGCTCAAAGTGTTATAAAAAGAGAGACTTGCAAATAGCAAGACGGGATTCATCGCGGGACGCCGACCAAGTGCTCCATGGAGAAACACTGGACCTCGTTGGACAGCCGCATCGGAGGACTTCGTCTCTGTTCACGGAAAGAAGACAGCCGTTAGTGGCCAAAGATTGAAAGACGGAGATTTTCCTCTCCCCCCTGTTTGACTTTAACAACCGGACAACAGATGGACGCAGCCGCCCTAAAGACTTTGTACTGAGCCTGAGGGATCGCTGAACGGACTTCGTTGGCCGCGCAGGAGGAGCTGAAGGTCAGGCCGGACCTTCGCTCCTAAAAACCCCAAAAGGACTTTTTTATAACATCGTGAATCCAGCTCCACCGAGCCGCCTCGGCATCGAAACTAATGAGTATAATCTAAGAAGAAATTGTAACCTGATCGAATCAAGCATCGTATTATTTTATGTGAGCTGTAGCTGTGCCCCTGCTAATATATCCTGCAATAAATATCTAATCTGCATTTAAAGTAAATTTCTCAAGAGAATTCATTTGCCCAAGTAGTAAAAGTTCCTCATGGCAGTAAAAGGTTAAATCTATTGTATGTTAACAAGAGTTCTTAATGGTTATCCTAGTGACCGGTCCACTTAACAGTCCCTTACGGTTTTAGTTGTGATCCTAGCCGTTAAAATCGAACCTGGCAATTTACCAAGAGCCCGGATCCAAAAGAGGAAAGCTGCCATAACTGACGCGACTGGTAGAAGCGCCCGGCCAGGGTGGCCCCTCGGCCGAGTGCACGTTACCGGAGGAAGCAGGGTAGACGTCAGGAGTAACGGTAGTTAGCAGAAGCCAGGCGAGTTTCCTTGACAGAACACCAGCTCGCCAATCTTTTAATAGAGAGCTGAGTCAGTAGGTAGCCCCGTATCGGGCCAGAAAACCCCCGGATCTAAGATAAGTAACACTACAAAAATATGAGGCATCTTAATACTACAATTAATATATCAGAAAGTGGTATTAACAAAATGTACAGTTGTGGGTACAAATCTGAAAGTGCAAGTGAAGTAAACAGTAGATGAATGGAAGATAAGTAATACAAGAAACAATAAAATACAAGTCTGCAGTTTGTCCTAGTTAAAGGGAAAAAAGCCTTCACTGACAAAGAAGCTCAATGAAGGTTCAACATACAACTCAACATTGTTTTATGAGTATTTTCATGTAATTCATTTATTGTTTCATTTATTTATTTGTCATTTTCTGCAGCAAATACTCCATTAAAGGGGCACCCTGGTTCCACGCTCTGTACTATTCACGATCCAATAAACTGTTATTTTATGTGTAAGGAATATTCAATACTCACCTGATGCTGAAGCTGTCTGTGAACACATCGGGCTTTCTCTCTGCTGATGCTGAAGCTGCAGAAAGCACTCTCCCTCATCTGGGTGCGCACATGTAATTGTAATCTGTTAAAAATAAGTACAACTTGTTGACAGGCAGGGGCCTGGCTTGTTTGGAAATACTTTTAATATGTATCCACAACTGATGTAATCTTTGTTGCCCTTTTTGAGAAACTGATTAAAATACAAATAATTTGGCCTCAAAGGAAAAGCTTAGTCAATCTAACTCTACAGAGTTGAGTGAGCAGGTGGGCTTTTTACGATAACATTGACACTGCAGTCTAATACTGAGTAGAAGGACCCTGGACAGCACAAGTGTTCCACTGGATCTGCTAGTGTTGGGGCTGCAGGTAGCCTACACTTTTTACAGGCAAGTAATCCAGCACCGTAACACAGACACGTGAGGCCCCCGGAGCTGACCCTGAGGGCCCCTTCCAGCAGCACAGAGCAGGTGAATTTGAACATCTTTCATAGTGAGGATACAAAATGTGACAGACTACTTTAGAACACTGGACACAGATGATTGAGTCGATTTTAAACTGTTGAGGCTTTTTTAAGCGTTTCAAATTGTGTCACACCATCCCTAAGGTGCTGGGACTGTGGAAGGATTGGATCTTTGAGATAACAGCGTAGGGCAACATAAGAAAATGACCTGAAAGTATTTGTCAAGAACACCCATTGTGAAGGCCAATGAATGTGCAGAAGAGCCCGCAGTGAGAATGAAGTCATCTTTAATACTCATCTTTTATCAAATGATTTGAATCATTCACATTTGAATTGATCTTTTCCTGTATAACCATTACTGCATTAAAATATGAAGAAGCAATTATGGTGTGAGCGACTGGGCCTGATGTTTTTATACCAGGCTATAATATAATAGGCTGACACTGAAACACAGAAATAAACCACAATATCAGCGGGCTGTAACTTGAACAATTTAAATTGAGACATTATAGATAAATAAATAAAATAGAGGATAGCGCCCCTAACGACGACGCAGCCAATGCGCAGCACGCGCAAAAAGACGTGAAGGAATTTCTGACGTCACTGTGTATGTCTATAACAAGCTGCAGCTGTCTGAGAGCAACAATAACAAGCTCGACCCAGCAACACACCGAGGCTTTGACCGCACCTGACAGCAAACAACAGCACGGGGTTTCTCAAAATGTGGCCGTCGAAATAACTCTGGTCTCCGTTTCTTCATCGTGCGAGTCATAATCCGGGTTATCGTCACCAACACCGCCGCGAAACAAACACGGAGACTCGGCCGCAGGTGAACAGGGCAGTTCGAGGCTGCATCTAGGTCAGTGGGCCTCTCGGCGGCAGTACTGGTGGTTTTGTTTATATATATATATATATATATATACAGCGAGTCCTCTGCATACACCGTGGTAACATGCAGGCTAACGGGGCAGGACAGGACCGAGATTCAGAACAGTACTGCCCAAACGGTGCGCAGAACAGCGAGTCGTCCTCCACCGGAGTAGCTCACTCTAACGGACTTCTAACGGAGTCGGCCCCAAACAATGGAAACACCGTCAGTAACAACAACGGAGTGTCAGCTCAGCCTCCGTCCAACAACAGCAACAGCACGGCGGAGGCCAACTCGGGCGTGAAGAAGAAGAAGCGTTTGTCCCAGTCTGAGGAGGATGTCATCCGGCTGATAGGACAACATTTACACGACCTCGGTCTCAAGTAAGTGAGCCAGCTGGACATCACTTACTGTCAACAGAATGATCCTCCAGTGACCTGTGGACATGTTGTCTTCTCTCTAGTCATGGGAGAGAAACAAAGCCAGCCTCTCAGAGCACCAGCAGTGGGATGCTTGTCATTCATATCTATATCTATATCTATATAGATAGATAGATAGATAGATAGATAGATAGATAGATAGATAGATAGATAATCTATATCTATCTATCTATATCTATATCTATATAGATAATCTATATCTATCTATCTATCTATCTATCTATCTGCTAACATTCATAAACACACCTGGGTACATGGTACACATCTGAAGGCCTATACATGATCCACAAAGCATGGGGCTGCAGTAGATGAGACAACACTGGCCTGAAGTTTTTCATGGAATTCAAACTGTTTGTCATCCTGTTAAATGGAAAAAAATATTAATTATGTTATCAAATTTAGCTCTGTGGATATGTTCGCCATAGTGAAGAATTGCTCCAAAACATTCTGAAAAAAAGGTCAAGTTGGGACAAATTCAGTCATTCTGCTCAACGTTGCTTAATTTTCAAATGGAGTTTGCATGTTCTATTTACTCTTCATGAGTCTGTGTGTGGCAGCCTGTGAGAGAGGAGCACAGTGTTTACATGTCAGTGTGACCCATAGTCATGTCAATATACTGGAAGTCCTCACAGTTAAATGGGACGCAATAAACTATCAAAGGCCGAGAGTTCTAAAAGGATATTGGTCCTTGGTCGATATTTGAGGCTCCATTACCAACCTGTTGCAAACCGTAGCACAGACACGGTAAAACAGCGTTGTTACAGTCCTTGGTGATCTTCTCAGTCATTCAGAAAACACTAAACACAAAAAGAGAACTCCAGGATGGGCATCTCTCCACACAAGAAGCACAACTAACCAGGGCTGTACTTGATGACGTTTTTCTGTCTGGACATGTGGAGCTTCTATTGAGGTTTAGAAATGAAGCTGTAAATACTCGGCCTCATATTTCATGATGATTGGATTACCCCCCCCCCGTGCTGCTGCTGTGGCTCTGTGCTTACTGTCACACAATCATATGTTATTTATCAGTCGGTCACATGACACAACTTTACTTGTTCAAGTTCAAGTTCCAGTCATTGCATTAAAGATTGATCATGAGTGCTGAAGTTATTATTATGACGTTGATTGATTTTTCCTCTGCTGTGTCATTGTTGACAGTCAGACGGTGGACCTCCTGATGCAGGAGTCGGGCTGCAGACTGGAGCACCCCTCTGCCACAAAATTCCGCAATCATGTCATGGAAGGAGAGTGGGACAAGGTGAAATGCATATCTATATCTAATGTCTAATTTACCTGTGCTTGAAATCTATGCTAGTCAGTGCTTGTCTAGTAATTGTCTTATCTTTAGTGAATCCTTCCCCGTTTGTGTTGATCATGCTTTTTCCCTCTCTTTATTCAGGCTGAGAGTGATCTGAATGAGCTAAAGGCGTTGATGCAATCTCCGAGTGCTATAGTGGTAAGTGGCAAGCCCAACACTCCTCAGACCACTGACAGACAGCTTTGTCTCTATGCCGTGTTCAACAAACATTTTATGTACAGCTTTGAAAATGGGGACAAAATAAAACAAACCACCAGTAATTAGTGCTTGCGTTCAAACATTTATGTCGGTACCACAGAATAAAAAAGGGAAACCATCAAGAAGTTTCATCGAACAAGCACAGGAAAAACACAAGGACTTAAATCGAGACTTCAATGAGTACTTAATGTCAGCTCGGAGAACAGAAATACATCAAGCATGTCAAGTTATTAAACTTGACATGCTTGATGTCAAGCCCCTGTATGTTAGCCGTTAGCGGTGCTGCTAACGTTACTAGCTCTCCTGTTGATTTAAACATGATTGATTGTTTACAATGAAACATTATCAGAGATCAGAAAAGCATAAATGCAGATGTCCTGATCGCATATGTTACTGAACGATGTCAGTCAACTTTATTTCACACTGATGTTTAACCTTAAACTGTGTAATTAATCCACGGTTCACATGCGTGCCGAACCGTGAGGGGGGATCCGTGCAAATCACGGATCGACAGTGGTCCGTTACATTTAACGTTATCCGCTATATTTTGATAACGTTCAAATTTACCTTGACCCAATACGAAGGTAAATTTTGGGCCAAGGTAAATTTGAGTATGATGTGTTCAGGCTCTGTTTCACTGAACAGACCCTGAACGCATCATAATATAACCGAATGGAACCTTCGTTCATTGGCCGTTAACAATGCTGCTAACATTACTAGCTCTCCTCCTGTCAATTTAACCATTTAAACACGATTGGTTGTTTACAATGTAACATTATCAGAGATTGGCGACTAGAAAAACCTAAATGCCGATGTCCTGATCGCATATTTTACTGAATATTGGTCGATAACGATTTTGAAATGAAGTTTTACTGACACTGTGATGGTTAACTTTAAACTGTGTAATTGATACGGAGTTCACATCCGTGCGAAACCGTGAGGGGGGGGGGGGATCCGTATGGATCACAGATCAACAACTGTGGGCTATCATATGGTCCTTTCGCCAGTATTTGACAGGCCACCCCTTTCGCATCATCACAGACCACAAACCCCTTCTCTCCTTGAGGAAGATGGCTCTGGACAATTGAATATAAACAAGGAACTAAACACGCCAATGCTGACTCTATGTCCTGTCGTCCTCTGACAGCTGAAGAAACCACTGCTATGGTTGCAGCCAATCAGGTGAGATGTGTTTCCATTCACACGCAAACAGACACAGCAGAGTCACTCTCATGCGCTCCAACCACTGAACTGGCATCAGAGTCTGTCCCACTGCCTCACCTGCTGCGGACATAATATCGCAGGTGCAGTCTGCATCACCTGATACTGCAGCGGTAACTATGGACAATTCACTCCTGAATATGAACAGACCGTTCCTCATCCAAGCTCAAAAAGCTGATCCTGTGTTGTAAATAATCCTGAACTGGGTGTTGACTGACAGTAGGCCGCCATTTTTCGAACATTAAAGCAGTCTCACCTGACATGAGACGGTACTGGAGAGACTCCGCCTTGTTGATGGTCCCTTATGTCACAAGGTCAGACCTCCACCAGGTGACCCTGTTTTACAGACCGTAGTACCCAGTAGTTTACAGAAGGAGGCATTTCAAACATTACGTGGACATTCACTCTCTGGACATTTCAGTGTGCAGAAGACACTGCAAGGGGCACAAGTCAGATGCTATTGTCCTCACATAAGAGCACTACTATGATTGTCGGTTGAAACACACAGCCTATGAGCCGGGTGACTTGGTGTGCGTTGACCTTCCTGCCCTTGTAGACAAAAGCTGTCGCCAAAGTGGTCTGGCCCTTTCAAAGTGCTGCAAATGTTAGGCTCTGGCAGTGGTGACATTGGAGTGGCCTATGAACTGTTGGATCCGCCCTCACCTTCAGGAGGGGCTGCAGCAGCAAACAGCCCAGGTCCCTCATTGCTTATTGCACTCTCTGGCTCCAAACCTTATGTTTACTGGAGCCCAGCCACTGTGCCTCCAGATAGGACTCAGACTAATATTAAGGAGCTGTCACTACCATAACACATGTGGGAGACAATACTGCCACAGGATCTTCCAGTGAACTGTCTCCGGTAGTGCTGCCTTTTGAAGGAGTAATGACCAAGTCTGGCCTCTGTATGCATCCCCCAGTATGTTATGGAACTGTTGGATGAACTTTTGCTTGTTCTTGCTGGTGGATTAACAAGCATGTAGACGGAGAAAGACTGTTATGGACAGACAAAAAAAAGTGTATGCTGTTCTATTTTTTTTATTTTTTTTTATACTCTTTACTGTTGCTCCTTTTTTATTACCTGTTTATATTGGTGTTAAGCGTAAGTTGGTAAGTGTACCTTAGGTTATAAATTCAGCTATTTTGAAGTGAGGATACTTTTGGTGGGGGGATGTGTAAGAGTGGAATTGTGTGATGTAAACATAATTACATAAACACAGGTTTAAACATAATTGTGCATGTACAAACAAGTTCTCCCACACAACTTCCCTTCTCCGTTCTCTACACTGGCTCCCTGTAAGAGCTCGCATCCAGTTTAAGACTCTGGTGCTAGCCTACAGGCAGTGAAAGGAACAGCTCCTTCCTATCTCCAGACCATGGTCAAGCCCTACACCCCCGCCCGACCACTTCGCTCTGCTGCCACGGGGCGATTGGTTGCCCCGTCGCTCAGAGGTCCCTGCGGCCAATCGACCCTGTCACGGCTGTTTTCTGTCCTGGCCCCACAGTGGTGGAATGAACTCCCCACTGACGTCAGGACAGCAGAGTCGCTGCCTATCTTTCATCAGGCTGAAGACTCACCTCTTCAAGAAGTACTAACTTCTGCTCTGGTTTATGCTCTTAGATGCTTGTTTAAAAAAGGAGATGCACTTATGACTTCTTGTGACTAGTAGTTCTCTTGAACACCTATGTTGAAAACACTTATTGTAAGTCACTTTGGATGAAAGCGTCTGCTAAATGACTAATGTAATAAGTTTAGTATGATATTGAATTACTGTCTGTCATCTTGTTTACACATTTAGAATCTACAGTACAGTATCTACATGTTAGTTGATGATCTGATAGCAAATATGAGCACTAGTGGGTGCTGTTCACCCGGCTGGAGGTGATAGGGTTAAGTGAGGAGAGAGGAGAAAAAGAGGAGAGTGAGGAGAAGTTGGTTTTGAGCTCTTCTGGTTGAGATGTCACTAAAGTTATGAGGAAAACCCAGAATGTGTTGGACCGATTTATTTCTTATCATACACCCACGTCGCTTACAATATATATTTAAGTCATCCAATACAGTTACCAACACAGTTTACAGCACTAGTTTTTATTTCAAAATATCCTTTCCAAAGTCTTATTTCACCATAACACCATTTTCACCCTAAAGTCAGAGCAGAGCCTGTTTGGTTTGTGATTGCCAATCATCTCAGAGACTTCATACACTAGTGGGGCGACTGTGGCTCAGTGATAGAGCGGGTTGTCCTTCAATCAGAGGATCGGCAGGTTGATCCCTGGCTCTGCTAGTCCATGTCGATGTGTCCTTGGGAAAGACACTACTCCTGCAGGCTGTTCCTGCTGTGTGTGAATGGTTAGACAGTACTGATGGGCAGGTGGCACCTTGCATGGTAGCCCCTGTCATCAGTGTATGAATGGATGTGAAGCGCTTTGAGTGGTTGGAAGACTAGAAAGATGCTATGCAAGTCCAAGTCCAAGCCAAAAAGCAAAGGCTGATGACGGCGCATACTCTGCTGTGACAATGCTGTCTGTACGCCTGTCTGCCAACTTCTGTGTCCTATTCGTCTAGTATTGTCTGTCACTAAGATTGAACTGTACAAGGTGATCTAGATCTCATTAATGTATTTAATGAGAAGATGGTGCAGTTTGAACCTGAGCTGAAAATGTCCTCTGCAGTCGTAGTATAGGGAGCTCTCTTGTGCAGAGAAATTGTTCCCGTCAGTCCCGTCCCACACATGTTTGTAGATTCGTCCATTTGTAATGCAAAATGACCACTTGCCTTAATTCGAGCTGTGGTCTGTTTGAAGTCATCCGACATGTCTTCAATTCAATACTTAGTGTCATTTGACAGGAGGTATAGTTTTCAGTTTATCTTCTGATATTAGCATTACAAGGCATTAACGCCAAATATTGTTAATGAGTGAATAGATGGCACTCCGCTGCATAAAAAATCCCCTTCAAAAGAAAAGCATTTTTGTTTTTTGTCAGGCAAAGGCCCGCGACCCACTGGTTGAGAATCACTGGTCTAGTGGGTAGCTCAGCTGCTAACACTGTACTCAAATCCACACCACTGTCCCTGTAACAGGCCTTTTGAATTACCTCGTAACAGCGAGCCCACAGTTGAAAAGACTCACGGCCACCGTTGTGAAATGGTGGCGGTAGAGGAATGCCTCATGGTGCTTCCGAGGCGCTGCTGGTCGGCGGCAAAACTTCCCTCCGTGGGGTGAGAGGGAGCACTACGTAATTTATAACACAATATAAAGAATTCAAATACTTTGCACTAAAATGTTAAGATTTGGACGTGAATGTGAGGGTTGACGGTTTTCTGTGAGGGTTTCGGTGTAGAGCAGAGACTCGGGTGCAGACACAGGAAACAAGGTGAGGTAAAATGCAAGGTTCTTTAGTGGGCACCAAGCAGTCAAGAACAGGAACCAAAAACAACTCCAACAGGGAGCGGGAAAAAATCCAAACTGAATAAAAAGGCAAAGTCACAAAAAAGGTAGTGTCACAAACCATGGGACGGAGAGGGTAAACACGAGGGATGAACACTGGAGACAAGATGAGCCCACAGGGAGGGACAAGGCCGAAACATGAAGCACCCCGGGGGAAGAACAAATGACAATCCGACAACCGGAACAGGGAAAGCAGAGGAGTATAAATGTGTGTGGGGTGATGAGAAGATTGCAGGCAGGTGAGTTGAAATGAGTGGGGTTGGCAGAGGAAAAAGCCAGGGACAGGTGACTGGGCACAGGTGATGAGAATGAGCAACGATCAGGAGGCACACACACAACGCCAAGCCCAACCGTGACAGTGAATCCATCAACTAAACATCTACTAATTCCCATATATGTTGGTTTTCAGCAGAACAAAGAGGTTTAGGTGTTTAGCAACTCTTTAAGGATTATTTTATTTGACCGTGTTGATATTTGTATTGATTTTGTTAATGAATAAAAACATTTTCCAAATTGTTTGGTGTTTTTTTTATGCATGTTTGTATTTGTTCAAAAAAACTAAAACTAATATCTAAAACCCAAAATTGAAAACGAGACCTATCCTATGCACCAACATCCAAATAGCTGAATGTTTGGGTCCAGGCCAAAATGTCAAGAGTAAATGTTGCAGAACACACAGACTAATTGCAGACTAATTATTTGTTATTTGGGCCTTGTCCTCCTGTAGCGGATGAAGTTCCTGTTGCTGCAGCAGAAGTATCTGGAGTATCTGGAGGATGGAAAGGTCCTGGAGGCCCTGCAGGTCCTCAGAGCGGAGCTCACCCCTCTCAAGTACAACACCGAGCGTATCCACATTCTGAGCGGGTCAGTTCACCAGAAGACAGAGAAGCTGTCTGGAATGTGTATGGAAGCGGAGTTTTCATTTACACAGAATACAACAACAATTACAACGTGAAATGTTGCTCATTGTCTTCATGTTTAAATTTGACTTTTTCCATGTTGCAGTAGAATGTGTCAAATCCCCCGGAACTGTGGTTGAGTACTGAAGCTGCAAACAACCTTTGTGACAGAATTCCATTGTGGAACGGATGTAGAATCCTCTAAAACAACAAGACCATCACAGAACACTAAAACACTAGCACAATAGAACCCAATCCACACAGACAGGGTTCATCCCTTTCCATCAACGTACATGTATTACTCTCCTCAGTGGTCCTCAGAGCTCCTCCTGCTGAGAGCAGCTCCAGATAGAGCTGTCCATGTGCTCTCTTTTCCCAATGTCTGCAGTAGTGGGCAGATACAGACAAATTGTTCCAAACTGTGATCTTTATTCTTGGAATAGCAGCAAAACAAGCAACCCTTCATTATAGACATGAACACTCTCTCACCCACATGTCCCTGCTACACCAGCGATGGTACAACCAATGAGAATTTGGTCAGAGAAACATATCGTCCAACCATTGGACCAACAGACCCGAGGGTGTCAGCCTTAGTTGAAAATTTGATCTGAGGGGGGGAGCTTGAGGAACTATCTTAGTCACCATAAACAATGAAAACATAAGACGGCATCCTCTGGGGACCATGAGCGTCCACAGTGAATAGCATGTGGTACATGCTTAAAACAAGACTAGGTGCTGAGATATGGAACTCTGGATCAAACTGACCTAGGCCAAATATATACAGTTGTGTGAAAAAGTGTTTGCCCCCTTCCTGATTTCTTATATTTTTTGCATGTTTGTCACACTTAAATGTTTCAGATCATCAAACAAATTTAAATATTAGACAAAGATAACACAAGTAAACACAAAATGCAGTTTTTAAATGAAGGTTTTTATTATTAAGGGGGAAAAAAATCCAAACCTACATGGCCCTGTGTGAAAAAGTGATTACCCCCCCCCCTGTTAAAACATAAATTAACTGTGGTTTATCACATCTTTGGAAAACTGAGTTCAATTTCTCTAGCCACACCCAGGCCTGATTACTGCCACACCTGTTCTCAATCAAGAAATCACTTAAATAGGACCTGCCTGACAAAGTGAGGCAAACTAAAAGATCCTCAAAAGCTAGACATCATGCTGCGATCCAAAGAAATTCAGGAACAAATGAGAAACAAAGTAATTGAGATCTATCAGTCTGGAAAAGGTTGCAAAGCCATTTCTAAAGCTTTGGGACTCCAGCGAACCACAGTGAGAGCCATTATCTACAAATGGCGAAAACATGGAACAGTGGTGAACCTTCTCAGGAGTGGCCAGCCGACCAAAATTACCCCAAGAGCGCAGCGACGACTCATCCAAGAGG
>NW_022280105.1:45771-112460 GCF_004355925.1 Anarrhichthys ocellatus | reverse complement strand
CCCGCCACGTCATTTTATGTGGCCCGCGAATCCGCCAGCAAAAAAAATAAATAAATAAAATTTAATAAAAAAATTATTTTATTTTTTATTTTGGAAAAAAATAGTTAGACTTTGAAATAAAAGCATCCCCATGGATGAAATTATGAGATAGAAAGTTGAAATTATGAGATAGCATGTTGTCTGTGTACCGACATTAAAACTATCACAACAGGTGGACAGGAGAGGGAACAGCCCATAAAGCGGTTTTCCAACAAGTGATTGAGTTGAAAAAGATCGACAAATAATCCCAAAATGTCCACGAAGAGAACAATTGATGCAGAGGGAAGAAAATGGAATGAAAGATGGGAAAGCGAATACATGTCTGTGCTTCAGGGAGAAAAACGGGTCTGTCTTCTGTGTTATGATGCGTGTCGGTGATGAAGGATACAATTCACGTCGGCATTTTGACACCAAACGGAGCAAAATTTAGCCTCCAAGAAAAACATAAAATTGTCCAAGAATTAAAAGGCAGAGTGCAATCACAGCAGAATATATTTACAAAAGCTACAGCCCAGTGCATGCTAAAGGTCTGTGAGCAGGTGAGCTCCGATCAGATACAGACTTTTACAAATGTCAGTTTGTGAAGAAACACCATCGCAGACCGAGTTCAGGAACTAGCAGCAATCTAACAACACATCTAGCTAAGAGATGAGCAGGTACTCGTCTTCTTCATTAGCTGTTGATGAAAGCACAGACAACATGGACACAGTGCATCTATCCATGTTTATGAGACCTGACTGTCAGTGAGGAGCTCTTGGATGTAGCTGCCATGCACGGGATGACGGCGGGGACATTAGTGATGCAGAGAGGTGACAAAAATAGCTTTGAACAAAGTTAATGTAATAACTTGTGTTTGATGATATTTGTCTTTGTTATTTTCTTTAAAGGTTTAAAGATCTTTGATAGAGTAATGTGGGTTTCTTAATCCTAAATTAAAATGATTTATTATTTATTTATAATAACAGAAATGTGCTTAAATATAATTTTACATTTATATAACTGCATGTACAATATTTTTACACTTGAATAAACAATAATCAAATGCAGAGAGTTAGTTAACAATATGTTAGGGAGTCGTTACATTTATACAGTCTTAGAGTTACAACCGGCCCTTTGAGGGAAACTATGATGCTGATGTGGCCCGGAGTAAAAATGAGTTTGACACCCCTGCTCTATACAAATGTAATCAACCCCAACTTCTTTAATCTTGCTTTAATTAAAGATATCATTTACAACCTGTTTGAAATACTCAAATGTAAACATGGAACATAAAGAGCCTGTCAATCACCTTTTTTCTTCTTGTGTAGAATTGACTTAGGCAAGGCAAGTTTATTAGTATATCACATTTCAACAACAAGGTAATTCAAAGTGCTTCACATAAAACCATTAAAAGCATCAAAACATAAGGCAAAAGAAAAGGAGATTTAAAAACAATTAAGAACATTCATTGAAACAATAAAAACAGTCATTAAAACACTAAAAAGCATTGTAGGAAATAAAATACAGTAGTAAAATGCAGAAATTGATTAATATCCTTGAATCTGGTTCAATTAAAGGCAGCAGCAAACAGTCTTGATTTAAAGGAGCTGAGGGTCTCAGCAGACCTGCAGCTTTCTGGGTCTTTGTTCCAGATATGTGGAGCAGAACAACTGAATGCTGCTTCTCCATGTTTAGTTCTGACTCTGGGAACAGAAAGTAGACGGTCCCAGACGACCTAGGCCAGGGTTCGGCAACCTTTACTATCCAAAGAGCCATTTTGCTCTATTTTCCACCAAATAAAATTCGTCTGGAGCCGCAAAAGCTATTTGATATCACAGCTTATGAAGTGTTATATATAGTATATTATATATACAAAAACTATAGTTTGTTGTATTTATGAAAATATAGAACAAGAATAAAGACAATTCTTGACATTTTTTTGCAATTTTACCTGATATAAATATATCAAACTCTTATGAAGAGCTCAGTTTGCTGCAGCAGCTGCGAAATCGCTCTTTGTCGCTCATCTCCAGCGTGACACTTTTCACCAAATGCTGTGTGCTTGTTCTGGAAGCATACAGGTAAGCCAGCATCGTTGGCAGTGAAAGCAAATGAAGATGTCCACGCAGAGTTAAACTCTCTATTTTCCTCCGTGACTTTTCTTTTTTTGGATTTATCCATTGATAGTTTACAGAGGGCGGGGGTCTGAAAAATCATGATTAGCCACCTGCAGGGAAAAGCGCTTGACAGAGGTAGAGGATTTAACTGCCTGTGGGAATAATTAACATATAAGATTCTGTTCATTCTTGCTTATAAATTATATTCTCTCTGAACACGTTTCTCTTTTTGGAGAACATCATGTGAGATAACTTCTTCGATTAGCGCAATTTCCCTGCTCTTCTTTCTATTTCCTCGTCTCAGCCCCGTGTGTGTAAACCTCGCTCGAGTCGGGGAAACTTGTCAGAATACCCATATTTCATTGGCTGAGCAGCATCACGTGATGTGATTTGCAATGCATTGGTCGGTGTGTTTCCTGCACCGCCGAACAAGTGCCGTAACGGCTGAATAATATGCACTAGTTAGAGTTTAAACTCGGTGCCCAATATGAATAATTCCGAATTATCTATCGGTTTTTAGTTCCTGGGTCCGGATCCGGTGCGCCAGTTGGGGACCTCAGGGAGCCGCAACAGAGAGGCCGGGATGGTTCATAAGGTAGCAGCACATCAGAGATGTATTTTGGCCCTAAACCATTCAGTGCTTTATAAACCAACAGCAGGATTTTAAAGTCAACTCTTTGTTGGACAGGAAGCCAGTGCAAAGACCTCAGAAATTCGTTAGCATAGCCGTTCATTCACCCTAGTTTAGTCTGCTGGTGTAGTTGCCACGGCTCCCAAACAGTGGCACAACTTGCAGCTGAGCTTGCAACAGGAAGTGCCTCTACTAGCTGCCGCTGCCACATTTTGAGCTTGCCCTTTCTCGCGGACGCCATCGCAAGGATGCTACGCTGCATTCACAGTGGTGTGTGGAAGTGCAAAACGTCAGACAACAATGTACACATGCGACATCCTCTGTCCCAGGACCCTCACATCGGAAAAACCCGTTAACGGGGAGAAAATTGAAAGAAAGGAGTTTAGTCCTTTTCCCGGCTGTCTTGCCCCTTTTCTTGGGTCGATCACACTTCCCATGGCTTTTTGTTCGGCCGGTCTGGCTTAGTGGTTGCAAGAGCAGCTGCACTTAATCCAATTCTCGTACTTTCTTTTGCGATATTGCTGAGTGTGTTTTTATCATGAATGTAGCAAAGTCTGTGGGAGATAACGGCCACCACATCTGCATGCGCCGTCGTTGCCACAGCAGATTCATTGATTGATTGGCTTGCTTCCCATATACAAGTTGAAGCATTTTTTAGCTTTTGTAGTGCATTTTCACAAAGGGATGAATAATTATTTCAAGTTTGTTGTTTAATTTCAGTTTAACTTACCTTAAGTAACACAAGACTGTGTACCAACTGGTGCAACGAGACTGCAGTGTAAGCTGGCTTGCAACCAGAGTAGTATCTATATGCTAGCTGGGAGTCAGAAGGCACTGCCAAGATGGTGATGGTGGTAGCCACAGGAGCCCACCACTTTGAGCTACACAACGATTTCACGTAATACACTAAGTACAAGCTTAGTTAGCCTCAAAACTAGAGGGTTTCCACCAACACGGACGAGTCCCCAAATAGAGAAGTGATTTTTACCAGAAGAGAAAATTACCTTTTATTTGTAGTCATTTGTAGACCCACATATTTTTTAAAATATTTGCTCTGCCTGTGGGTGATGTGGTTTCAACATACATGTTGTATCATTCCAGAGTGCAGGAGGACCACCCCATCATGTCTTTCACTGTTTCCAAAAATGGAAGGTTAGCTCTGCTCAATGTTGCAACTCAGGTGAGCAGCTTGTTACTTCACACCACAATGTATTTCCCTTCCACTTCAGCTAGTTGCTACAATATGATTTCAGTGCAATCTTGATTTTGAAATGTGTCTCTCCATAAATGCTTTTTGTGTGTAGGGAGTGCACCTATGGGACCTGCAGGACCGGGTGCTGGTGAGGAAGTACCAAGGGGTGACCCAGGGCTTCTACACCATCCACTCCTGCTTCGGAGGGCACAATGAAGACTTCATCGCTAGTGGCAGTGAAGGCAAGACAACATAATGTTTAGTAGAAAGCTCAGCTCAGCTGCTCTTTGTTGTGGACTGAGACAGACAGTTGACAAAAAAATTAAAAGAGCTGCATTGAGCTGATGTCATCAGGGTTATTTTCTCGGACTTGACGATGCTCCTCTACAGCCACAGACGGGGTGGAATTATGAATACTGTAAGACATAAATAAACATCTCTGCAAACCCATGCAGAGAGGAAAAAAAAACATCTACACGCCAAAAACAGTACTGAAGTCAAACTTTAAAGGGAATCCCTCCCTGTATTTGCTCGACCCTAGTCCGCAGAGGAAATCTCGACAAAATGTCAGGTGGACATGCACATCAAGCAATTTGAAAGTAAAAGTAAAAGGTGAAAAAGTAAGCGGTACAGGTATAAAACAAACTGCCACACATTCGTCATGGAGCAACCCCTGTGTACATTTGCCTCTGTGCAGCCTGGGGAAGCAGAATTCCATCCTGAGAAGTACATATTTTGAGTAAACATATTGTCATGTATATAATTGGTGAAGTTGCTATTTAAGTCTACACCAATAAACTGGTAGCAGCTGATGAAGTGTCCTGTCTCCTGTTAGACCACAAAGTTTACATCTGGCACCGGCGCAGTGAGCTGCCCATCGCAGAGCTGACTGGTCATACCCGCACAGTCAACTGTGTGAGCTGGAACCCCGTCCTGCCGGGACTGCTGGCCAGCGCATCCGACGACGGGACCGTCCGTATCTGGGGACCTGCCCCTTTCCTGGATGTCCAGGATGCAGAGGGGCTCAATGGTATGAACATGAAAACTAGTATGTGTACTCAAAACGGAAGAGGTTGGATTATCTGTCAGCCATTGCTTTCATCAGGCTCCTCAACAGTTTACATAAATAGGAGTAGAATCCACAGTTTCTTCCTACATTTTGTTTTGAATTAACACCAGCAGTCCTCCTCAACACAAGCACATTTCAAACTCTGAATGTTGATGAAATATATTCATGTATAATCTTGATTTGAAATTTAGTAAAATGGCTTAGATGACGTCTTTGAGTAAGAATCCTAAACATGGAAAAAATGATTCCATGTTTAATGAAAACTACATAAAACCAAGTAATAATAGATGAAATAAATAATTAAATAAGACTAAAAGTAATATAGTAAGAAATAATTGCGCTAAGATACAACAAAAACAGTTCAGGAGAATCCACTTTTAAATAATGCCTTTTTAAGAGAGCTTTAAATGAAGAAACAGAGCTGGCTTGCCTGATCTACAGACTCGAGGGGTCCTGACTCCAAACACCCGGTCTCCTCTGGCTTTTAGCCTCGACTTAGGACCTACAAACAGACCCCCGCCAGAGGATCTAAGGCTGGTATGGGGATAGCAGGTCACAGGTCGGTCCTTAAAAATGATCATTTCATCATCAAATCTTAAAATCTAACCTAAATGTAAAGGTAACCAATGTAGGGATGCTTCTATGCACTCTTTTGTTGGATATTGTGAGAAGTCTTGCTGTGGCATTCTGGACCAGTTAAATAAAGCCTGAAGCGGTTGCATTGACTTAGAGAGACACAAAGATTCGCAGTAAGCTAACCTGATGGATGAGAGTTTCCATGTTCTTCTTTACAGATGAAAAAGGTTTAGGAATGTTACAAAGTAACAGGAAGCCACAGACTTGTTAAAGATGACGCCTCATTTCTACAGAGAACCTAAGGCTACATGCACACTACTACGTTTCATTATAAAACAGCGTTTTAAAACAAAAATGATCTCCGTCCAGACGAGTGTTTTAGCGAGGTTTTAGGAATAATCTCCGTCCGTACTACCACGCCTGAAATCACATGACCAGGGCTGGTCATGACGCTGCATACGGGATTTGTTGCAAAGCATTGGAATAATAGCATGTGCATGTAAGCAGTAGTAGCATTTAACTGCGACAGATGGTAGCATAGAAAACAAGTTCAGCAACACCTCTAATTTGTTATCCATATTGGAATTAAACTCTGAATTGAGGTTTGTTAGGTTTGATTTAAAATCAAAGGTTCTGCTACCTTTACCAAGAAAGAACATTATTGAAGTTATTTAAAATGGATGTGTAAACAGCTGGCTCTTTGAGAAGTGGTTGAACTATGGCCAGAAGTTGAGTGGATGATTGATTATGGCTGGAATAAAAGGACAGGTTGACTGAAATATCTCCTTAGTTGAAAGAATATCCAGGGAACAAGATGATGATTTCATGTTGGTAATGCTATCTTGGTTAGCTGCTTAGCAGTGACAGATTTAAATGCTACCACCAGGGTGCAGGATGAACTATAGCAAAAAGAGTAATTCAGTTCCAAAACAAACACCAAAACAAATCCTCACATTTATCAATGAAAGGTTCAGGAATATGTTCAGTAGGGTTTGTGATGTGGCTAGTAACAGTTGTTTCACTTCAGATCTGAAAATACTTTGATTTTTGAGTTTCTGTAGCCTTTCAAGGTTAGGGCAAGGTTTTAAAGCCATTTGCGTTGTGCTTGTGACAAGTTTTCTGAATGGATTGAATCATAGAGCCAGAGATGCTGAGATGACGATTTAAAACATTGCAAAACCTACAGCACACTTCAGTCTCTGTGACAAGACTGACCACGCTTTGCCCAACTGGCCTGCTCTTAGTAGGTTAACAGCTCAGTGCACACAGCTAAACTGTCTGTATTTTCATCAATGTATATGGTGATGGCACACCTACAGTAACCTCTCTAAAATAACACAAACCCATATTGTCCAGTATTATGTCATTTGACCTCACACAAATTGCAACAACTGTTTTACTTGTATCGTACCCCTAAAGGTATCCTCATTTACATAGACAAAAGTGTGACTTCACAGTTAAAAGGGGTACCCTTTCAAAGATCTGGGTAGAACTAGACCAGATCTGGGTCGAATAGGATCAGATATGGGTTGAACCAGGTCTGGGTAGAATAAGAGCAGGTCTGGGTAGAACATGACCAGATCCTAGTAGAAATTAGGACCATATCTGGTTGGAAATAGGACCAGGTCTGGGTGGATAGCACCAGAACAACTATGTAATCATAATTAGTTCTCATCACTGATGTACTGTATTTGTTTTTTGTTGGTTTTTTTGCTTCAAGGAAAAAAACCGAATGGACCAATCTATAATGCACAACAATGTAGGCTTGTATGGTGGCTGAAATATGGCTGACAAGGTGTTCTTGGTACGATCATACTTGGGCGATTTTATTCCCCTTTATACAATTCCTTGGGACTTTTATTTCTCTCATTCAGACCGTGGGGACACAAAATGTATCGAGTTTGTTGCTTGTTGCAATTTGCGTGAAGTTGTCCCACATTTGGAGGTAAAATGCCTGGACTGGTGCAGAGCAAAGATCGATGAGGGATTCTTACCAGCATCCAGCTAGTTGTTTCTAATATTTTGTCCAGCCATTTTTGTTCAATCAGGGTCGACTGAATATGAGGAACAACACACAAGAGTCCTGGGTGACTTTCACACCATGTGATTGTACTTTCCATCCAGGCAGCAAAAACACACTATCTGTCGACAAACATATCTTTTAATGTTTGTGCTGCTGGTTTCTGGCTAGAACACCTCACTTATAATGAATGAAAATCAATTCTTAAGAGCTCCTCCTGAAGAGAATCTGCAGCCTGCGGAACAGAAATGTGTGAGTTATGAATGCTATGACTTCTGTCTTTTTCCTGTGCTGTCAGAATGTTGCAGCATGGACAGCTGATGATCTGCTGCTGAGGAGCACTAAGACTCTTAGACACTTGAATGGATGAAGCAGGAAACGTTTTGGTCACTGGACAGCAGCTTCCTGGAGACGGGGCCAGTCATGCATGTCAGGATGTCACAACACAGAGATGTCAGACCTACTCACATTATTGAGAGCAGAGCCGGCCAGATGAAGCTGGGCTCCACGACCTCCAGTATCTGACCCGCCTCCTGTCCGCTCCGTTCCCTCAGTACCATCCAGGACCACCCACCTCCTCTTATTTATTATCAACTACATTATGTATTCATGAGTAGTTCACGGACTTGTGCTAGGCTGTCACATAGCGGCGCCTTGTGGAGGTTATGTGTTGTTATTTTTTATTCAGTCCTGAGTCTGATCTGCTCTGAAGAAGCTTCAACTTTTTTCATCTTTCACCTCCTAAAGAGATTTGAACTATAAGGCCATTTGATGGATGCACCCACTTGAAGAGTATCTTTAAATAAAAAAAAATCTATCATTTATGCAGAGTACATTTTAGTTTCTTTTTTTCCTCCAGCTTTGCTGCTTCTAACTAGAGAAGGAATAGTATGTGATGAGCATGTTGCATACGATTGCACAGGACGTTTTACACTCGCAGTGTGTCCTGCTATAGAATAGATTGATGCCTTCTGAGAGTATACAGCAGATGTGTGGAAACCTATAGAGTTCGAAGGATTATCTGTCCATCCTTACCTCTGCATAATTATCTGTGTAGTTTGCTCTTTATGTTGCTGTGACATCTTTGCTCTCTTCACTATTTGCTCTTTATTTCTGTTTCCATTGCAGCCTGTTGCCCTCTTTCCCTGCATACAAACAGTCTTCATATGAATTTTACTTTGTTTGGTTTAGTTGTTACATGTTTTAAGTTGAACTTATTACAATTTTTAACTTATTTGTTTTTGATTTACTACAAGTGGAGAGAGACACTCCCTGATTTCTTACTGTACCCAGTAGAGCCCCCAAAATCCCGGCTCAACTGTGATCTTTGGCTGGTGTTGTTGTTATGTTTCATATTGTCAACAAATCCAATGAAAAGACCAGAAGCAACAATGTGTCTGTTTGTCAGAACTTTCTGACGTCTCTAACCTGTCTGACACTAAGCTGCAAGCCCATTGGTTCCTACTGAAGATGTAAATCTTTGAGCCTTTTTTTAAACGTGTCTTTAGTCATTTCCTAAAGCAGATGGTTACTGTGGTTTGTAACAAACATTACTCAGTCAGGAAGAAATGGTGCGTTTGTTGATTATTGACTATTTTGATCGGAGAATTAATCCAAAATTGGCGCTCTAGTGAGTATTTGTGCAGCAGGACGGTGTGTGTGGGATTGAGTCAAAATAAAGGTCAGTGTGTGTGTTCACACACTGACCTTTATTGACACAGGAGCATGTCAGCCAGTGAAACCATGTAACTCATGTGTTTGAATAGTTTGTGGACAACAATGGAGCTCTATGGCACAGATGAAAAATATCTATCAGGCGGTGATACACACAATACTTGCTTTCATTTTTTACAAGTAAGGTCTGTGCATGAGATTTGTTCATGATATAAATAAAGAAATAAAAAATTGCCGGCCATAACTAAGTTCAGGACATTAGTAAGCTGAGGAGACACAGTAACAAAGTGATGGAGTGTATCTGTAACAATCATTGTACACAAGTGTAACATAAGGTTAATATGAACGTCTACAGTGTTCCCTTCAGAGAGTCAAAAGAACAATCTTGCCGAATATAATAGTCTGTGTAATATGTTGTGTATATTTGTATGTAATGGCATGTATTATGAGGCTGTGTAGAAAAGGCAAACAGGATGATGTGTTCAGGGTTCCCATGCAAGTTTTTTTTACTGTCAAATTCCAAAAGGTTTCAGATGCTCTTTCAGCGCTTCATAACAAACAGTCTTCACTGCACTACTGTTGTATACTGTTGTAATATTAAGCAGCAAGTTTACATTAACATCTGCTTACACAGAAAAATCAATGTGAGATTCACAAACTACAGTGCAGCTGAACTTACGTTTTGGTTTCCAAACTGCTTCAACAGAGAATTTCTTTTTCAAAACCTTTCCAGGCCAGAACAATAACCGCAGGATGTTCAGGACTGTGGGAACCCTGTTTGTCTGCCAAGACGCCATCACCACTTCCATCACACATCACACATGCGCTAGTGGTACACAATAATGGATGTCACACACACACTTGATTCAATCACAGATGTGATGTTCTAGTTTCTGCTTTTGCAGCTTCCTTTGTTTATTCCGAGTATTTCAGGCTTTTCTTTTCTCTTCTCGTTATAAGAAGCCAAAGTAGGAACTTTGTTTGCTTGCAGGCAGTTTCTGCCAGAAACCATTTGACATTTTAAATGTGTTATTACAAAACGTGATTGTACTGTTGTGTATTGTCTGTCGGAGAAGTGTTATGTACGCTTATTTTAAATAAAGCATTCAGGGTTTTAAAATGTAATTTACTTTGAAATGGTCTTCCAGTAATACTATGACTATAACTATAGCAAATTATGTCATAGCAAAGACGTCATTAAATACTAACGCTGACACTAACACTGATAAAATGGTGTTTTGACAAATAAAAACTCCATAACCTCTTTATTCTCCTCACCTTACACCTCTCTTTGAAGAAAGATCAAATATCAGTCAACCGGTTTTTATCAGACGACAAGTTTACATCTTATGTGGAATGAGTTTGACAAAAATGACAGAATTATATGGTTGGCTATAGCTTCACGGAAATATTCAATATAATCTAATGAAAAAGGACATTTGACACAGGACTAAAACTAAAGGAAAAAATGGACAAAATTAGGAGATAAAACACTGACTAAAATGTAATGACTTTTACGCAACTAAAACTGAAATAAAACTAGGACTATAATTCGACTAAAACTAATCAATTTGGACTAAAGATTAAGAGTAAATGTAAAATTGCTGTCAGAATGATGCTCTGCCGGTCTGACTGGTGTCTTCATGCTCTGACATCTGACCTAGTGTGACAGAACCTTCAGAACCTTCATTGTTTGACTAGATTTGGGGAGGAAACAGACACTGACAAAACAACTAAAATGATTGAACAGTTGACAAGAAATGGATTTAACCTCAAAGGGAGAATAGGAAGTAAAAGTGGACATGCTTCAGACAAACAACTTGTCTTTCATTTTTATTTATGAAACATCACATCCCCCTCCAAAAACCCCACACCGCATAAGACAGTTAAATGTGAATCAGACATGAACTTGTTGACCCCCACTGAAGAGAGAAATGGCTCCAGAGTACCTGCACACAATACAGAGCAGCTGTGACTGCTCTGTCTACACAACCAAATAAAGAGCACATGCACACCTCTGTGGTCCCAGAGCAACACTGACACACATGCTGATCTGGGGTCTGTCTCACTTTGACATACAGTATGTGTTCAATGCAAAGGTCATTCAGTAAACACACCATCAGTGCATGACTGAGGTCTGTGAGCCTCCTCCTGACATCATGGGCTGAGCTGTGGCCTTACTGATAACAACACTTCAACACCATCAGAAACCTCCCATCTCAGCATTTCATTTTGAAAACTTTTGATACTTTGACCAAATATGATGTGAACTAAAGAAGTTCAGAAAAATGGAGCATTGGACTAGACGGAACAAAAGCACCACATCCACCAGCAGGTGACTGTAGATGGACGTATCCCGATTGAAGAGAGGATCGCTTGGTATGTCCAGCGTGAGCAGAGCAACAGCACACAGCCAACATGTTGGTACGCTTCAGGAGGAGAGGGTTGTCTGACACACTGTACACTCTTTGAGCTCATGGCTCTTTCTCACCAGATGGTAGTTCATTTTGTCTTTTATGTTTTGGATTATATTGACTTTTAATTCTTTGTTGCTGTACTCTTTCACTGTAAAACACTTTGCACGTTGGTTTTTGAAAGGTGCTATAAAATGACGTTAATGGCCCAAACCCAGAATGGGGAGGACATGTGACCTCGTGGAATGATTGTTGGTGAAGTATATACTGAACAGTCTCTGGAGGTCACAGACTGGTATGAACAGTGACTCCAATGAGTTACATATGTTGAGTACCGCTTCAGCTGAACACCACAGCAGGTCCCAGTACTGGCCACAACACATCATTAGTTTTGAGGTTCAAGCACCATTGGCATTTTTCCAAATGTGGCTTTGGTGGAACAACACACTCAAGACTTCCACCGTATGTTCAGATGGACAGAGAAATATTACTCAGTGTTGTTCTAGTTCTCTCTGCTCTAGGAGGAAGTCTGGCTCACTTTACGGTGAAAATGTCTAATATTTCTTACAGCCACTATGTCGGTGTTGTTTTTACTCACTATTGCATATAGAGGTTATTACTTATCCCCTTCACAATAACACACAGCGCGTGTTGTAGGAGATGTTTGCATGATGGTGCCGAAGTGCTAAATGGTTAAATGTCAACCTCAGTATGAAAGTGAAAACTCTGCGATTCTGACAACACAAATAACAGTTTGGAGCTCAGTAAGACCTCAGTGACAGTAAACTTCTTCTCTCTGCTGTTGGTAAAGATTGTATGCATACAGTAGAGGAGCAGGGTGTGGGGGGGGTGATGGCAAAGCCTGGACTATGGAATCCTGCAGCTCGCTGGGTGCTTCAGTCATTGATCAGAGCCAGGATCATGCTGGACAAACAGGGGAGGGAAAGATATATGTTAATATAGAACTGACCATGTACAGCCACCTCTTGTATTCAGCAACATGTCACTTAATGTCAGTGTGTTTGTCGATGCTGTTGCTCTCACCTATACAAATAAATGAAGAAGCAGAGCAGGTGGTAACCCAGTTTAATCATGGCCTCCTTCATGTGGGACTTGAGCTGACCTCGGTTATGGATCTCAGTGGGGTCAAACACGCCCATGTTTCCCATCGGAACCTTCGCATACCTGCAGGGAGAAGAAGAGAGGGATGTCAGGAGCCTGACTGCACCACCAGTGGACAGTAAGACACCAACTCTGTGTTATTACCCACTGAAGAAGCTGTGATATGGATATCACCTTCACAGACATATCAAAATATAACACATTATATATTTCCTGATAATTCAATAGATAGATCAGATAGAATGTATGTTAGCTTATCCAGTGAATGAAGTACCAGAAACATCTAATATCACCACGAGGTGGTCCTGCTCATTGGTCTAATTCCCTCGGAGACAAAGGAATTCCTGCTTCGTCATAATCTGCATTGCTAAATATCTCTTCTCTCCCAGAATATATGTGTGTATTTAGATATACTGTGGTGTTGGAGCAGGACAGAGCAGTGGCTGCAGTATGAGCATACCTATAAATGTTCCAGGCTGCTACAGGCAGGTTGAGGACAAAAATGAACCAGTGCATGGAGACCAACATCAGCATAGTGGTGAGACACTGGCCAACCATCTCTGGAATTACCCACTGGAAGCGGAATATCAAACAGAAACATCACAATACAATCAAACTTCTCTCTGTAGCATCTGTATAAAATGACACAAAAGTCAGCTTTAGCAATTGCATGGCATGTATCATATAACAATACATTAAAACAAGTTAATAACAAATACAAATCATCATAAATAAAAGAGGTATATGTATGTCCTCTGACCATAATAATGACTCACTCTGTTTAGCTTGGCGCAGCAGGCTCTAGCATTGATGTAGTCACATTCTAGATCAGACAGGGTGATAATCTGAGCTTTAGTCAAGGTGCCACAAACTGCCTGCTTCTGTCAGCTCCATTCAACTGGACACAAAGACCCATGACAGACCACATGTTCACTTCTGTGATTATGAGACAGAGGAAACTAATGGAATATGTACTGTACTGATTTCTAGCAACTTTAAAGCTTGGACCATTGACAGTGACATCCAAATAAAGACAACATCAAGGATATATGCATAGACTTGTTTTACACAGGACGACCGAATATATTGTTCATCAGATTGTGAACATGGTTATGAAGAGAAATGTTACTTTAAGCCATTGGATAGACAGAACTTGGGAATAACTTGTAATTATTATGTTAAAAATAAAATCATGGTCATCAGTAATGGCTCTCAACAACATCAAATTGTCACGTAGCTATAAGTAGCCGTATCACTAACGACAGACGGAACGTTAGCAAGCTAAATATTTGTTTTTATCTCCTGTTTATTTAAAACGTTTGATGTAACTTCCCGTTTCTTTAACGTTACCAGTTTTTCTGGTGTTAAAATAGCTCCATCTTATCTAGTTTACGGTAGCCTGTCACTGACTCTGTAGCGTTAACAAGGCGGCTAACCGGTTAGCTAGTTAGCTTCATGTACTAACATAGAAAGGAATTGAGGAGCGCTTTCGGCCAGCTAGCCGCTTTGACCAATACGCGCGATGTCCGCCCAAAAACAGAATTCCGAAAAGGATACAAAGTACACCGAGAGGAAAATCAGTGCACAGCAGTCCACAAGTGACAGAATGAACACTGCCGCCTCCATTTTTCTTCTTCCGTTAGTGATTTGTTTTCATTTCCGGCCAGTTCTCGATCCCGTGCCGTGCCCACAGTGACACATGTTGTATCGCAGTACTGCCACCTAGCGGATTGGAATGGAGCTGTTTCCCCCCCAAACTGAGAAAGAGTAATGACCATAACATAAATAAGAAACAATAACATTAAGATCTGTACAAAGAGTCAAAGTACAGGTTTAGCAAGGCGGTGAGAGATGCTAAACGACTGTACTCTGAGAAACTGCAACATCAGCTCTCAGCCAATGACTCTGCTTCTGTCTGGAGAGGTCTCAGGCAGATTACCAACTACAAGCCAAAAACCCCCCCACTCCATGAACGACCTCCGCCTGGCAGACGAGCTGAATGAGTTCTACTGCAGATTCGAAAGACAATGGGACAGTCCTGACTCCATCCCCCACAGCCCCATCAACCAGCCCCAGACCACCAGCCCCCCCTCCCCCAGCTCAGCAGGGGCCCATGCCTCTGTATCACCAAACCCTCACCGACCCACTCCTGGACCAACTGCAGTTCGCTTACAGAGCCAACAGATCTGTAGATGACGCAGTCAACATGGCCCTTCACTTCATCCTCCAGCATCTGGACTCCCCAGGAACCTACGCCAGGATCCTGTTTGTGGACTTCAGCTCTGCTTTCAACACCATCATCCCGTCTCTGCTGCATATCAAGCTCTCCCAGCTGCAGGTGCCCGACTCCACCTGCAAGTGGATCACAGACTTCCTGTCTGACCGGAAGCAGCACGTGAAGCTGGGAAAGCACGTCTCAGCCTCCAGGACCATCAGCACTGGTTCCACCCAAGGCTGCGTTATTTCCCCACTGCTCTTCTCCCTGTACACCAACAGCTGCACCTCCACTCACCAGTCCGTCAAGCTCCTGAAGTTCGTGGATGAC
Organism: Anarrhichthys ocellatus; assembly: GCF_004355925.1. Classification (NCBI taxonomy): domain Eukaryota; kingdom Metazoa; phylum Chordata; class Actinopteri; order Perciformes; family Anarhichadidae; genus Anarrhichthys; species Anarrhichthys ocellatus. Next base: position 97,082 of record NW_022280105.1, on the reverse strand, counting down.
ACCACCCTCATTGGATTCATCTCTGGTGGGGATGAGTCCGCCTACAGGTGGGAGACTGACCATCTGGTGACCTGGTGCGGTCTGAACAACTTGGAGCTCAACGCTCTAAAGACAGTGGAGATGGTCGTGGATTTCAGGAAGAACGCAGCCCCACCAGCCCCTATCACTGTGTGTGACTCCCCCGTCGACGTGGTGGAGTCCTTCCGCTTCCTGGGCTCCATCATACCCCAGGACCTCAAGTGGGAGCTGAACATCAGCTCCATCACCAAGAAGGCTCAGCAGAGGATGTACTTCCTGAGGCAGCTGAAGAAATTCATCCTGCCAAAGTCAATGATGGTACATTTCTACACAGCCATCATTGAGTCCATCCTCTGCTCCTCCATCACGGTCTGGTACGCTGCAGCCACAGCCAAGGACAAGGGCAGACTGCAGCGCATCATTCGCTCTGCTGAGAGGGTGATTGGTTGCAATCTGCCGTCCCTCCAGGACCTGTTCGCTTCAAGGACCCTGAAGCGAGCACGAAAGATTGTAGCCGACCCCTCTCACCCTGGACATGATCTGTTTGTGCCCCTTCCATCTGGCAGGAGGCTGCGGTCCATCAGAACTAAGACCTCACGCCACACAAACAGTTTCTTTCCGTCCGCAGTCAGGCTCATTAACAAAGCCCGGGTCCCCCACTGACTGTCATCCCCAGGACATTTCCTTCTGGGCTCTCCCCTGCACATCCCTGTTTCTTTATTCTTTATTTAAACACTCTCGTCACTTTTAACATTTCACTTACACTTCACTTGTTTTACAGTCCTGTTATCTGTTTTGTTGTGCACTTTATTTTATATTTTATATTTTATTGTAAATTTTAATATGTTTCTATTTCTCGCACTGTGTTGATTGCTGATAGTTTAATGTTATTGTTTATTGTTAAATGTTACGCACCAATCCGCCACGACAAATTCCTTGTAGGTGCAAACTTCCTTGGCAATAAATGGTTCTGATTCTGATTCTGATTCTGATCTGGCTTATCAGGGGTTGTAGAAAATAATAAAATAAAATATAAGCACTCTCACCTCACAGTAAGAGGGGGGCCGGGTTCGATCCTGGAGTTTGCATATTCTCCCTGTGTCAGCGTGGGTTCTCTCTGTGCAGCTTAAGTTAACTAGGGACTCTAAATTGCCTGTAGGTGTGGATGTGACTGTGAATGGTGGTCTGTCTCTATGTGTCAGAACTGAGATAACTTGCGACCTGTCCAGGGTGAACCTTGCCTTCATCCAATGTCAGCTGGGATCGGCTGTCATTAAAGTTAGTAATCATGTACAAATTAAATTCAACTCGGAAAAATTGGAATGTTTGGGAAGAACTTGCCTTATGTATGTGACATTTGCCATTGGCAAGTATGCCATTTGTAGCTCAAAGGTTTATCATTATCTCTTTCAAATTCTAGTGATAATGTCTTTAGGCATAATTGCTAAAGAATGTCCAGTCTTGTTATAAACAGACTTCTCTATATCTTCCCAAAACACAAATGAGAAAGGCAGTGGTGGGCCGTCCAGTGTATGAATGGATATGTCACGATCAGGCTTTGCCATCTGTGTTCTGTGTGTGTCTTTGTGTAGCTCCACACCCTCCTCACTCTACCTGTCAGCCACTCCCTCAGCAACTCCCTTCACCTGCCTCTGATCACTAATCAAGCACTCCCTCATCAGCACAACTCCTCTCACCTGTTCAAGCCACTATTTAAACCCCTGCTTCTCAGTCACTCTTTGCCGGATCATTTCCATGTCTACCCGCCCGTTTGGCTTGTCCTGTTCCCGGGTTCCCACGCCTGCCCTGCCTCGTCCTGCTGGAGTGTCTCAGTTAATATAGTGGTTTGTCAAGGTCTTATTTTCTGTGTGACTGTGCCATTTTTTTCTGTCTCTTGTCTTGTCTGTGGATTCCCTGTGTGTTCTTGTAAGTGTCCTGTTCTGATTTAAGTATTCATTAAATACCTGCTTCACTCTATGTCTGGTCTGGTCTGTGTTTGAGTCCTTCACCACACCCCGTGACAGGATATGGATGGGTGAATGATGACATGTAGTGTTAGAGTGCTTTAAGTGGTCGGAAGACTAGAAAAGCGATATACAAGTACAAGTACATTTACTTCCCAGTCTTCCGACCACTTAAATCCCTGTATTGTACATGTCAACATTCACCCATTTACACACACATTCAGGTGTCATATAAGGAGCCAGGATCCAAGGTAACACACAGATGGCAAAGCCTTCAGGAGCTGTTTGGGGGCTGGATTTAACCACCAAACGTCCACTTAGTGGACGACTCACTCTACCCCCTGAGCTACGGGCGCCCCATACATCTGTTAACTTGATCCCATCCACCTTTAAACATGCCACTTGACCATTAACATTTGGGTAGGCTAAGTGACATTTCATGAATTCCATTTGACCTGAAGGGGTGGCACTTATTACGGAAGCAAATTCTTTAGGTTTGAGCTGGAAAGATTCGGCTCTAAAGAATTTTTTTACAACTGTAAAGATTACCTTTATCATCAAAGTAGTAACAAGTATTCTGCCCCTTTCATTCAGTTCCCTTTAAAGACTTTTATTGCTAACAGTGATATTCTTCCTTCTGTTCTCTCTAAACTATTGGCTATTTCTCTTTTGAGGTAGTGGTGACTATTTTTCTACACAAATTTGATAAATACACTTATTTACAGAACACATTAACAAGGAATGGAGTGAAACTGATGACAGCCCAACCTGGGTCATTATGTCACTGAACCCTCATTGGTGCTAAGATGGAATTCTGACAAAAAGAGCTACTCGCTCAGAATGACCTACCAGTAGCTCATCCTGTCTGGTCTGATGAACCCTCGATACATGAAGCAGTTGAGTAGAGTAGCTCATTCTGTCATGGCCTACCATCTCTGTAAAAAAGCAGTAGCTGTATTTGTCAGAACACCAGAAGTATTCTATATGTATTATTATAATAGAGTATCTTAGTTATTACTAGCTAACCAACCAAACTGTTAATGATATTTAATAATATTCAGGTGTGCTAAAGTTAGCCAGCTCTCTCGATAATGTTTCCGATTATTTTCAGGAGGTGGCATATTCATTGCCAAATAGTATATACCTCTATAAATCTGGACCTTTATAACCTGCTCTTGCTAAATTAGAATGGTGTCACGATGACGTAATGACCCTTCCTTCTTTTTTATATTCCTTGTACAGCCACAGAAGCTGGACAGAATAAAACACACACCTCAAATTATTAAATTACAAGTAACAATGACTAAAACAGAGATAATATGATGGAAGGCCTGGCTCAGAACAAATGGTCCAGCGGGTTTACACAGACATGTTGTTCAGGTAGTCCACAATGTGATATTTGTCATCACATCTAGTAGCTGTCACCATAGTCAGTACAAGCCTTCAGGGTTTGACCTATAGTACTTTGGTTATGTGCAGACTGTGCATGCTTCTGTAACATGTGTTTCTGTTCCATCATCATATCATTCACATAATATTTCATATTAAAAAAACTTTAATTGTTGTTGATAGTTAAGTTTCAACAATTGTATAGTCAATGCAAATGCTATCCAATAAAGTGTTAACTAGTACATAGATAATCTATTATTGTCATCAAAGTCTTAAAAGTGGTTGACAGTATGTGTGTCTGCAGGTATACAAGGTGTGTTCGTGCAGTTTTTGAAAGGTGAGGTGACCCATAATCATATTTTCACTCAGCTAAATTGTTGTTCGTGCACAACAAATATTATGAAAGCTGGTTCAGCAGAAACAGGGACTCACCCTGCTGTTACTCATAAGGAAGTGGGCAGGGCTGCAGGGGAGAATATGAGAATAGTAAACTGTGAAGGAGGAAGAAAGAGGGAATTTTCTTTTAGCCTAGTGACAATGCTGAAAAAGGAGAGTATCACTCTGCTTGAGGTGAAAACTGCAGAGAGGCAGAGGCAGAGAGGAAAAGGAGTTCAGACACTAAACACAGACGGACAGCAGAGAAGACAGTATGGAATGGGTCACTCGTGTAATCTATTTGCACATACCACTTAACCTTATCATTCTGGAAACAGGACATGCCACTGAGAAGGATACCAGGGTTCTGGGAGCTACAGCCCCTGGAGATATCATCATCGGAGGAATCTTTCCCATTCATGAAGACGTAGACAAAGAGAACAACTCATTTGCACCGCAACTACAGCCATGTCTCAGGTGAGATCATTCAATCCAATGCAATAAATGATAAACAGACCATCTTTTTCACTTCACTTTTCACCTAATCCTAAAAGGAGAGTTTAGTCTTGAGAAACCAGGAGATAAACTCATAATATATCCAATATTCTTCAATGGTGGAAGAAGTTATCAGAGCCTTTACTTTGGTTAAATAATAATGATAATAAATAAAAGTAGAATCCTGCACTCAAAATTGAATTAAACTTGTATTTATTTGTGGCAATGCTTATCATGTATTGCTTATTTTTCCCAAACTGGTGATATATTTGTTTGTAAAGTCATAATCTGCATATAACTATTACAAATAGATAAAAATTCACTCCAGAGTGTAATGAAAACATAATTAGAAAAAACAACAACATGATTTAGTAGTCTAAAATGGAAATACTGGCAAAACTACAACATCATTCTAAAGTCAATTAATTAGCAAAAGTAAACTATTGGTAATATTTCCACACAGAACAAAACAACATGTCATCTCCAATAGACTAATTATGATGAGAACACACTGAGGCACCTGGTGTTGCATAGTATCTTTTTAGCAGTGGTAGGCCGTCATGGCCAGCAAGGCCTTCTCTGCTGGCCTAAACAGAATCACAAAGTTATAGCTATTTTATAATTTAATAATTTTTCACAAATACACTATTAGTTTTCTCTTATTTTTCTGACTAGTTAGGGAGTTCAGTATTGTGTTTGTTTGTTCGTAGGCCAGCTGACCTCTTCTTTTCCAGTTAGCATGGGGGTTTTGTTTATTATGTTGGCCTTAGAGACCCTGACGGCTACGCTTCCTTATTGGTTGGTTTGTTCCTGTTCATCTATACTATTAATAAATCTGTCTAATTGCCGCTGCCTTATCCTCTTGGTTTTTGTTAAACTTTTGCCAAGGTTTTCCATCACCTTTATGTTAGTTCCAGTGTACCCCTAGGCACATTATATAGGCCGTAACAGGGTCCTTTAAAACAGAGGTGTGGAGAATGACATTGCCTTTGTAAAATTCCCTGTTTGGCCATTCTGATTTACTGCGCTCCATTAAGATGTGTGCTGGTATGAGGAGGAGCAGGTAGAGAGCCGCTCTGAAAGGCTCTCTTTCTCTTCGTCCCGCACACTCTTGAATATTTGATAGTATTATAATTTTTTTTCCCATTAGCTTATTTTCTCATTGCACAGCTCCTGTCTTCCTCTGTTGCTCTGCTTCCACCCTGCAGCGCTGCTTACAGTGCAGCTTGTTTTAAAGAGAGCTTTTATCCAATCAGATTCAGCCCCTATGTCTCTAGGTAAGGAGAGAGGTCCGATGCCTGCTAGAGAGACTTTGCAGTTTAAGTGAATGGGGACGATATCGTTGATTGTCATAGTCTTCAACCAATCAGATCTTTAGTTTGACATGTTGGGCGTATTCTTTGACGTGCCAGTGGCACCGAGGTAGCCTTCTAAGTATGTCAGCAATAACATGTGCCGTGATTGGTCAGTGGGCCAGTGTGAAATTTAAGGAAGCTGGCAGAAGTTAGTTGGAGTAGTAAGAGTTCAAATTGAAAGATATGGAAGAAATTATAAAATGTTTAAGGTTTTGCTTGGTGTAGTTTATTTATTTTTATGAATGGTGTTCCTGGCTGACAGCGTCGCACATTTTATGGCTGGGAATGTGTTTCATTTTAACTGAGCGTCTTGGTGTTTGGAGTTATGCTACGCTAACCTGAGGACGCTATAGCACAGCAGGACACTATGGTGCTTTTGAAAACTTTTGGAGAAACCCGAGTGGATCGACAGATCAACGAACACGTTCGCAGGGAAACGGAGCTCCACAACCGCGGTCCGCCTGTGGCCGGTCTGTGGCCGGCGGACTGCAACGGCCAGCGGGCACGGCGGCGGAGGTGGGATCCCGGCCCCGCTGTGAACCGGCCGCTGCGAACTGGCCGCCGCGGACCGGCGAAATACAACTGGGGAGGCTCGACTGTCACTGGCATGAATCGAGAAGGACTTCTTACTGGAACTGAAACGATGTAAACTCTTTGTCAACAAAGAAAGGAGGATGGACTTTGTCTTTAAGTGAAAAGCATTCGGTAGGTGACAAACTGCATTTGTTTTTTTACATCTGCAGTAACGTTACTACTGTTCATTTGTCTATCATGTCGTTTTTATGAATAATATTTGAATGGCTTGTGCTCTTGTGTGGTGGAATGTGTGGATCCGCTGCAGGTCTGCTGGATTGATGTGTTGCTTTGTTGTCATATGAATATATGTGACTGGTTCGTATGACTTTGTTGTTGTCATTGTGTTAATTACATTGATTTGACTATGCATTGTCCGTTAATGACGCAGCGTCCCGTCATGCACGGATTCATGTATCTGCACCGTAGCTGTTCAACTGTAGTAGGACAGCACAGAAGGCCCAGGTATAAAATGCACGGCCCGCCACTGGTTTTTAGTAACTTGATTTTTATCAGAAAGTCTTGAAATGGAAATAATATTTCACCCTCTTCCATCCTGTCTCGTATCAGTTCTCCAGTGTATCACATCTTTACACATCTGTACTGTATTCATTACTTGTTTGCACAGGTTTGAAGAAAGAAGCCTGGTGAGGGTGCTGGCTATGATCAATGCTATAGAGATCGTGAATAAATCCCCTCTGCTGGCTGATGTCAACATCACTCTGGGCTACCGGATCATGGACTCCTGCTCTGATGTCAGGACAGCCCTGAAAGCCACAGCAGACTTCACCCAGCGGGCTGACTGCTACATCCGAAGCAACACTTTTGGTCAGCCAGTCATGGCTGTTGTAGGGGCCTCTTCCTCTGAAACATCCATCGCCATTGCCAGGCAACTGAGTCTCAAGATGATTCCTCAAGTAAGTAGTGAGTAACATGAAAATGCTGTTGAATCTTTGAAGGTGCCGGTAGGAGGACAGCATTTAAATGAGACAGTGTTGGCCATTACGTACAACTTGCACCACAGATGAACAGGAACATAACCAGTTGCATACTCTCAGAGTGGAAGTTTATTTGGGAGTGATCACAGAATTATCCCATTTATTGTCTGATTGGAAATTACCTGCACATTAACATTTTACTGTATTTAAATGGTTTTCTGGCAATGTTACATTTACTGTACGTATTTATTTTCGTATTAACATATAGACACTTAACATATAGAAAATGCATTATTCATTATAGTTATTCATACAGATACAAATAAGACTGTTGGGTGCATAACCTTCATCAGCCTGTGGGTTCAGGGTGGCCACTGAGTCACTGAAACATGCTTTGAAAATACACCATTCTATAAATCTAGAATGCAATAGGTGACTACAAGTTGTTCAGGCTATATTTCTGATCATTATTTGATGGTAGTAGTTCACACCTCAGCGTGAAAACTGAACTATCCTGGGAAAATGAGTCAACATGGCTCTGCCGCTATTTTGAGTGGTGTGTCCCAATATCAAATTTGAGAGATACATCAACCAAACCAGAGTATACATACATTCACAGATCTATGTACAGATTACACAAGAAGACATTTTTACAGATATTACAGATAATTAGGCTACAAGGAGCAATATGCATCCTAACGTCTAAGCCATAGACGTTATAGGTTAAAACAAGACAAAACAACAGGTTGACCCCTAAAAAACAGTCACAATGAGTTTATTAGACTTAAGTTGCAACTCAAGACCTAAGCAGAGATGTGATTGTATCATTTATGGCAGATCTCGGATCAGTTTTCTGTAATACATTTTTGATATGGTTGACATACAATCAGGCTGACAATTATTATACACCTGGGGATGCTGTGGCTCATAGTTGGCGCCCTAACCACTTGGCCACCAGGTCTGTCCGTTTTCATGATTATTACTTACCAACTACTTATTTTAACTGGTAAAAACATAACTGCCTTTCTTTTCTCCAGATCAGTTATTCATCAACTGCGGCTATTCTGAGTGATAAGAGCCGCTTCCCTTCCTTCATGAGGACCATTCCCAATGATGAGCATCAGACAGCTGCCATGGTCAGTCTGCTCAGCACCTATGGCTGGAACTGGGTGGGAATAGTTACAACAGATGGAAATTACGGCCAATCGGCTCTTGACAACTTTGTGTCCCAGGCCTCTGAAAAGGGGATATGTGTGGCCTTCAAATCAATCCTACCTCAATCTGTAACCAGTCAGGATGTCTGCTCTGCTATCACGCAGACGGCCAGAACCATCTGCAAGAATCCCAAGGTACAGGTCATTGTGTCTTTTGCCAAGCCGACTCACATGATGTACCTTTACCAAGAGCTGAAGAATCAGACGCTGACAGCAGGACAGAGCATGAAGACGATGAGAAGAGTCTGGTTGGCCAGTGACAACTGGTCCTACTCCAGCTTTGTGAAAGGAAACATAACTCTGGAGGACATAGGACACATTTTGGGCTTCACCTTCAAAAATGGAGACCTGTCATCATTCAGTGAGTACTTGAGCAGACTGGAGGCAGCTGGACATGACTACATAAGGAATAACACTTTCATGCAGGAGTTCTACATGCAGCTAAAAGCCAGTAACGATTCTGGAGAGACTGAACTGGTGTCTAAAGCTGTGAACAGACTTAGAGAACACACTTATGCCGGCACTATCTTTAGTGTTGAGATGGCTGTGAGCGCCATTGCTCAAGCTGTGGCGTCTATCTGCAGGAACAGAGACTGCAAAACCTCAGGCAAAGTGCAACCCTGGGAGGTATTCACATACATGAGTGTGCGTGTTTGTGTGTGTATGCTCTTGTGTTGTATATCTATGGTCCATATGGGTACATTTAAGGGTGAGTTAAGAGTGAGGGTAAGGTTAGGTTGAGATAACAGTTGAGGATTAGGTTTTGGCTGTTGACACATTAAATATGGTACCTTGGTATACTTACCATCACCACAGGTTTGAGACAGTTGGCATTGGACGTTGGTCTCTTTCACACACCCGTGGAGATGTTGGAATAAGTGAAGCTGGATGTGGTCACGAGGTAAAACAGGCTTGTCATGTTTGATCAGAGAGCGCAGCAAAACATGGCTTTTCAGCCGGCTGTTAAGTTACTCTTCGTGGGAATAATTCATTGATGATAGAATACTATGCAGCCCTTTGAGGTTAAGAACTAAGTAAGGGGACTGGATGCAATTAATTCATGGTCTTCTCATAGTAAAGTAGTCATGCATACAGTAAATACACAACAGGTTGTCCTTGCAAATAGTGTGGTTTTATTGACTTATCTAAGGTACTGACTTGGTAATGAAATGTTTCTTGTCTTGAAGGTCCTGAAAGCTTTGTGGATGGAGGAGTTTAAACTTAGAAAAAAGAGCTATAAGTTTGACAGCAGAGGAGACATCAACCTGGGCTATGATGTGACAATGTGGAGGTCAGATGGAGGGAACATCCATGTTCATAATGTTGTGGCTGAGTATCACCCACACAACAACAACTTTACCCGCACAAACCACAGTTCCACCCAACAGCTCCAGGACCTGAAGGTCGGCCCTTCTTCAGCTGTCATTTTGTGTACACACACACACAGAGACCCACACACACATTCTGCAGTCTGTGTGTTTACTCAAAACATTAAGACCATTAAAGCTGACTTAGGCAATACTGAAAAACAGTATTTCAGTTTTAACATTCAGTATAACCAACAATAAGTTGCACAGAATGCAGTAAAAATTAAATCAATCTGATTTACTATACAAGAGAAATAAGCCACAAACAATAAAGTAATCTCACGGTCTCTCCCTGCTCTCCTCAGCACATCATCTCGAAATGCTCCAGTAGCTGCGTCCCCGGACAGTTCAAGAAAACAGCGGAGGGTCAACACACTTGTTGTTATGAGTGCATCAACTGTACTGCAAACTACTACTCTAATAACACAGGCAAGACTGCCCCCCACACACACACACACACACACACACACACACACAGACTTATAGCCATGCTCTGGTTAAGTCTGGTGTGTTTTAGGTGATCATATAATTATTTTTTTTATAATATTAACTATTTGTGCTTACAGTACATGACCAGAAATCCAGATCACACTTCTAGCCTTACATATTTTTCAAACAAGGAACTAAGGAGCAGAAACTAAACTCAGGAGCCAAAAGTTCCCATTGTGCCTTCTTGATTGTGTTTCCACGACATCTGGAGACCCACATCTTGGCCAAATCTGTCCACTAAGTAGTTAAAAATGACAGCTGTGTTTACGTTGCATTTTGCATGGATGAGACAACAAAACAGTCACAGTGCTGTTCTATGTAGTCTAATATTGTGTGACTGTGATGTCTAATTGGACATGGAGAGAGACTGACTCAGCAGGGACCAGGAACTACATTTAGAAATCTGAAATGTAATTATTCTGGTCGAAACACAAGTTGAGCTCCTGAGTTCCAAAAGAGAAGAAAGTTCCTGTGGTGAAAGGTAAAAATCATCCTCTGCCTGTTTCATGCATCAATCAATTGAAATCAATGAATCGGGATAAGCCTGTGCTACTGTAGTTGTCTGTGAAGACAGTGGACACTTTCTTTAACTGTGATAATAACTCTCAAATGACAACAACTCAAATGTGACCTCACAACCCTCATTTGACATCAACATGTGAATGACCCAAACATGTTTGAATCCCTGAGACGTCCACAAGAGTTAGTCGAACTGATGGAGCCTCTCGATGAGAGAAGAAACGTCCTAAAGGCTGAAACAATAAATCTAGTTGCATTTAACTTCCAGTTTCCCTAGCTATTCTCATCACATTATGATGCTTATGTCAAGAACGAGGTTAGCTGGCTTGGAATTCTCTTTGCACAGAGTCAAATCATTTCCTGTGTGTGATTGTTTTGTTCTGTACCTGCTTGTGCTCCTTCACCCCTGCAGATATGGACCAGTGTCTGAGCTGTGACACAAACACAGAGTGGTCTACTGATGGCAGTTCCAGCTGCATCCCCAAAGCCCTACTCTACTTCTCCTGGCAGGATGGCTTCGCTGTGGTGCTCCTAACGTTTTCTGCCCTAGGCATCTTTCTGGCTCTGCTGGTGTCTGCTCTGTTTCTACATCGCCGGGACACTCCTGTTGTAAAGGCTGCCGGAGGGCCACTGAGCCAGGTCATCCTGTTCTCTCTGGTCATCAGTGACATAAGTGCCATGCTGTTTGTAGGCCGTCCCAACAGTTTCCAGTGTAAGGCTCGACAGGTGCTCTTTGGCATCAGCTTCACTCTGTGTGTCTCCTGCATCCTGGTCAAGACCCTGCAGATCCTGCTTGCCTTCCAGGTGGACCCTGGGACGCAGGAGGTTCAGCGAAGGCTCTACCAGCCTTACCTCATTGTCAGCATCTGTGTAGCCGTACAGGCAGCTACCTGCGTCTGCTGGCTGGTGCTAAAAAGCCCATTTAATCACGTCATCAGGCATCCAACCACTCTGCTGGAGGACTGTCATGAGGGCTCATATTTGGCCTTCGGGTTGATGCTGGGCTACATAGCTGTCCTGGCTTTAGTGTGTTTCATCTGCGCCTTCAAAGGACGCAAATTGCCACAGCAGTACAACGAGGCAAAGTTCATCACCTTCAGCATGCTGCTTTACCTCATCTCCTGGCTGCTTTTTGTTCCTGTCTACGTCACCACTTCAGGAGTGTACCTGCCGGCTGTGGAGATGGTGGTCATTCTCATCTCCAACTACGGCATCCTCAGCTGTCATTTCTTCCCAAAGTGCTATATAATCCTTTTAAAAAAGGAACACAACACCAAGAGTGCTTTTAGGAAGAATCTGTATGAATACTCCAGCAAAACCACAGACTCCGTCTCTGTGTCTGGTAACAAACTGCAGAGACTGGACTAGCTGCACCAGTTTGCACAGAGGTTCAATCAAACACTGCCTCAGAAGAAGCACCAGCATATAAACCACCATTATTAAGGGTTGACAAGAAATTATTCATATTGAACTATACATTTTTTTATTGTAAAGAATATATATTTACAAGATCTGAGCCTCCATTTCTGTGTATTCCAAAGTATGTCAGACGTTTTTCTTCTAATGTTTCATTTATCCTAATAAATATGGATATATTACAAAAAAACAAGCCGAAATTTACTTGGAAATCTTGGGAAAAAACTAGTCCGAAAACATAGCAGCTGGATTATTGATCCTCTAATTGGTTTATTTATTATTTAGTCTTTTCTTGAACAGCAACAGCAGAAATGTTTAAATAACTAATTATTGTAGACTATACTATTTAAATGCCAACAACGAATGTAAATTTGAGAACATTCCTATAGGGAGGAGTATATTTGGTGTTGAACACCTTGGTCATCTCCCTACAGTCAAGAAATAATTATTGTTAAGGTGTGTCAGCTGGAGTGGTAATGGGACTAGCAGCTTCAACCATAGACACAAAAATGCTACATTACGCATCTTGGATTAGAGCATAATAATCCAATACCTCGTTAAGGCCCATTGACTGAAGTTTATCTAAAGTGTCAATCGAAAAGAACTTCCTTTGGCATATTATTCTTTACATATCTCCCCCTCTTGGCAAGTCATGTGTTTAATGGCCTGGAGTTGTAGAAAGGAGATTGGGTGTGAAAATCCTTCGATATAACGAGCAACAGAATAGATCACATCGTTTGTGCCTGATGGAGCTCTTGTGCTCACTAATCCTCTGTTTCAGCATGCGTGTAGTTTCACCTATGTACATTTCTTTTGTTGATTTATCTGAAAAAAAAAGTTTTCAGAGTTGCATGCTTGTACTTTTTTCTCTCCCACAAAACCACACAACAGTTACACCTTCGCAAATTTGTTATTGCAGGTGCACAAATCCTATTCACAAACTAAGAAACTCACAAGTTCACATTTCTGCTACAGTTACTGCCGTGAATATGGTGCAAAACACATTCACACACCTGTATCAAAAAATGTGAAGTCACGGAAAAAAACATGTTTTTTTATGTATGTTTTCTATGCTGTAGGCTGCTAGATGTTTATTTGTGTTAAGGTAGAAGTAAAGCTAAGCTTTGCTATTTCATCTAGCTTTACTTAGCAAATGATTGCTAGTTTCCTGTCATTCAGGAGTATGGCCAAGGCTTCATAATGTAATGTTACTGTGTTTGTGTGCGTTTGTATGTGTGTGTGTGCGTGCGTAATGTTCACACAGGCAGATGCCTGACCGTACCGTCATATATATATATATATGTATATATATATATATACATACATACAATCACATATTTTTATATCTCGTATATATATATAACTGCCTGTTAGGGTGAGAGGATAAACAGCCTCAGGTGCTGCTCATTATCAAGTTTCATCCTCCACTCTGAAAATCCCCACCAAGACCAATATTTGATGACTGCAGGCAGAATAAGAGCTCAACAGAAACTTGAGGATTGTAAACTCCAACCTGTTCCGAGTAATTGGATATAAGTGAGCTGACATTCCAGAGTTGTGTAATCTATTGTCACTGATACTCAAGGATATAATTAAGTTTAACAATAAACAAAAGTGAAGAGAGAGCAGGACAGCAGAGGTAAACATTTTATGTCAGGAGTTTCGAAGTTTTCCATTCTGTTGTTTGATCTACGAGGAAAATGAAGGCACAAAAGAAGTATGTCAACCTTTGCGCAACCTCTGCTCCGGTTTGAAAACCCACAGACTCTCCCTTCACTTTTGCCGAGTAGCTGGGAAGCAAGACACAGATACTTCTTGGGTATTGACTTGTATTTTGGCAGTGTTTCTTCATGGACAAATTGTAATCTATAATATACATTTACTGCCACTAGACAACTTCCCTGATAACCTTTCTCTCTGCTCTGATTGCCAACACCTGTCTCTCTCTCTTTTTCTTGTTAACCACACACTCACTATATTAATATTACAGCAAGAGGAAGATACTAATGATCTGCTAAACAAGCCTTTTACAAAAACAGAACTTAGCCGATGTCTCAAGAAAACCAAAATGTCGGCACCAGGCAAGGACCAGATTTGTTATCTTACGTTAAGCAATCTAAGTGAATCTTCTAAGGATATATTACTCGAATTATATAATAAAGTTTGGGAGGGTGGGAAATTGCCTCAAAGCTGGAAGGAGGCCATTGTAGTCCTGATACGCAAGCCCGGTAAAGATTGTACGAACCCAGGAACTATAGACCAATAGCGTTAACATCAAATATCTGCAAAATAATGGAGAAAATGATAAATGAAAGATGAATATATTATATAGAAAGTAAAGGATATATATCCAAATACCACAGTGGTTTCAGGAAAGGGAGAAGTACATTAGATCCAGCTTTAAGTTTAGAACATGAAATTAGGAAAGCACAGATAAACAAGGGAAGTGTTGTGGCTGTCTTCTTTGACATAGAGAAAGCATATGATGTGATGTGGAGAGAAGGGTTACTAATTAGACTCTGCAAGTTGGGTATTAAGGGTCGAATGTATAGATGGATAAAGGATTTTTTATTAAAAAGATGTATAGAAGTCAGAGTAGGAAAGAACTATTCGGGAAAGTTTGGTATTGAAAATGTAACACCGGAAGGTAGTATTGTCAGTCCATTACTATTCTTCATCACGATAAATGATGTGTTGAGTGAAATTGACAGAGCCATTTTGAAGGTAGAAGAAGGTACATTTTCAGAAGATAAGACAAAGACAATGTTCTTTACAAGGAGACAAATTGGTAGTGAAGTAAAACTATATAATCATGAATTGGAGAGAGTAAAACACTTTAAATATTTAGGTTTGTGGTTTGATGAAAGGATCACATGGCTAATATTAATAAAGTAGAGAATAAATGTAAAAAAGTATTAAATATAATGAGGTGTTTGGTGGGAAATGAATGAGGGGCAGAACTGCTTTGAAAGCCGTATACAGTGGATTCATTAGATCTATATTAGATTATGGTTGTGCACATCTGTCAAAAAACTGGATATTATTCAATATCAGGCAAAGAGAATATGCACCGGTGCCTTTAAAACAACCCCAGCGGCTGCATTACAGGGTGAAATGCCACTAGAACTAAGAAGAACACAGCTAGCTTTGAGCTATTGGGCAAATCTACAGGGACACAGTGAAGAACATCCAACACAGGAAACGTTAAAACCTTGCTGGGAAAAGGAGAAGAGGGAGACAAGAAGCTTTGGTGGACAGTAGCACAGAAAGCAACAGAACTTAACATATAGCTAAATTAAACTTCAGTCCAACAGTCCCGTTACCAACAATAGCACCGTGGATACTTCCTGACGGTAGAGCGGATCATTTCAATTGGCATACAATACAGGCACATATCGACAGTTACCACAGTTATATCCAGGTTTTCACAGATGCATCAAAGAATTTAGGAAACAAGATAGGATTGGCATTTATTGTTCCAGAATTTAATATTAAAATAGGTGAAACGATCACTGAGGGACTATCAGTGTACACAGGGGAAATGCTGGCAATAATGTTAGCACTACAGTGAATAGAGGACACAAGACCATTGAGGGCAATCATTTGTTCAGACTCAAGCTCATCATTAGCCAGCTTACAGAACAGCCATTCAGACAGTAGACCAGACATCCTTATAGAAATACAACAAACATTACACAGAATTCAAATGATGGGTCTGACAGTCATATTCCTATGGGTACCAGCACATATGACATAGGTCAAAGGAAATGAAATGGCAGATAAAGCTGCAAAAGAGGCCACAAAAAATAGCTGTACTAATGTTGCAGTCAGCTTCAGTAAATCAGAAACAAAAAGTATCATTAAACAGAGGTTGAAGGAAAGGTGGCAGAAGCAATGGGAAGAAGACAGGAAAGGACGATGGTGTTACTGAGTTCAGAGGAAAGTGGGAGACATGAGATGTGCAGGAAAGAACAGGAGAGAGGAAACGGTAATATCAAGGCTTAGATTTGGACATACAGGCCTAAATGGTATGCTTCAGAAAATAGGTAAACACGAAACAGGAAAATGCGACTACTAACATGTTATTGTGCAATGTCAGAAATATGAGCAGGAAAGAGGGCAGCTGATTAGAGACCTCGGCAAGATGAAGGTACGGTTGGATATAGTGGATATTCTGCAAAATAACTCAAAAAGTGAGTGTTATCAAGTATTATTTCAATATCTTAGATTCATTAATATTATTAAGAAAATATGAGCCCGTTGTTTTGTTTTTGTTTTGTTTCTATTTTCTTTTTCATTTAATTGTCATATAAGTACTAGGTATCCTGATCCACACTCCATACCAGTTGGTGGCGGTAATGCACCAATTCATTGTTTGCCAACCGCCAATAAACCTCAAAAAAGAGGAAGAAGAAGCTGCCGACAGGTGACGGAAGTGGCGTAAGGTGTTGTTGACGCGAGGCGTTAGATGGGAAAGTTAGAGATTGTAGCTTTGTTCTTCTACATCAGTGGTAGTAGCTAGTGGCTACCAAGCACCCGTACGCATTTTCAGGTCCACTAACGTTAGATCTTCAGTGGGTAAGAATCAGTTGTTGTCATTGCAGCTAACGTTAAATACAGTTAACATTACTTCCGAGATATCTGACACATTCCAGCATTAACTAAATAGTTAGCCGCAAAACTAGTTTAGTTATTGACCAGAAATGATCATACATTTTGTTCAGTTGCACGGAGAGATGCAACTAAAACTCAGTCATGCAAAGTACATGGATTAACACAGCTGGTTCATCAACAGCTTCGATATCCAGGTCATACTTAGCTTGTAACGTTACAGCTAACATGAGCTAGTTTTTGGAAAGGAGTTTGGCATGACCTCCTAGCTAACGTCACCTGTGCTGCTTAACAGAACGTACAACGGAGATCTCCCAAATACGATAGGACCAACGTTGAGCTGTCATTACGTACATTATCTCTTCAAATGTCTTTGAGGATGCCATAAAAGTGACTTTGTTGTCCAATTTCCAAGTTGTACTGCGCATCAAAAATCCAGACATGCTCGTTAAATAGTCATAATAAAGTAGCATTAGTGAAATTAACATCAGACTTTCACAATCCTCGGTCAGTTTGAATCGGTAGCTATTTATCAGATAGAGATGTGTGGCTCAATCAAACACCTGCTTCTTAGTGAAGGAGTGTGGCAGGGATGTTGGGTCCAGTCCTGCTGACCACTGTAGTAGTGGTCCGGTGGTGTAGTATTTGCTCCGTCTTGAATAATTAGGATGGGATTGTGTTTGTATTTAATTACTTGGCTTGCTGTCATTAATTTGCACTATATAACTTTGTAAAACATTGACAATATTATATTGATACAATATGTTTTCACATACTCTCCACTGCATTTTATATAACATATGTTGATCTTTCCTGCCAGACAAACATGTATGTATTTAAGAACAGTCCGTTGTTAGAAAATTGCCATTTTTGCTGCTCTGGATCTCTGATTTGTTTTTCTCTGGACTCGCTCTGGTGATTGGCTGATTCTTCACAAACCCTGTATCAGACCTGATCCAGGAAAGACAGCTTGTCATGGTCTTATAATGCGTAGGGCTGGTTGTATGACAGAGATATGACTATGGGATTGGTACACATTATAGTTAGTATTGCATTTTGTATTTTGTCTACCTACCCATTGACTGCGGATGGAAGATAGCTACTTGGTATGGTGAGTGTGTGTTCTTCACCCTGACACAGACACAATGGCGAGTCCAGGAAAAGACAACTACAGGATAAAAAGCTATAAGAACAAAGCGTTGAATCCTCAGGAGATGCGTCGAAGGAGAGAGGAGGAAGGAATCCAGCTACGCAAACAGAAAAGAGAAGAGCAGGTAAACTCTGTCTCATCTTGATATGATGGAAAGTGGCAGCACACACAGCTCCAAATCTTGAATCGTGTATTGGGTGCACTTTAGTGTTAGAGATCAAAGAAACAAAACACCGGCACAGATAAAGGGTCCTCTTCCTCACTGTGGGCAAAACCGAATGTGCATCAGCTAGAAGCCATCATCATCTGATTAGTTTCTTTTTTCTCTGTCTCATCTTGAATTACTTGATTAAAACCCCTTCTACATTAAATTTGAAGTTTGAAACAGTGCATTAAAGAAAGGCTTCCCACATTTGTTAAAGCAACCTTAAATGCCCAAATGTAATATTTTTGAAAATCAAAACTTTCACAGCTATGACTCAAAACATCAACAGTGGTGTATTTCAGATTTGGGGCATTTGGTTCCCCACAATGCTAGTGAGTTTATATTCAGTATGTGTGTGCTTGAAAAGTATTACAATAACATGTCAGACAGATTACTGCTGTCTTTAGTTTTCTGCTTGGGAAGTGACATCAGTGGATTGGCCTTGTATAAATCAAACTACTTGTATTCATTCAAGTGTCTAAAAGTCTGTGAAAAATCTTAAAATGCTTTACATCGTGTTTTCATAATTCAGGGCCTTAAATGGTCTCAATTAAGATTAAACTTTTCTGCATTTGTTTATGTGCTGTTGTGTTCACTGGTCTGTTCATCAAGCCAAGGTGCTAAATAAAAACAGCTGTTTAATCATGTGACCTTGCCTCTTTGCCCACAGCTGTTCAAAAGGAGAAATGTATGTGCACCTTTAAATAATGAGTCAATGCTGGAATATCCAATCCAGGATCCAGACATCAGCTCCACGGTACCTGTTGCAGGTGTAAGTGTTTACTACTGTTGTGTTGTGACCTGCTATTCATAGCTTAAGTCCCAATATCAAACTTATCAATCTTGGCTCTTTTTCTGTACTTGGCTACAATCTGAACATGATTATGATCTTGAATATTTATCATGTTTTGATATTTATGCAGGATGAGGTCATAACTCCAGATATGATTCGGATGATTTTCTCCGGAGACCCAGACCAGCAGCTAATTGCTACACAAAAATTTAGGAAATTACTCTCCAAAGGTTTGTGTTGCATCTCCTGAATTTAGATTTATTTACATCATTTATTTGATCTGAAGTTTAAGTAATCATCTCACAGCTTTAATTCAGCATCTGTTGTACCACTCTGTCACTGATTAATATAATAGCGATTAAACTGAGCCAACTTTTGAGATTCTCACTTCATCACAACTGAACAGACTGTTTGACAAAGAAACTCTGCAAAAACACCACGACATTAAACACTAAATATGAAACTTTTAAATGAAAGTAATGAAAAACAGATGCAATGCAAGAGATCTTGATATTTTTGAGGACTACATAAAGATTGGGTGACTAACTAAAGCCCCTTCAGGCAAATTTGTGATATTGGGCTATATAAATCTAATTGTGTCAATATTATATTGCAATTTGATGTTAAATCCACTTAAATGTACACTTTCTACCGGACAAAAGGGTACACTGATTTCTAATCTCTTTTTGTACATTAGTTGATGAGAAATACTGCCTTCTTTCAATCCTGCCATCAATGAGATCTGTTCTGTTTTTCTGTCCAGAGCCCAATCCACCCATAGATGAGGTAATTTCCACTCCTGGTGTTGTGATTCGTTTTGTGGAGCTCCTTAAGAGGAGTGAAAACTGCACACTGCAGGTAAGAGCTTCACAACACAGCACAAGGCCTGTTGTTTGATGAGCTGCAATCAGTTTTATATGTAGGTCTGGATTCTCCCTCCCTTCTCCTTGTGGAGGTTCAGTAACATTTCCGCACATAAGGGGGTTGGGGGAGCCAGAAAGTTTCCGAACAGCAGGCAGCCTTACTGAGAAAAAAAAAAAAAAGCTGTGTGCTCATGAGTGCCAAGTTCTGCAAGCAATACCTCTGAAGGCAGCTTTATTTATACTGTGCATTTCAATTCATTTATGACGTGCTTTTTAACCGCAGAATTGTTACACGTACCCGTGTTCTTATAATAGTGAATTCCATTGTCCTCATAAATTGAAGGTGCGTGCCAGTTGGTCCTAACCTGCATAGGTAAACGCTCTATCAATCCCCATAAAAGGGCATGAGACTGCAGGGCCATGCAGGATTTGAAAAGAGAGAAGTTAAGGCCATGTCCACATTGCTCTGTTTCCATTTGAAAACGCATATGTTTTGCTACGTTTACACTGAGTGTCCACACTACACCGGAGTTTTAGAGCACCGTAAACAGATAAGTTTGAAAACGCTCCCGAGGTCGGATAAGTTTGAAAAGTCCGCGGTTGCGTTTTCGTGTGGATGGCTACGATTAGAAACGATGACGCCCACACCCGCGTTCTCTACTTGATTGGTTCTTAGCAGTCATGACGTGTCCTTCCCTGATTCGTCACGTCTATCGCGTGACCGTTACCCGGAAGCTCACAAACGACAACATTGAATACCGATCGACTACCAGGTTAATTTAACATGGACAACTGATTAGAGTTGACCTTGTTGTCTTTACTAGCAGCTGTTGTTCAGTTAAAGTCTGCATTATTACGGAGGAAGCAGCTCTTTTGAGCGATCAGTGAGCGGCGTGTCCAGCGGCGTTATCAGACCTATGGAGCGGCCGTCTGAAGTCACAGTTAGCGGCTTTAGGGGGGGTGATGGACACAAAACTGAGGACTTTCCTGTCCTTATTAATGCTTATTTTGTTCTGCACAACTATTGTGAAGTCCACACACATAAACTATAAAGGAACAAAACATGAATTGCTCTCCAGTTTGGCGTTGTCGGCCCTACGAAGCGGCCGTCTGAAGTCACTGTTAGCAGTAAATGCTATTCAGTAGGACAGATAGTTAAGCCACCAGCAGAGCTACGAATGAGAACAGACAACAACAACACCGAGGAAACAAGTGAGAGACGTGTGATGACCACATTTATGGACCCATAATCTAGCAAACTGTTACGTGTAAGTGTTGATTTTAAAGTAAATTTGATATGTGAGAGAGAGATAGAACAAGACCTGCAGCTCTGTAACTAAGTCTGAAAAATAAAACTTCTAAAACTTTCCACGAACTGTGTCTTTTGAGTTCATAGAGGAAGATTTTAGAGAAGATCTTAAGTATCAAACACGACCTTTCATTATTAAAGACTACTTTATTACTCTGTCATATATTTTTTTTTTTTACTAAGCAACCAATCTACTTCCTGTTTACATCGACACCCACGCGCATGCCCAGTGTATGTGAAGAGTCACGTGATATTCGTTTTCAGGCGTGTTAGTATAGACGGAGATCAATTCGAAAACGGTGCTGAAATGCCGTGTGGACGGAGATTGTTTTTGTTTGAAAACTCCATTTACGTTTAGAAACGGAGTAGTGTGGATGTACTCTATGAATGCCCAAACGAAAGTCTAAAGATGGTGGAACACCAGACCAAAGTTTAGAACATTTGGAAATCAGCAAATCAGTGTCATGGCAAAACATGAACTTTCCTGCCATGCCAAAGCAACGCCGTTTAATGAAAACCCATAAGCTCTGCAATTTAGCATATCGAACATCTTGAGATTTTGCTCCAGGAGAAGTTTCGAAAAGTTCTATACCTAAAAAAATCCCAACATCGTCAGAGGTATGGACTAATCCTTCGCATTTAAGTGTCCCATTAGGAGGAGGTTATACCAACCAGAAATTCAAAATGGCCGACTTCTTGTTGGGCGGAGCTAATTAATGCCGATGGCAAATGTGTTTGAAATCATGAGGCTGATGTGTGTACAACATTTCAAGAATATCTGGGTGACTATGTCTCAACCAAGGCCTTCCAGACATTAAGAGGTGCTATGACGCAAGCTAAACACGCATGAACCCAAGCCCTAAATCTTCTCCCCAATGTTCACAGGTTTTGATGTGTGCACCAAGTTTCGTTTTCGAGTAGATCAACGGCCTCGAAAAGGAGTTTAAATTTTCCGTGCATACCAAGCCCCTCAAATATGCCATTGCTCGACGCTGGATGACACAGCTGGGCTTTTTTTTACCGGCAGACAGTGAGGGTGCTAGTTAGATGCATGGCGCTGGAAATTACATATTATTAATAATAATAATAATACATTTTATTTATGTAGCGCTTTTCATAAAACTCAAAGACACTTGAGAAAATATTGCAGATTTTACACCACTTTCTGTGTTCACTATGTGGCGCTATAGATCACACACACTATTTTGATATCATGTTGCTTTATATCATCTGTAGATCACACCATGTCAATTTCTTGTAAATCGTATGATCTTTGTCACATGAGGCGGATTTCCTGTCCAGTAGGTGACGCTATGACTACAACTCAATATGGGTGTGTAGATGTCTTCAGGCCTAGACTCCAGCATGTGCAATTTTGGGCAGATTGGAATAAGTAAATTCAAGTTACTACAGCATCCTCGCTCGTCACAGCATCCCAACAATCTTGAGATTTCGCTGAACAAATTTGAGATGCATCGGGGACGAGGAAAAATATCGCAGAGCAGGAACATTATTACGTGAGTTGGAGAAGTCATTTCACAAGACGATCTCCGAAAAGAGAAAAATATTCAGAGAGTCCAGAGCCTTTAACCAAGAATGGACAGACTCGTTTAAGTGAATTCTTCCCACGGGAAGCACCTCTTATACTTCTTTAACAGCACGGCCTGCATGGGATGAAACAGGATGTTCCAGTACACAGGCCCCCACCTTTGATCACTCTCTTTATAACTCTGTACGAATTGTAATGTGTAGTGCACACTTCTACGGAGTCTGAGTGACTCCGTGTAACTGTGCCTCTTCTTTGGCCGGAGAATAAATACTTTTAAAAGAAAAGTTCTGTTTGGCAATATTCTTAATTTCAGCTTGAAAAAGACTCAACAGCGGGTAAAATAATTGTTCCACCACAGTGAGTAACCTATTGTTTTTGTAAAGATTATTATTAGGGCCCGAGCACGAAAGTGCCAGCACCGAATGGTCCCTGCTGCTTCTCAAATGGCCCTACCAAAAATAACTTGCACCAGTGAAAGAATATTTTTTATCTCTCATTGTCACTTCAGCAGTAAAAAATGTACAATGTTCCATATTGCTTGATCCATTGCTTTCTTTCCAATAGTTTGAGGCAGCCTGGGCGCTAACCAACATCGTCTCAGGTACCTTCTTGCACACCAAGGCGGTGATTGAAACGGGAGCTGTTCCCACTTTCATTGAGTTAATGAACTCTGACTACGAGGACGTCCAGGAACAGGTGAGAGCCTACAACACAACAAATTAGACACGGCTGTAAATGTCATTGTTAGGGATTTAATGGTTTGTGTATTCATACCGAACTATCACAGTTCGAGGGTCACGGTTCAGTGCAGGCAGTTGTTGGCAACAAAAAGGAGCGTGTTTGAGTTATCAGCATTTAAGAAAACTAAAATATCTACATCAATAGCATTTTTAGTCAGTAAAATTATTATAATAAAATTATAATAACGGGGCACCACCCTGCAAACAGGGACCAATAACCAAACGATAAACTAAGTCTCATAATTAGTGTTCATTCACAATGTCAGTAGTCAAAGTACTATTCTACATTCAGAGTGAAAGAGGTTTAAGTTCGAGCAACAGACCACATATCAGCTATTATCACAATACACATGCACAAAGTAATCACAGACAGCTGCTCTTAAAATACATACCTGCAAACTTGTCGCTTTTCCGCGAAATTCGACGTTTTGAATCAAAACATGTCATCCACGTGAATCGTGTAGATCCATAGAGTTTTTATTTTTTGTTGGGGGTGGGGGTCAACTGGTCAGCCAGATTGGAGTGAGACGAGGAGAAAAGGTGACGTTGTGATCTTCGCAATAGAACATCTTTCACGTATAGAGTCTTGGCCAATCAGCGTTAAGATGTCTACACCATCTTCATTTCCCTCCGTTACAGTTTAAGTTACGTTATGTTCCGTTACCGTTCAGACTTGCTGGGTTAAGTTAACGTCCACTGCATGCAGAACTTTGTCGACTGTTAACGTTCGTCATCATCGCGATTGAGTGAAAACCTTCCCCCTGGCCTAGAAGCAACATGGGCTCAATGGAAAACACTAAACCGCCTCAGAACAAGAATGGGACGATCAAAGGCTGCTCTGGTCAGATGGGGCTACAAGGCTGGCCCAACCACATGTGAATGTGGAGAAGCAGACCATACTATGGAGCATTGCCTTGTCTGCCCTCTACTACCCAACCCTTGCAACTCAAAAGACCTTGCAGTGTTCAATAAAAATGCAAAGGACTGTGTAAAGAAATGGGAAACTGTCATATAACCATCACGCTTCAGTGAAACGAAAAGAAGAAGATCGCGTTTTAGGAGGAAAAAACGTAACGTGAAGAAACATGCCCCCCGTGTTCCGGTTCAGTTCACGCGGTCACTCGTTAATGTTTAACCGGAAAAACAGCGGATCTGGTTGCAGTTTTTTTTTTTTTTTAACTCAAAGTAGAATGAGGCGATTTCATGGTGATAACTTTTATGACCACAATGATGAGGCCCAGATACTGATGAGATGATGTGGTCAAAGAGCTTCAGGGAGAGGAGGCTGTTTGTGTAGAGCAGCTTGACGCAGAGCTGAGATGTGAGTGGAGCTGGGCCTGGATAAAGGTGGAGGTCTAAACAGACGTGAGTACAGCTTCCTGCTGTGACAGTATTTTTAAATACATTGATAAGGCAGGGCATGCTAAATGCAGCCTCTGCTCCAAGGAGATAAACTACAGCAACAAGGGCTCACATGCCCTCTCATCACACTGCCAGACACTGTTCACTGTATGACCACAGCCAGTGTACTTCCAGTCCCAACAGTCCCACGTGCAGTTGCTCCCAAGGGCCCTGAAGTAATGAGTGTTAAGGTGCCTGTACCTTCATTTCAGCGGGTTGCTAATGCAGAGGTGTGTATAGATCACAGCTAATATTTTACTCTTGATAAACTACTTTAGCAAGAGTTGATTATCATTTTAATTTAAATAATTGAACTGGATTGAATGCATATTAATTGCAAATAGAAGATAGGCCATAATTCTAACAGATTTACAGTAACAGTGGAAGTTAATATGAAGCCATACAGTAACAGGGTTCAATAAAAACGAATCTCTTTTATTTTGTACAGGCGATGGTTCTCGCTACTCTTGCTATCTGTGTTTTTATGACAAACTTTTGAAAAGGAGACTGTCTCAATGGATTTTGTCTAAATAAAGGTTAATAGAGCTGAAATACTGATTAATAACAGAATAATAAATGTCTTACTTAATTTTCTTCTCAGAGTACACCAGAATGCTACATTTTAAAGCTCTTTTAAAATAAAATTCTCCAAAGGTCTTTAGATTATACTGACCAAATTTGAAAAGGATCTGACAAAGTCTCTAGGAGGAGTTCGTTAAAGTATAGCGACTAGAAATCAAGAGAAAATTCACTCAAAAATGAAAATGGCTGACTTCCTGTTAATGTTAGAGTGTTGTCCCAAAACAGTTTTTTTTTAAGTCTTCATGTGGTGCATGTTCCTACCAAATGTCATACATGTAGGTCAAACGTAGCGCTGGGGCTGCATTTTGTGGAGTCAGCTTGTTGTTTAACGGCGAATCACTTAAAATGGCTGCCACGGCTACGCCATTCCATCAAATGTAAAGCTTTGAGTAACATTTAATAGCAACGGTCTTTAGATTATACTGACCAAATTTGAAGTAGATCTGACAAAGTCCCTAGGAGGAGTTCGTTAAAGTATAGTGACTAGAAATCATGGGAAAATTCACACGAAAATCTAAATGGACAACTTCCCGTTAATATTAGAGCATGGTCCCAAGACACTTTTTTTTAAGTCTTCATGTGATACATGTGCCTACCAAACTGCATACATGTAGATCAAACGTAGCACTGGGGCTGCATTTTTGAAAATTTGTAGGGGGCACTATCGAGGCAATTTGAAAGGGTCAAGCCAAAAAGCCATATGAAATATTTATTTCCATCACTTTACACCTGTGCAAAGTTCCAAGGCTTGTTGAACATCCTAAACCACAGAAAAATAAGCTTCATTTTTTATGGCGGATGACGCATTGTCACGGCAACAGCGTTTAACGACAACTCACAATATTCATGATGAAGCATTATCAATGTATTACGGCTTACTTTACCAAATTTGAGACTGATCTGGGCAACTTCCTAGTCGGAGTACATCAAAGTATAAAACTTGTCATTTCCTTTTGCCAGTAGGTGGCGCTATGACTTTGTGAAAATGTTGGCATGGAAATGTGCTCAAGCCTGGACCAGCATCATGCATGACAAGTTTGGGGCAGATTGAATAAAGTACCTTGGAGTTACAACAACTTCCTCTTTCATGGCAAACGGCACGAAATGTGCGTGACATGTGCGCCACATAAAACGAAGGTCGTTCAATGTCAGTAGACCATTTTAGCAACTTTTCATCATTAAAGTCTCAAGATCATCTTGACCACATTTGAAGTCGATCACTTAAATTCTGTGGGAGGAGTTCGTTAAAGTAAAGCGCCTGAAAACGATGAAATGTATGTTACAGGACACATTGTGAACATATACTACAGATTTTGTGATGATTGGCCATATGGTTTTGAAGTTATATGTATTGCTGTAGAAGGCCACGCCCCTATGAAGTTCATTGGTCCATATATTCTTAAATGCAATGAGATATCAATAAGCTTTTCGTAACTTTTGATTATATAGATCCAATAATGATCCACAGCAAATTCTTTCTTTGACATGTCAGAGCCTTGTAGCTGGCCGAGCCATACGTGATTGGTCAGTGGGCTAGCGTGACATGTTGGGCGGTGACAATCCCAATATCTGCTGCCTCTGTCGAGCGGACATTTTCAGCCCTCAAACGCATTAAAACGTATTCAAGAAATACAACTGGGGAGGCTCAACTGTCTTCACTGGCGTCCATGAATCGAGAAGGAATTCTTACTGGAACTAAAACGCACGGATGTACTGAACAACCGTGGGATTAACTCTTTGTAATCAAAGAAAGAAGGATGGACTTTGTCTTTAAATAGTGAACAGCAGCTTTGGTAAGTGAACTGCTTTTGTTTTTACATCTGCAGTAGCTTTAATATGCTTGTTTATATATTATTATTTGCACAGCTTGTTTTTATGAAGATGGATTTTTGTTGTTTTATATGTGATAGGAACCATTGTTACGTCCAATGTTGTGGTGGGGACACATTTAGTCGGTGCCAGTGCTGCCAACTTGGCGACTTTCTCGCTAAATCTGGTGACTTTCCAAACCCTCATGGCGACTTTATTTGTCAAAAGCTACTAGCGACAAATCTAGCGACTTTTTCTGGTGTTGTTGGAGACTTTTATGGTGTTTTGACGCGCAGCAGTCCCAGCTGCAATCAGAGCAGAGAGGAGACACACTCTCGGCGTATTCATGTATCTGCACTCTGCAGTTAGTGTATTTGGGTCAATGACATGACATGCATATTTTTGTGTCCGAGTCCACTATTTCCTTTGAAAATAATTGTATCAATTCGTGACATATATAATTTCATTCTAGAAAACCTAGTTTTATCTAGTTTTGATACATTTTCAGTACAATCAAATAATATATATTATTTTATGTTTTGGCATCTCAAACCCTGAAAATGTCAGGCGGTGCACCTGTCCTAGCAGATGAACAGACTAAGAAAACTATTAAAAAAGGTATTTAAATGATAATAAAATAAAATACTATGGCATGCTTTTATTGTTGAAACGATTCAAATAAACCAAATTTTTACAAATACCAATAGTTTTAAGCTGTTGCGATAATTTAAAAACTTTTGTCCAGCAATTTGAATGTTCTCAAATGTCAGGGTGGCACAGCTGTAAAGATGGGACTTTTATTATAAAATTAAAGTGGAAAACAGTAAACAGGTTATTGCATCATCAAGAGGACCTCAACTGACCTTTATAGCAGAGTGAAAATGTTTTTATATCTCTTTTGAATATTGATAAAAACAGCTACTTTCAACTTATAGGTAGAGTGGTTCACTTTCCATGTCAGGGCGGTACAACCAATGTAAAACTAGAAAAATGTTATTTTATCATAAATGTCTTTATTCTATTTAAAATGTATATGTATCAAGTTGTTAGCAAGAACAAAAGCTAATGCTAGTGTCCTAGTAGATGCCTGTTTAATTTGAAATCAGTTGCAAATGTCAGGTGGCACAACCAGTAAGGCAGGTGGTGCAACTGCAAAGAATGTTACTCTATATTATATTTAAAGCTCTAACATTATTTACAGTGTTAAGTTAAAGATATTATACACTTTCAAACTATTTTTTATGATATTAATGAATATTTTTTAACTATTAAGGATGCCACTGTCAAGTAAAGCAAAATCAGCACGACGCAGGGAGCAGACAACAAGTCATGTATCGAGTGTGTGCAAAACACTGCTACAATGAGGTAGAAGCTGCAACACCCCAGGCGGAAGCGACTGTGGTTTTGCCTATTCCAGTTATGTGCTAAACATGATTACTATGAAATATTTACTTCTTTTACTTAAAAAGAGTCTGTTAACTAAAAGCATGTTGTATTTGAAAAAAAAATGCAAATTGTCTGCATATTTCCTGTGATTTTCAGGTGGCACAACTGATAAATGTCATGGTGGTGCGACCAGGTAAAATATTAATTTAAAGCAATAAATAATAGGTTAAAGTGAATTATTTTTTGCTTAATATGATGTGAAGAACTATTGTATTGAATGTATTCATTTGTATATTTGTATTATTATGTTTCTCTGTTTAAATGTAAAATCAAAAGTTAAATATACTAAATATCTGGCCAAGAGAACGCAATTATGATAAATTATTGTGTATATATATATATAAAACACAACCACAAAATACGATGTGTTAGACACAGTAGACACTCTAAGGCAGTGGTTCTCAAACTTTTTCTGTCGCGCCCCACTTTGGAGGAAGAAAAATTTTCATGCCCCAACAAAATTGTAACAAAATAGTCTATGTTGAATTTTTATTGAAATAACATTTTGTGACTCCTCCGTCTGTGCTTTTTCAAATAATAGAATAAAGAAACTTGCAATCACTTTTAAGTAAACCAGATTGTTCCATCAGACAAAAACTAATAAAATGTGCAATCACTTTGTTAGAACAATGCAAATAAAGTTATATCTGTGCAAAAAATAACTACAATTTGGCAAAAAATAGCTTATTGCAATTGGCTGCAATTAACCTGTTTTGCACTAAACATCTTTTCAAGATAACAATAAAGTGCAACCTGTGAAAAACTAAACAAAACAAGTTCAAATATTTGGCTATAAAGAGTTTTACACTGCATTTTGCTTGCGGTATTCATCAAGTTTCCTCTGAAAGAACTCCAGTGGCTTATTGACGTGAATGGGGTGTAATGTCTCTAAGTGTCTTTTTAATTTGTTGGGTTTCATACTATCCGCAGCTAGAGTTTTCAGACATAAAACACAGACTGGTCTCTCCTCATCTCCTACCGCGTTCACTGTGAAACCCAGAGCAAGATAGGCGTCCTCATATTTTCTTCTTGGCTGCTTGCTGTTCGTCTCGGATGCATCGCTTGCGGTTGCTTTTCTGTTCCCGCCTGCCAAATAACTCTTCATTTTGAACACTAAGCCACACATGTGAGTCGCCAAGGATCATGGCCGTCACGCATGCGCAAGCGTAACCTGTTAACGGCCTAACGTAAACATTTACACGAAAGTACAGGCATTTCGCCATGTATTTATTAATTTAAAAAATAAAAAAAATAAAAAAATTCTGTTCCCCTTGCGCCCCACCTGTAATACCACCGCGCCCCACTAGAGGGGCGCGCCCCACAGTTTGAGAACCACTGCTCTAAGGGATACTTGTCAAAAATTTCAGTTTGAATAAATATTCGGAAAATATATATTTTTTTAGAAATATGTGGTTGCGCCACCTGACATTTTTTAGCCTGTGAAGTTAAAAAATACTGTTAAAAACTATTTAAAATACTATGAAAAGTTGGTTCACAACTTAGACTTGTTTCACCACATTTTTCCAGACACAAAAATATGCATTACATCCATTTTGAAGATAATTTTTAAAATTACCTTTTTAGAAGCCTTATTTGTCAATGACCCATTTATAGGTGTTGAGCTTCATTTTTACACGAAACAAATAATAACTGTAGCTGTGGCATCATAATGAGGACAGCAGTGAAGGCCCAGGTATAAAATGCACGGCCCACCACTGCATTGTAGCAATATTGAAATACACAGCATTAATGATCTCGGTCGTTAATCTCGGCGATTATTGAGCATACCCCACGTTATAAAAATGACAGTAACTTAAGCAACAAGATAATAAACACAATAATCTAACTAGCCCAGACACCGTAAGTAGCTTACTAGGAGGTGATTTCGTGTTTTGAGATTGTGGTCCTTCTGAGTTTGTCAGTGGAATTCAGGCAGCGTGGCTCTGAGCGGCGCATTCGATTCTCGCGGTAGCAGAGATTTTCTTCGGCTCAGTAAGGGAATTCCCGTCCTTACAGCTAGCACAAAGTCAACTTAGTTGGAGAGGAGAAATGTGTTTCCCTCTCTGAAGAGTCGGTCTCTTCACTTCTGCATGAAAATGGTTCGCTTCCTCGTCCAGGATGCAAACAAAACAAACAAACAGTCCAGTAGATATGTCCAGCGAATCTAAAACTGTTAAACCTAGGATTTTCTTTTAAATAGCAAATGTTGCGTGCGTGCTTTCGTGCACCGATGCAAGGTCGGGGAAATAGCAGTGCATTCAGGGGGGCTCAGGGTTTTTATAGTTTTGGGGGTATCCGGTTGTAAAACCGGAAGTCCTGCCTTGGCATCTCTGGGCTCGTCCAATGAGAGCAGTGTTGCATTTGGATGACGAGTTCACACCTTAATGTGAGCTTCTTCCAAGTGGGGGATTTGGTGCTTATCAAACCAAATCAGGATGAACCCTTGCCTGCAGAATCGGCAGGCCCAGATCTCTTTGTTTCAAAGCACATGGTGAGGACAAGGAAGCACCTGGGCCCAACACAGTCATATGCAGAATACACTGTGTGTAGATTGATTCACATTGGTTCACAAGCGTGATTTCCTGCCTGTACGCCATTGGCAACATAAACTGAGGTTAGCAAAACAAGTGGATTGGTGTGCATGTCAGTCATTCTATGGGGAGCACATAAGAGATGCTTTTGTGACCTCTTGCCTTTTGGTAAACTGTTTAGTGTTATACAGTGTATCTTAGAGATGTTTCTACACCTTGATTGAATTTCACCTTTGGTAAATTCAGTTGATTGGACATAATCTGGAAAGGCTTGCCAGTCTGTAAAATGGGGGTACAGGGAAAGCAAAAACAGAAATCATATACATATTGATGTATCACAATATGTAATGACACATAACTTGATAGAGGACTTTATCCATATTACCTAGCACCCCTAATTAGGCTGTCTATTTGTCAAATACCTGAAGTGAAAACATAGTGACTGTTGCAAACATGTTAAGGTGAGAAACAGGGTCACGCAGTTGCCGGAAATGTGAGTAATTGTTTATCTACAATGTCTAGTTTTTTTTTTAGTTTTTTTTAAGTTTTCTTCATTTCAGGTTTAGGAGTTTTGAGAGGTAGCAAGTCCCATCATAATCAAAGCCCTCATAGTTCACTGATTGGTCCAGCACTGAAGCATGTTGATTGTGTGATGTGTTTCAGGCGGTGTGGGCGTTGGGGAACATTGCAGGAGATAATGCTGAGTGCAGAGACTATGTACTTAACTGTGGCATCCTGCCGTTTCTACAACAGTAAGTGTTCTTCCTTTGTCTGTCTTAATATGTAAAACATTATGCAATAGCAACTGGATCCTGTGTTGTCATGTCCAGGCTACTCGCTAAATCCAACCGTCTCACAACAAACCGCAATGCAGTATGGGCTCTGTCCAACTTGTGCCGAGGGAAAAACCCACCACCTGATTTTGCCAAGGTAAGTCTAAGCGTCATAACTAAATTGAAATACTAGAGCCCATTTGCCTTATTTCTGCTTGCAGCATTAATTGTTGTTGGTCCAGCACTGGTATTAATCCGGCCTCTACTGTTTGATGTCTGTTTCTCCGCTGTGTGTCAGGTCTCTCTTTGCCTCAGTGTGCTGTCCAGGCTTCTGTTCAGCAGTGATCCAGATGTGCTGGCTGACTCTTGTTGGGCTCTGTCCTACCTGTCTGATGGCCCCAATGAAAAGATCCAAGCTGTCATTGACTCTGGAGTCTGCCGCAGATTGGTGGAGCTACTCATGTAAGTCAGATCCACAACATAGGAGAGTAGTCATTTTTTTATTCACTATAGGAAGAACGGGCTGAGCTGTATTGTCAAAATATAAGGGTGATATATACAGTGGGTACTCGCATGCTGTCCATTTCTTCTGATCATCCTTGAGATGGTTCTACTCCTTCATTGGAGTCCAGCTGTGTTTCATTAAACTGATTGGACTTGATTAGGAAAGGCACACACCTGTCTATATAACACCTTACAGCTCACAGCGCATGTCAGAGCAAATGAGAATCATGAGGTCGAAGGAACTGCCCAAGGAGCTCAGACACAGAATTGTGGCAAGGCACAGATCTGGCCAAGGTTGCAAAAGAATTTCTACAGCACTCAAGGTTCCTAAGAGCACATTGGCCTCCATAATCCTTAAATGGAAGAAGTTTGGGACGACCAGAACTCTTCCTAGACCTGGCCGTCCAGCCAAACTGAGCAATCGTGAAAGAAGAGCCTTGGTGAGAGAGGTAAAGAAGAACCCAAATATCACTGTGGCTGAGCTCCAGAGATGCAGTAGGGAGATGGGAGAAAGTTCCACAAAGTCAACTATCACTGCAGCCCTCCACCAGTCGGGGCTTTATGGCAGAGTGGCCCGACGGAAGCCTCTCCTCAGTGCAAGACATATGAAAGGCCGCATAGAGTTTGCCAAAAAACACATGGACTCCCAGACTATGAGAAATAAGATTCTCTGGTCTGATGAGACCAAGATTGAATTTTTGGCGTTAATTCTAAGCGGTATGTGTGGAGAAAACCAGGCACTGCTCATCACCTGCCCAATACAATCCCTACAGTGACACATGGTGGTGGCAGCATCATGCTATGGGTGTGTTTTTCAGCTGCAGGGACAGGACGACAGGTTGCAATTGAAGGAAAGATGAATGCGGCCAAGTACAGAGATATCCTGGAAGAAAACCTCTTCCAGAGTGCTCTGGACCTCAGACTGGGCCGAAGGTTCACCTTCCAACAAGACAATGACCCTAAGCACACAGCTAAAATAACAAAGGAGTGGCTTCGGAACAACTCTGTGACCATTCTTGACTGGCCCAGCCAGAGCCCTGACCTAAACCCAATTGAGCATCTCTGGAGAGACCTGAAAATGGCTGTGCACCAACGTTCACCATCCAACCTGACGGAACTGGAGGATCTGCAAGGAAGAATGGCAGAGGATCCCCAAATCCAGGTGTGAAAAACTTGTTGCATCATTCCCAAGAAGACTCATGGCTGTACTAGCTCAAAAGGGTGCTTCTACTCAATACTGAGCAAAGGGTCTGAATACTTATGACCATGTGATATTTCAGTTTTTCTTTTTTAATAAATTTGCAAAGATTTCTACATTTCTGTTTTTTTCTGTCAAGATGGGGTGCTGAGTGTACATTAATGAGAAATAAAATGAACTTTTTTGATTTTAGCAAATGGCTGCAATGAAACAAAGAGTGAAAAATTGAAAGGGGTCTGAATACTTTCCGTACCCACTGTATATACAGCTGACAGTATTAGGGTTATTATTCTCAAATCATTCATCCCACACCTTCACCTTCCCTCAGACCTCTTATGTATTTCCACACTGGTACCCATGCATAATCAAACACTCTTCATTCCCACATTCTTGAATTTAAGCTTCTGCAAACTATATAGAGTTATGGTGGCTTATTCTACAGTCGGTAGTAAATAGAATATAAATAAAACATTTTAATGTCATTATGTATACTGAAGGCTTTAATTATTCTAGGGTTTGCTTGGCCACACAAAATTATACAATATGAAGAAATCAATATGCGTGAAAAGAGAAAAAATATCTTTAAAATATATATATATATTAGTGAGACATGCCAACTACTTCCTTTTCAAAAGCAAATATTTAAAGGTGGTTGTATAAGCACTATAAACTGACCACAGGTCTGTTGCTGTAGAAAAGTGGGCGTCTGTACGTCGGAGTTGTTGGTATAATGTCGGGATTGCAGTTTGGCTAAAGTATTCTCTTCCCATCAAGACATAAGGTGACCTCTAGTCCCGTGGTTTAATCATGGATGTGACTTCCTTCTCGACTGTCTGTAGCAGGAACGTGTCCTTCAGAGGTGGATTGTTGTTGCGTTCATACTGTCGCTCCACCGTTTCCTTTTCCTGTCATGTGCAGTGTGTTAACACAGTGTTTTTCAACCTTTTCTGAGCCGCGGCACATTTTTTACATTAAAAAGATCCCGCGGCACACCAACAACCAAAAACGTTACAAAATGACACCTTTTTAGCATAATACAGCATACTGTATATGCAGGGGTGTCAAACTCAATGACAGAGAGGGCCAAAATAAGAAATTGTGACTACGTTGAGGGCCAAATAGTCACCATTTAATAAACAGGATAGAAGGGATATTGGACAGAGTGCAAAAAGAATACATGTTTAGGTTGGCTACATTATTGTATGCATACCAGAGCTAGATGTTTGGCATCTTTTCTTGGCTGCTAGTTCATTAATATCTGGGGTTAGGTTCTGTGGAAACCCTCACGATGGAGTGAAGGTGCATCAGTGAGATGACTCCTGTGTGAGTTTGTGTTCATCTTCATCACAGAGAACAGCTGCTCACACAGGTATGTGCTTCCAAACATGCAGAGCATTTGAGCAGCATGTAGGCGGAGTTAAGGCATCGTTTCGGGGTGAAGCTTGGAAACTGTGCAGCTCCCTCAGAGTCGCACTTTGCCTTGAGTGTCATTACACTGGGGGTCTATCAGCTCCACAGGTGCTCTTTCCACGTCAACTGCAAACGGATTGCTGAGCACTTCAAATTTTAATTTCTGAGCTGCAAAGTCGGCAAATCGCCGGGTGAACTTTGTGCCAAGTGCGCCCAGTTATCAGCAAAATGCGCAGTCGGGAATACAGCGGTGGAGACTTTTACTGCATCACACATGTCTGTGATCACACATGTCTGTGATCACACGTCCCCGTCCCTGAAGCTGGAGGTTTAGCGCAGTGAGATGCTTCCTTATGTTGCACATAAAGCCAGCTAACATCACCACTTTTCGTCCCGGAGCTCTGTGGTGTGGCGGGCCAGTTATGATAAACATATGATATTTTCTGGCGGGCCGTCGTACCAAGGGCCGGATATATGCTGACAATTTAATGACAAGTCTCTAAATGTGTTGATCCTTACTAGGCTTTTCATCTGGGTTATTTTGCCCAGTTCAGAGTCTGCATTTTTCCTTTTAAAATATTTCTCCATCGCTGCTCGTCTCATCCCGCTCGTCATTTCATTCTACTGTCGTAAATTAACACGTCATTACTGTGCTACCTACTGCCACCCACTGGCATGGAAGAGTATTTATTACTTAGTCAGCCACTATACTGCAGCTCAGACGCTCAACAATGGCAAAGTATTTGCAACAACTAAATAATATTTTTTTGGACTCATTCAGTGAAATTGGACATTTTCCCACGGCACACCTGACAATCTCTCATGGCATACTGGTGTGCTGCGGCACAGCGGTTGAAAATCACTTTAACAGACCGTTATGCTGCTAGCTGTCAGCTATAATGTTACCTAGTGTGCGGTTCGGCGTTGTAAATTTGCAAATGTACACTAATACGTTTTTAAAAACTGTTTGTGTCACAAATTGTTGTTTGCCATGGTGTTTTACCTGGTAAAGAGCGTTAGTTGTGGATATTAATTATTGGGTTATAAAGTCATGACCATTACGGGTATACTCTGGTTTGGCAGTACATGAAAATGTATATTGTACGGGAAATTAGAACCTGTATACATTTAAAATGAAGGCACAACATCAGAATTCCATAATGCAAAATTGATTTTTTGCCAGTATAGTACCCAGATACACAAGCCATTTGTCACTGTCACGGGTCAAAAAAGTGTCACTTGTAGACCCCAGAATGGCGAAAAGGGGGTTCGGCTCCCATTTCTTATCAAGTGCTTTTGAGTAAAAATAAGTCCAGATTGAGTGGAGGTTGGGTGATGTCCTGAATTGGTGTGCTAGGGTGCCAGATTGATTCTTACATTTTTCCAGTGGCTGACCGTGCATTTTACACCTGGGCCTTCACTGCTGTCCTGCAGCTGAAACACAGCTACGGTTATTATTTGTTTTGTGTAAAAATGAAGCTCAACACACTAACTGCAGAGTCCACATATATGAATATGCCGAGAGTGTGTCTCCTCTCTTCTCTGACTGCAGCTGGGAGTGCTGCGCGAGAGAGTAGCCACCTGTGAGTGCTTTGGGGCAGCGGAGGGGCTCACGGCAGCACCCGCTGCTCGTTCACGACAGTGCAGAACATACGTGCTTTCAGGTCAGAGTCAAAACACCACAAAAGTCTCCAATAACACCAGAAAAAGTCGCTAGATTTGTCGCTAGTAGCTTTTGACAAAAAAAGTCGCCATGAGGGTTTGGAAAGTCGCCAGATTTAGCGAGAAAGTCGACCAGTTAGCAACACTGGCACCGGCTAAATATGTCCCCACAGCAACATTGGACGTAACAATGGTTCCTATCACATATAAAACCAAACAAAAATCCATCTTCATAAAAACAAGTTGTACAAATAATAATATATAAACAAGCATATTAAAGCTACTGCAGATGTAAAAACAAAAGCATTTAACTTACCAGAGCTGCTGTTCACTATTTAAAGACAAAGTCCATCCTCCTTTCTTTGTTAATAAAGAGTTTAATCTCACTGTTGTTCAGCTTAAATAATATAGTAATACTAGCAACCAATGGCCAGTGATGGCAAGTGGAATCATTAACTCTGTTACATAAACATGGTTTGGCATCAGGCCCTGACCAAAGTCCTTCTGTGTATGTACAACCTGAAGTTGACCACAGGCGACGCTCTTCCGGAGTGGAGAGTGACTGCATCGCTGTAAGAGACGAAGGAACTGAAACGCATGAATACATGAGAGCAGAGGAAGTGGGGAGAGGAAGCTGTGCAGCAGCTTTTGCAGCTGTGTCTGCGCAAGCATTTCCTCTAGAAATGTCATCAGTATTAAATGTGTGAGCTGCGCACTTACAAACAGCTACAGTATGGCTGTTGGCAACAGAATTGATTTTAACAGTTCAGCAATGAGTGTGTGATGTAGGACAGGTTTACCGTCAGATTTAAGGAACTTTCTGTGTTTCTACAGAGCACCAAAATCATGTACTACACCGAATGCATAGCGAGAGTCAGTGTGAACTGTGACTGTGTTACCTTCAGCAAGTTTGCATGCTTCAGTGAGCGCGATGAGCTCAGCTGCCTGGGCAGAGAGGTGACATGGCAGAGGACCTGAACACAGCACATCAGAGTCAGAAACAACAGCAAAACCCACAAGATTAGTACCGGTCTGAGGATCGCGAGAGGCAGATCCATCAACATACATTACCATGTCGCTGTTGGGCAGCGGAGTGTCCATCAGATCAGGACGAGGAGTGCACTGAGCTTGGAGCTCAGCCAAACAGTTATGCTCCTCTCCATCACCAGGAATAGGAAGTAATGATGCACGGTTAAGATTAGTACAGCGTTTGACCGTTACGTTCGGCATGTCTAGGAGACATGTGTAATAACGCAAATATCGCGCTGCAGAGAGGTGAGAGGATTTATGTTCGAGGAGAGTCAAAGACAGAATGAGGAACGAGCAGAGTTAGTGGTGCGTACCCCACTATGTCACGTGAGGCAGCGAGTGCCTTTTCAGCCGCGGCCACTGCACGCAAACATTGTGGCAAGCCTGAAGCGACAGGATCGAGTTTTGCGGAGAAATACGCAACTGGTCTTAGTTTATCACCATGTGATTGTAGCAACACTGAGGTCATGCAGCCCTGTCTTTCATCTACAGTTTGAGTGAACGGTTTGTTAGGATCTGGCAACCCTAGAGTTGGTGGTGTTTGTAAAGCACATTTCATTTGTGTGAAGGCAGAATGACCCTCTTTAGTCCAAATTATTTTGTCATGTGCGGTGAGATTTTTACCGTGAATCAAACTTGATAATGGCTGCTCCATTTGTGAGTAGTTGGGTATGAACGACCGACAGTATGAACACATGCCTAAAAAGGACATCATCTGTTTTTTAGTGTTAGGTTTTGGTATCGACACGATTGAAGCGATTCTTTTAGGTGAGAGGGTTTTCCCTTCCCCTGAAATGTCATGACCTAGAAAATGTACATTTTGCATTACAAACTGTAATTTAGATAGGCTTGCCTTGTGGCCTTCTTGTGCTAGGTGTTGTAGCAATTTAATTGTGTCTTTCTGGCACTGTGCTTTAGTAGGAGCTGCGATAAGGCAGTCGTCAACATACTGCAGAAGTGCAGAGCCTGGTTAGACTTTCTAAGCTTTCTCTGAGTGCATCATTGTAGATTGTCGGTGATTCGGTGTAGCCTTGACACAGTCTTTGAAGGTGTATGGCTTACCGTTGAAGTTGAAAGCGAACCAAAATTGACTGTCTTTGTCGACTGGGACGCTGAAAAAAGCATTTGACAGATCAACCACAGAGAACCATTTAGCTTCAGGAGGAATCTGAGCTAGAATAGTGTAAGGATTAAGCACATTTGGTGCACGTGCATGAACTGCAGCATTTACTGCTTTAAGATCTTGCACGAAACGCCATTCAGTAGGTTTGCCTGCATCTCTGATCTTTTTAACAGGAAATATTGGTGTCCTGACCGGTGAGTCTGGACATGGAATAATCACGCCTGCTTTCAGGAGTGAGTCAAACACTGGTGTAATACCATCAATGGCCTCTTGTCGCAGAGGGTACTGGTGTTTGTGGGGGCGGAAGTCAGAGCGTGGGGTGATGATGACCGGTTGACAGTTGATCAGGCCTACGTCATATTTGTGCGCCGCCCAGAGTGTCTGTGGAACAGAAGTGAGGGCGGGAGAAATTGACGTTGGATTAGTTACAAAGGTTTTGACTCTGTCATTGTCTTTCTCATAAAACACATAGACTGATCTGCAGGCAGGTGTTAAGAGTACACAAAAACATCTGTGGAACCCTGTTGACTTGGAGCGCAAAACCAGGGGATCACACGTTCTTTCCCAGTCAGTTAGCGCCTTGCATTGTGCAACGAATGGTCCCAAGTCTCGCCATTGATCAGTGCGTCCTTTGGACAGCGAGATGTGAGGGAAATAGTCGGCAACTTGAAACAATTCTTTCTGTGTTGGAGAAAGAGAGACAGATACAGCAGATTTGTAAGTCGACCAAAACAAAGTAGAGCATACTATCGCATCATTGATGCCTTCAAAAAATGCGTCTTCATGGGGGTCGTCTGGACCCCAAGAGACATGTGAGGTGCAATGAAGATGTTTTGGATTCATGCGTTCTGCATGTGGTGAGACACGTGCGTCTATTGCGTGACTAAGTAGACGTGCGTCATCAATAGGAAGCCACCATTGGTAGGCAAAAAGAGGTATGGACTGAGGGGAGTCTGCTGCATCATTTGGTGTATGACTCTACGCCTAGTCACTTTTAAGCCTTCTGAAGATGTCAAACATATGCCAAATGAGCACATTAAGTCTCTGCCCATTAGATTAATGGGACAGAAGGTTGAAAGTAGAAACGAATGTTTCACTTTAATGTCAGGTTCTGAGTCAGTCTGGTCAGTGTGTACACTCGTCATAGGAACCGTGAATTTTTCTGTTACAGTCAATCCCGAAGCCCCTTGAGAATAAACCAAACGACCACTCATATGCTGTTTAGGAAAATGTTTTTGCTGAATTACAGAATGAGTAGCTCCCGAGTCTACCAAAAAGATTAATTCTTTCACTTCCACAACTAATTTAATAGTTGGCGGGAGTCATGCCCTGGTCCGGTGACAACGGTTCTCATTTTGCTGAAGTCAGTTGGGCCAACATGTTTGACCAGCAACCGGTGGACTTCTGGACCCGTGGGCATGAATTCTTTGCAGAATATCAGGAAGTCTTTTGCAAAAGTTGAACCAATGTTGATGTCAGGCAGGTGTGATGCAGCTTGTAGACTGTCAGTTTGGATCCAGGCTCTGAACACGAGACCTTGAGCACCATTGTCCCCTGGTACTTGGATCATCGGGGCTGTGAAAACGGTTTCGTCAGTGCCAGAGTTCATGGAGGTGTTAGGGCTGAAAAAATCAGCGAGTCTGCCGGCAGTTCCACTCCATGTGAATGGGTCAGCCCATGACGCTGAAGGCTGGGGTTGAGGCGTGGTCATGGTCTGAGGATGGGTCGCGAATGGGTTGGATGGTGAGGCTGGTGAGGCCGGAGATGCTCTGTAGTCAGCATTGCTCTGTTGAGCTATGTTTCGCTGGTCAGTGTGGAGGCGGGTCTCTCGTCTGCCCGCAGTTGGACCAGAATATGGCGGAGGAGGAAGTGGGTGGATGTCAAGTTGTTGGACTCGTTGTGGGGAAGCTTGATAGCATGTGTTAAGGAGAGGACTGCCCGCTCCTGTTAGACTCGGATACATAGGAGAAGGAGACAAGAATGGGTTATTCTGTGTGTCTGGAATCAGTTTTTCTTCTTTTAAACACGTCATCTGTTTCATCATTTGTTTTCTTTCCCTACATTCACATTCCATTTCCCATTGAGCCAGACATTGCTGGTTCTTTTCTATCATTTCCAAGTCTCTGATTTTGAATTTTTTACCACTTTTCATTTCTTTCAATTTTCCTTCTAAATCCCCTCGTAACATTTTAAGTTTAGTTTAGTTTGCATTTCCATATTTCTGTTGCATCAGTTCCACTATCGGACCCGCGGGTTCCGTTTGTTTAGTCTGCCTTCCACCCATCTTTCAGGTTGTGGAATCGTTAACGTTTATCTTGAATAAAATACAGTCATCGCGTAAGTCTTAGTTTCTTTACTGAAGGGAAAACTTTGCAAAAATCTTATTTGAAATTCACGTTAAGTTAAATAACAACGGTCTTATTTCAAACCTTATTTGAAATTCACGTTAAGTTAATAACGGTCTTATTTCAAACTTATTTGTGTAGTCAAGTGATCTGTGTTACGATCTCAAAATGTTTTTAGTCTGAGTTAAATCTTCACCGTAGAACACAATCCTGTCTTCTACGTAAAACACGTGAAACGATGCCCCAGAAATACTAATGGATTTTTAAACAAAGAAAAAATAAAACAAATATACAAATGTTAAAAACAATTGTATTCCCCAAACAATTACGACTACGTGATCATTCATCTGTTTCTTTTTACGTTTTTTTCTTTTTACGTTATAATGTTATAATTGGAATTTCAACTTCTTACCCGAAGTGCAGGAATTAATTCGTTGTCTGGATACTTTTGAAGTCAGTCAGGCCTCCTCGGGTCGCCCGTTCTCTCTCTCTGTGTCTGATGAGGTATTGAGACAAGATCGTCTTTTGGGATCCTGGAAAGGCCTTTTCACCGGACGTCCTTCGGAGTCCTGACGGACTTTCAACGTATCCTGTTCGTGACGCCAAGTTGTTGTGGAATATTTCTATGACTATTCGGAGAGAAGAGTGTGAAGGTTTTCAATCAATATCAAATAAACAGAGTCTTGATGAATGATCAAAGTTGTAATGTCAATTTATTGCGTTGCAAGCAAGGAGAGCAGATTCACAGCCACGTATTGCAGTAACTGTGAGTGAGCTTCCGAGATCAGTTCTCCGTACATGTTTATTTATACCCTAAGACGGTTTCCTGTTCTTCATATTTTAGCTTAGAAGACACAAAAGGTGACAGAAAGAGGGGGGCAAGTCATATGTGTGCATCAGTTGTCTGGTACATTTCCTTTACATTAAGAGGAAGGTGTTTTGTCTCATGCCATTGCCTTATATGACAAAGCAAGTGCCTGACCTATGCTAAAACCTTACATGGAGATATCAAGTGACAACAGGCGCTTCCTCTCACGCTTATGCTGATGTGTCATACAGAGACTTTATGCAGAGAACATGTTAACACATATTTTTACCGTTACAGTGGACAGTGACAACTGTTTAATTTAATTTGAATTTATTTATTTATTTCAAACGTGACAAATGAGTAAAAAAAACTGTAAATATAGCAAACTATCAATAAACAAATCATCATACACAACATAAATATATATTAAAAAGAAGTAGGAAGAAATACACACAAATACCACTACTCCATAAGTCAAATAACTTAATATTTATCAGATAAACCTTGGCAATGAAGTAATCTTCTCCCCGGATGTCCAAGTTGAAGATGAGATAATCCTTTGGTCCCACGATGACATTTGCAGTCTTACAGCAGCAAAGGGGACAGAGCAACAAGGAGAGGTATCGGCTTCAAATAAACCTACACGGGAAATGACGTGACGATGACCTTTTACAATATCTATAACATTCTATAACATCAATATCTACAATAATTTGTATAAATACATGCATAAATAAATAACATCCATGTGCATACTTAGGATTTTCTTCTGGCTACCTGAACAAGCAGCAAAGGAGATTCGTGCTTGATCAGTGTGGTCTGTCCTTTACATCATTTTTGTGGCCACCGTGCAATGGTTGTAAGTTGAAATTGATGGTGTGCTGATTTTTGTCAATTGATTGGTCCTGTTGTTCTTGTTAGTGGAAAGGCCCCAACCTGAATTATTTAAAGCACTGTTTTGAGCAGATTCTTGCAGAGTACAAGTGTTTATTATTGGACAAAACTGAACATCTTTATTTGAACTATTGAAGAATAGTTTCAGTTCATCAATGTTTTGGTGTGAAAACTGTCAACTTCTAAGAAATTTAATATCAGGACAAAATTCTCACCATCAGTAGCTTTTGCTATAATCTCAACACTACGCTGTGTGAATGTTTCTTTGTGTTTGGCATAGGCACAGTGATTATAAAGTTGTTTCTCCTGCTCTACGTGCGGTGGGCAACATTGTAACAGGAGATGACATCCAGACTCAGGTAGAGGCTCAATCACTACAATTACTGTAGACACTGGTTCCCTCACTTTATTTCTTCAATGATTCATTTGTAAGAGATAAAATACAGTATTAAATGTAGCCATCTTATGTATGTTTGTCATCTCAGGTTATCTTGAACTGCTCAGTACTGCCGTGTTTACTCCACCTCCTCAGCAGTCCCAAAGAGTCCATCAAGAAAGAGGCGTGCTGGACTGTGTCAAACATCACAGCAGGAAACAGAGCTCAAATTCAGGTAAAGGCTGCTTCACTTGGGTTATATGTGTTGTCTGAAGAATAGCTGCTGTTCTGCGTCACTGGAGCTGACGGTTCCTGTCTTGTCAGAATGTCATTGACGGCAACATCTTCCCAGTACTGATTGAGATCCTTCAGAAGGCTGAGTTCCGCACAAGGAGAGAGGCAGCGTGGACTATTACTAACACCACCTCTGGGGGCACTCCTGCACAGATAAGGTATGTTAACCAGACTTTAACACTCTGGCTAAATCCCAATGTCCCCCCCTAAATGTCCCTCAAACCCTGAACCCTCAAGGATTTACTGACGTCACCTGAGATGGTGTAAATAGGAATGGGACAGCACTTTGCTGTAACATATCATGTTACCATGAAAACGACAATAAATATGATGTATAATTGTGTGTATTTATTTTATACTTTGTACTCCCTGATTTGAACGTCTTCAGGCTCTTTCCTCACAAGATGAGGTAACTTCATGTAATCTATTTACTCATTTTGTCAAAACAGCTTCAATGACAAAATCAAATATTTGATGAAATAAATAAATATCCTCTGATTTCATGTTTATTTTTTGTTCCATCTTTAATCCTTAATGTTTCTGAGTAAATTTTATATGACAGGCTGAACAC
The DNA here is from genome assembly GCF_004355925.1 of Anarrhichthys ocellatus. Classification (NCBI taxonomy): domain Eukaryota; kingdom Metazoa; phylum Chordata; class Actinopteri; order Perciformes; family Anarhichadidae; genus Anarrhichthys; species Anarrhichthys ocellatus. The sequence continues at coordinate 52,994 of NW_022280105.1, read as the reverse complement.
ACGTGAGCCGTCCTCTTTGTTTACCTTTTTTTTTTACGTCTCCATGGGTCCACTGGTTACCCCGTGTTTAACGTCACACTGCAATGATTTGTGGGTAATTCCCTTAGGCTAAGTCAGCATATCATGCTGACTTACGGAAAGGGCTCATAAAGGGCTCAAAATGTCTGCGAGAGCGCCCTCAAACACTTGACTATTTGACAGTGGGACATCCCTAAACCCTCACGGACTTTGCGGGAGCGCGCCCCAAAGTCCGTGAGTCCGTAAGGGGGGGACATTGGGATTTGGCCTCTGGGTCTGTCCCTGGTGGACTGGTCTCTGCTGGAGGCCCTGCAGGAGTCTGAGCTGAAGGAGTTTCTGGTGAATGATTTCATCTGATTTTGGTGGCCCCAAGACAAGCATTAAGAATGACTATGTAGAAATAAACAATCTTGTCTTTGATGGTCTCGTTTACTTCTGTAGGTCATATAGTCGTCAGTATTAAACTGAGACTGTTTTAAAACCAGTTTAAAGTTCCTCACAGTTCTTTAAAATAGTTACACGAACCAAAACATAAAACAATCAGTTCATTACAAATATATTGAATATGAATTTAAATAGTTTATTTGATTAACATTTCTCTTTGTGTGGACAGGTATTTGGTGTCTCTGAATGCCATCAAACCCATGTGTGACCTGCTGACAGTGATGGACTCAAAGATCGTGCAGGTGTCTCTGAATGGCCTGGAGAACATACTCAAACTGGGAGAACAGGAGGCCAAACGGAATGGAACAGGCATCAACCCATACTGTGCTCACATAGAGGAGGCTTATGGTACAGCTCAGCCACACATCACACAACTAACATGCAAACACCCTACACCAGGGGTCACTAATAGGCAGACCGCGGTCCGGGTCCGGACCCAGACGCCGTTATATCCGGACCCTTGACCAAAAAACCGATTGATAACTGAGAATTATTACATTTTGATGGAGTGCTTCTATTTTAACCGGCGCAGCCTTTACAGCACTCGCTCAGCGGTCCAGGAAACACACCGACCAATCACATGCGTTGTCAGTCACATCACGTGATGCTGCTCAGCCAATCAAATATGTGTTTTCTGATAAGTTTCCCGACTCGAGTGAGATTTACACACACGGGGGAGACGAGGAAAGAGCACAAAGAATACGTGAATCAGAGAAGTTATTTCACATGACGTCCTCCAAAAAGAGTAGAGTGGCCAGAGAGACCAGAGTCTTTAACCAATAATGAACAGACTCTTATAGGATCATTCTTCCTACGGGCAGTTTAAAACCAGGATGTCTCATATGTTCAGAGACCGTGATGATTATTAAAAGCAGTAATATGAAGCTCCACTAAGAGACAAAGAACAACTCTTTTGAGCAAACGTACCCACTCACATCTGAAATGAAGTCACAGATAATAAATCTAAGAGTCCAATATTACACTAGCCTGAATTAAGTGTTGTCTTGCTAAATACAGTCTCTGGTTGAAACATGTACTGATAACTAAATAAATAATACAGTAACTGATAAAGTTTTTACTTTTTGACACATATCACACAAATCGATTGAAAGTATGAATTGACAACATAATTGAACAGCTAGAATGTCTCCTGAATTTAATGTTTTAAGTTCTTTCATCATTAAGAAAAGTTGAATCAGTGTTAAAACCTTTTTATGGAAATGGCTGACTATTTCACATAATAAACATTTAAACAGAACCAAAAATGCTCCCAAGCAGCTTAAAGGTCAAAGGTCTGAGGTTTGATGTCTTCAAATGATTTCCACTCGGACGTTATGCACCCCTAATAATTAAATTAGGGGTGTCCCAGTTTTTATTTCAAAAGCAGGATTCGTGATTGTCCCAGTTTTTAATTCTCTCCCCCCTGCTTACTTGTGCGCGTAAAACAAAAAAAGCACACTTGAAAAACGACACAGCTAGCTTACCGGTTGCTGTTCCAGACACCAAGGCCACTGGCTGAGTCAGAGATGATTGAGAAGCAACAGAACTGTAAGACCCTCCTGCTTCCCCGAAGGCAAACGGTGTGGCAACATTTTGCCTTCCTAGTGAGACATGTAATCAATAAAGCTGTTTGTAGGCTGCAGCAACCAGTCTCTAAACCCCCCCCTTCACCAAACGCTCATGATTGATGATTTCGACCATGGTCGTGTTATTTCCACTTAAAATTGATTGTGTCTACATCATTTTGTATGGTAAAGAATGTGGGCAACCAGCAGGATTTCGTGGTGCATTCAAGTGTACGTCGTAAGCTCTGAGAAACTCAAGCTGTTGTAAAGTACCCTCCTGCCAACTAATGGATCTTCTTTATGTTGTTTCACAGTTGTCTGGTGAAATATATTGTTATTGCACATTAAATCGAGGATTTAATTTTGACCATATGGCGAAGTCGTAGTCTCAAATTGACGGTGCTTAAAAAAAGTTTCAATTGAAAATCGAATCAAATTGACACCCCTACTGTTAATGCACCATAAATTGCATTTATTTAATTTAAAGCCAACCTGACTCTCTTAATGTATTTACACAAGACATATTTACTTATCATTGTTAATTGTCATTTTTCTATTAATATTGTAGCTGTAGTGTTATTGTCCGTACCTCCCAACCCAACCGGTCGAGACAGATAACTGTCTACCCAGAGCTCGGTTCTGTTCAAGGTTTTTTTTCCCCACTGCTGCCCTATGCCTGCTCATGGGGGTATGTTGGCTCTCTGTAAAGTAGTACGGCCTTGACCTGCTCTGTATGAAAAGTGTCTCCAGATACTTTCTGATTATGATTGGTAAGATTTTACGTTATATAAATACATTTAAATGAAATTGAATTGAACCTGTGTCACATTCTTCTCACATAAAATGAAACTCCTTACACAAATGGTGACAGCTGTGTAAGGAGTATATATTAATATATTAGCACATCCTTTCATATAATGCACTAGCTGTTTGAAAGTTCAAACTTAGTTATAAAGGAAGAGTTTACTAAAGTCAAAATTCACGCTTAACTAAATTAAAGCTGGTTGCACCACAGAACCACTTCTAACGTTCTTACGGCATATTAGTACTTACTAAATATTTACACCAATTAACTACTATCTACCAGCTGACCAACAGAACCATCTGCTTGCTACAAGAATACAAATGCAACAACCCGCATGAAACAACTAGACAAGTTAATTACAATGGACAGTATATTTGCCGTCAGCAGCTCATACGTGACTGGCTATATACCCACTATATATATTCAATGGCATGGATATTTCTGCCTGTTATACAGTACATTTAGCCATAAGGACATAATGAGGATTAGGGATCTTTCGTATTATTAAACGTAATGATGGATCTTTTGCTGCAGTTTACATTGTCAAATGCTTTCTGATTGGATTTGTTGATGCTGTAGCCCATTTGCTACACAAGAAATACATGTTAAAAAAAACCCAGTCGTGCATTTTTTTTAAATTTTCATAAAGAATAATGTAAACAACAGCAACAAAGGGAACATCAAAAATTGATAGTAACATCAAAAATCAACTTCACTGTTTGTTGTAAGCAGTGACACAAAAATGTAGCAAAGTTCATCGCCTCTACATCATCATCTATGTGCACCGTAGCTTCCATGGAATGTAATTCTTCTCAAAATAGTCTGTTTTTAAAGCCTTGTGCTTCAGACACAGTTGTGGCATTACTCACTCTACAGTTCAGTCAATCCTGTCGTACCTTTGCCACTTAGTTGTGTTAAGTGTAATATAGAAATAGAATGAGCTGTGTATGTGTGGGTGCACTTCTTCAGGCTTGGACAAGATTGAGTTCCTGCAGAGCCACGAGAACCTGGAGATCTACCAAAAGGCCTTTGACCTGATTGAACACTACTTTGGTGTGGAGGAGGAGGATGCCAGCCTGGCTCCACAGGTGGACCAAAGTCAAGGCCAGTTTGTCTTCCAGCAACAGGAGGGACCCATGGAGAGTTTTCAGCTCTAACCCCACCTCACCCCCACAGCACTTTCTTCTCCCTGGTGTCTAAACCTCTGCTAGAGACAGCGGCCTGCTGGCTTGCGAACTCTTCTGGGACCAACCATGTCTCTGCTGGATCAACTCCTCCCCAGACCTTCACTTCTACTAAGCCTTATTAAGCCAACAACACCTTATCTTGAGAGACAGAGAGAGACTTGTGAATATGGAGATCAAAAGTAAGAGCAGATTTGGCTGTTGCTGTTTGAGACTGTGGGAGTCTGAATGGAGGGCTCAGCTTTGCTGCTTCTATCCCATGTCTATGCCGTAGAAAGCCAACTCATTTTAAAGGAGTCTCCCTTTTTCTTTTGTATGATGGTCGTTTGACTTCCTGTGTGTTATTTTTATCGTTCTAAATTATGTTAATGTTATTACTGATACACTTAGAAACTGGTATCTCCAATTAAGCATCCATTCTCAGAAAAAAGGAAACAAGAAAGGAAGGAAGGAAGGAAAGGAAAGCCCCAACTGTGGAGGAGCTCCTCTTTGTCTTCTCCACCCTCAGCTCTGATTGAAGGCAGCGGCTTCCTGGATTATGTAAGCGGCCAACTGGCCCAAGTTAGTTTGTTATTTGAAACAGTGTTAGCTGTTCACTATTGTTTATGCTCCTTATTTTAAATGTTCTTTATTTCAGAAAGCAGTATCAGGGAAAATCATGTGTTGTCAATGTTAGTGTGTGCAACAATCTTGCAAGTTAAATGAGATTTTTGAGTTTTCTAATTTGACACTCGTATTTTAAATAATTTTTTCGGCCTGCAATTATCCTGATTTGGGGGGATTGGTAGACTTTATATATCGTATAAACATATGAGAAAGTGTAAAAAAAGTAAGTGGCTATGGGAGGGTGTGAAATGTAATTATGCTTTCTGTCTGATATGCAGTAATAGTTCCATTCCATCGCTGCTCCTCCTTATTGTGCCCATTTCAGGGTTGACCCTTTACAGTTTGTTTTATTTTGAGGTTTGTTTCCTCTGAACCTTCAACGCTTTGATTTTGATTTTCTTATGTTCTGATTTTTTGGTTGAAGCACAGTTGTTTTTTACCCCTTAACTGTAATTTGAGTAATGTGACATGAAGTCAACCTATAATTATGTGAAATGGATAATAGTTGTATAGCAGACATTTACATCAAACACATTCAATCATGAATATTTTCTTTCAGATTTTGAGTTTGTGCGATGGTAAATCCTTTTCATCCCTTCTTCCTGCCGGCCTGTAAACTCTCCTGGAACATTCCATGTTCTGCTTTTGTGGATGAAGTCTGAAGATTAAAGCACAGTGGGGGTTTCCTCCTATTGGCTCTACCCATGAACCCGTGAGTCTGATAAATCCACATTTTAGTACATCAATATTAATTGGTGGAGCACCTTAAATGCAATCTAATCTAAATTGACATGGAATGGAAAATATTTTTAATGTAGGAATTACATCAAAGTAATTCAAAATGTAATTGTGTATATTTTCCAATTACTTCTGGTTTGTATGATTGTATAAAACCCTAAAACTTTTTTAGGGTTTGGTCATGTTTTAGTTTTAAAGGGGTGAATATTTATGCAAACACTTATTTTACACTATATTTAATTAATTGACATTAGTTTGTAAAAATCTGTTTTCACTTTGACATAAAAGAAGATTTTTTTGCAAATTCTTGACAAAAAAGCCAAATTATATTGACCATGATTTCATGTATAAAAGCAACAAAAGGGGAAAACATCCAAGGGGGGTGAATACTTTTTGTAAGCATTGTATGTCATCCTAAATGAATCAACTCCCTCCAGTCATTAATGGGTACATCCCAAGTCTCTTATTTGTCATTTCCTCGCTCCTTGCTTGAACCGGAAGTTGTCCCGCCTTTTCCATATTCACGGCCGTCCCAAAGCTCGTATTTCTGCTCTGAGGAGTGAGGAGGGATCTCTGAGGAGCCATGAGCGAGGACGCACAAGAACAGCCTTCCAGGAAGTGTTTTAACAGTTGACACGCCCCCTCATTGTTCATCAGTTATGTGATTAACCGATCAGACTGATCTGATTTTTCTAAATATCACTGGAGTTTCATACCAGAGTGAAGAAAGATCAGATTAAACTCTAGTTTTATATTTGGTTAGTTTTCTGATTCACCATCTGGTTTAAAAAAATGTTTATTGTAGACTGAACAACAAAAGGACCACAAACAACTTTCTTCATTTATTAGAAAGATTTGTCTTTTCATGATCTGATATTTCCCTCAATAACTTTTATGATGAAAGCAATTAAAGTCAGAGAGAGCTGGAGAGACGAAACACTTTTTACATCATTCCTGAGTGTTTGATGAGTTTTATCATTTAAGAGAAACAATAATCATATTCTGGGTTAGGGTTAACCCTAACCCATATTTTATTGTTACACCACTAAAATACATACTCATAATAATGTTTATGCATCACAATAGTTAATACATTCTGATTTATACGTGAATTCAAATGCAAAATAGGTATGCGCTGACCAGGAGACAGGGGTAGATGGCGGTGTTCCTCAGCAGGCAGGCTCAGTGGTGATGTTGTGAGTTGGCTTTCTACGGCATAGACATGGGTGAAAACAGGCAGGCTTTCTCTACGGCAGGCAGCCCAGCAGTTTGGGGTTCCGAAGTCCAGCCTGAGTGACCGAGTCAGTGGAAGGGTGTCCTCTGACTGTCTCTATGGTCAGAGGATTCTCCTCACCCCTGAAGATGAAGATTCCCTGGTGGAGTACTGTTTGTATTCTGCCAGTCACGGATTTCCACTGACGAAGCGTCAGGTCCTGGCCCACGCTCTGGCCATTTACAACCTCCGCCACCAGGAAGCACCTAGAACCGTGCTTGGCCAGACATGGTGGATAAACTTTAGAGAGCGGCAACACCATCGCCTTACTGCCCGGACCTCAGACATCATTGACCGTGGGAGGGCATCCTGCGCCAAGAGGGGGCCAATTGAGGAGTATTTCGGGCTCCTCAATTGGTTGAGGGAGAAACCCCGTCAGAGAAACCCCGTCAGATATATAACTGTGACGAGACGAGGTTTCATCCTGGACTCTACAAGAAGCAAGGTCATCGTGCCCCGGGGGACTAAACATGCTTATAGGCAGGAGTAGTAATAATACTACATGTTTCCGCGTGCATGTAAACCTGTAGTAAATATGCGCGTGCACGTGAAAAAAGCGTGCATGAGGCGCGTGCATCCCCCCCCCCCCC
>NW_022280105.1:32869-45761 GCF_004355925.1 Anarrhichthys ocellatus | reverse complement strand
AAGCTCCGTTGTGAAACATCTCATTCGATATCTGATATATATATATATAAGTCCCCTTTTGTTCGTATAATTGTTTTAATTTATAATTTCTAGAGCAAATGGTTTTAACTGATAACTGATTTAGCATTTAGCATTTAGCATTAGTAACATGCTAACAACAGCTAGCTTAAGTATTTGTCTCTTTAATTTGACAGTGTTCCGGAGCTTGTGACCACGACGTGTTGTCTATGAGAGTAACTGAAGCTGTTCTGTCTTTTACCAGATGAGCTGTCTAGCTATATGCTGTGCTATGAATAAACGTCTGGTTGGAGCCATAAAGATATCAGGTGTGCCTGAATTAAACACAACGCAACCGAGAGAGTACACAACTGCTACACTTGCTCATTACCCCTCATCTGACAATATAGAACCAGACCCGATGGAAATGTTTCTGCACTAGCTCCTTATGTCTGACATGATGTGAAACACGCCCAGGGATTGGCTGTCCTTCTCTGCTGCCCCAGATATATATCACCCACACTCACTTTCTCCCATCTAGCAGGTAGTCAAAGTCACCTGAGCCGCACACAGAGGGACGTGCAGAGAGGGATGGCTCCTGCTATTCTGGTCCCACACGATCACTTACTTTTATAAACCTTCAGAGTTGTGATTAATGAGGGGAAATCGGTGCAGTTTCTCTCTGATACTCTCTGACTCAGATGCACTGCTGCTCACTCATTTATTATTCATAAATGAATGGTTATATTAATTTATTATATTGTTTTTTAATTGTATTCTTCACCACACACGTTTAGACTGTTAAATTAATTAACTTAATAAAATAATTATTATTTTGATTAGAGCATGGCATAGACTGGTTCACAGTTTTAAACGTAAACTAATACTACTAATGTGTCCCTGTTTATTTCCTGCTGCAGTGTATGTGAATGACATAAATTGACATGAAGTAAATGCAATTCCGTTGAAACAGTCCATAGTCTCAAATTGAACAACTGACTGCAAACATTTGGATAATTACAGGCAACATGCATTTAGTTTAGAATCTGGATAACTACAAATGTCTTTGTTGCCCAAAATACTATAATATGTACAAAGCATAACCATTTATGGTAACACAGAAGTATTTAGGCTCGTCTATATTATTCTTTTCCCGACTAATAAACTCCAGAGCATTTCCTTTTCTATTTTTTTCCATTGAGGCTTTTCTGGTCGTATTTCCGTTCAGTCCGCTTCACAAACTGGATGACGGGTGTTACCCACATGACTCTACATGCAGTCTATTTTGAGCCCCATTTGCTCTGAGGGACCCTGGATGACTTTGTGGAAATGTGCTGGTAGTTTTGCGCACCTTTGAAACGTTAGACATGGAGCCTCTAGATTTGGAAAACATGAACTTGACGGTGAAAGCCGCCGCTGCTGCGTACCCGTTATGTGAGGAATGGAGAGATACTTCGGAGGGCTCTGTGTTCCACCTCGCCAATATGTTCCTGTTCTTTGGCTTCATGGGCGGCAGCGGCTTTTATGGACTACTGTATCTATTCACCTGTGTGACTCTGGGCTTCTTCTGCTCCACTCTGTGGGCATGGTCGGACTACTGCACCACAGACTCTTTCCTGTGGAGTTTCGCCCTCTTCGGCGTGTGCTTGGGACAGGTCCTGCATGTTGCCTATCGGCTGAGGAGCGTCTCCTTCGATAAGGAATTCCAGGAGCTTCACAACTGTATGTTTAAAAAACTAGGAGTGTCACTCACACATTTTGGGAAGATAGTGGCCTGCTGTGACGGACAAGTCCACACCATAGAGAGGGACCACTGTTTCGCCATAGAGGGGAAAACCGCTATTGATAAACTGTCGGTGCTCTTGTCTGGCAGGTGATCATTTCACTGATATTGTGCCAAACTGCATGAACACATTTTGCCATGTTCAGGGCTAAACATTTAATCACAATAGAAGATTAACACGTAACACAGCATGACGTTTTACCGGCTTTAATCTTTGGAATTCCAGCAAATTGACACTCACGATTTCTCTTTGCTGTTGTCGAGCTGGTGCCTGTTTCCCGGTGCTGTCCACGGTGCGCACGGGAGGTTTGGATCCTCTGCAACAGATGCGGAGCGTTCAATTCAAACTTGAGTCAACGTTTCTGTAGTAGTACACCCTGTGGAAATTGCTATTACTATTATTATTAGGCATGTATTACTATTTAAAGAGACACTTTACCTTCAAATACAGGTGAACTTGCATTGGGTGCGGAAGAATATCTTTGTTAAGTTTAAACATGGTTTTCTTCAGTTAGGTTAAATAGCGCTGGTGTCATATTCATGATGATAGTACTGTAGGGTAAGCTTTTAGGAGGGGCTCCCCCATCCGTTGGCAAGTTGTTGTGTATTTAGTTTAAATATGCCAAATTATAATTTCACGGTTTAGGGATTCTGTTGTTTGGTCAGCTGTCACTTGTCACCACAGTAACATTAATTCTCTTAATGGCCAATAGCATTTAAATACAGAATCAAACTACGTCGTAAATACAGATGAGACTTGTTGTATTCAGCCCAAAATTCATGATTTTAGTAGGTTAATCTATATAAAATCATTAGTTTAATTTATAATACTGTCCTTTGAATTTATTGTTCCTGTCCTTTGGGATTATTTATTGTTTCCTATAAAAGAAAAAGTCATACAAATTGTAAGTATAAAGAATGAGTTAGATGAGTGTTAATGCCTTTTGATATATTAGAATTCATAGTACTTAATTATATCTGCCTATTTGCATGCATCTTAGAATCGAGAAATTTCCACACCTCTAGATGGAAAGATTTGAACTTTGTAGCTTGTTGCACTTAATGTCACAGCCTCAAACACTGATGTCACAGCTTTAAAAGGCAGGACACCTGCTGTGATACAGTATCACTGCTAAACCTTTTAGCAGATGTTTTTGTGTCCTGTGAGATTAAGTGTTGACTTGCCTTTTATGTTATGTGTTTCCCAGTGGAAAGTGAATTTGTTAATATCAACTTCACTCTCCGACAGAATCCGTGTGACAGTTAATGGAGAGTTTCTGCATTACATCTACCCTTTCCAGTTTCTGGATTCACCGGAGTGGGACTCTCTCAGACCATCAGAAGAGGGTGTCTTCCAGGTCCATTTTAGTCATGTGCATGGTGCATGTGCAAAAAAACAATTCAGCCATTGATAACTGACAAATGTAAATGGGGAGCATGGTCGTCCTGATATCAGAGGATTGGTGGTTCGATCCCTGGCTAGTCCATGTTGTGTCCTTGAGCAAGACACTTAACCCCAAAATGGCTCCTGTAGCTGTGCCTATGGTGTGTGAATGAGTTAGGTCTGGTGGCACCTAGCCCCTGCCATCAGTGTGTGAATGGGTGAATGATGACATGTAGTGGTAAAGTGCTTTGGGTGGTCGGAAAGACTAGAAATACAAGTACAGTCCTTTTGTCAGCAAGCTCAAGTATTTTTGCTTGTCCCTAATTTAAGGTTCAATTATTTTTATGACCCCAACAAAAATGTCTTACTCAACTTCATGTGCAGTTACATTCTTTATTTTTTATCTTGTCAACAAATGCCATGGAAACAATGAATTATTTCATAAAAACAATTATTGTGTGTGTATTCAACTCCTGATGTATTTTATTTATTTGTGCCATAGATCTGAATAGATTTATGTCATGGTATGAAAAGGAACAGAATAGGTGTAAAGTATTAGTATTTATGTTGACTGCATTCATTAATGTGAGCCAACTCCAGGGTCCTGGTATTTTGAATGGACTTAATGGACTTGAGCCATTCTTAATGTTATTAGTTTAACAGGTGCTTTACCTGCTGCGACGAGTCCAAATGTCTGTTGTAAAAACAATGATTAAAAACACATCAATGAGCCACATTGTTGCACTAGGTGGCTTCTTCCGTCTTTACTATGAACAAACACACACAGACACACACACTGTAGTTTATTTTTTAATCAATCCCGCATACTGCTGCCACAAATACTCACTAAGGCACCAAATCAATCTGCCGCTGAAAATACTTCCCGACAGATGCACTATTTCCTTCTGCATGAGTTAGGTTTGTTACAAACTACAGTGGAATTACCAAAAAATGTCTTTCAATGAATCTGTAATAATTGCTTTTTTTTAAGATTTACATCTTCAGCAGGAGCCAATGGGCTTAAAGTTGAGAGCAAATGACAGTGAAGGAAAGTATGAAAGTATCAATGACCTGCTTACACATGTCATTGATTTTATGACAATAAGAAAAATATAGAATAGCACCTGCTTTATCCTTTTAGTGCAGCATTATGTTTTCTATGTTTTTGTCAATGGAGAGATAGCATTTCTTAAAGGTCCATGCATCATTTACCAACAAAACTGTCAAAGTAGATTTAGTTGATTGATTGATTTTGGAAACAAATCCAGTTGAGTATTATTAGTCCTTTTGATAAATTGTTAGACTTAGATTATTAGAATGTCAACTTCAAGTGAGTATTTGTTTTAAGTTTTACTTTGGGTTCAATTCCACCGTCCCCATTGAAGCTTTGGTTATAGGCTGAACTACAATATTTGACCCATGTTGTGGTAACTGGAATGATGCCATAACTGACACACATTAAGGCCAACCTGATCTCTTTCTTATCATTCTCCTCAGGTGACCCTGTGTGCTGATAACCCCTGCCGATATGTGGGGTGGAGAAGGAAGAAGCTCTATCTGCTTTTTGCTAAGCATCGCTACATAGCTAAGATATTTGCCCTGGTTGTGCGCAATGACATTGCAGAGAAGCTGTACTCCCTCAACGACAAGGCTTTCGACAAGTCGGGGCACCGATACGATCTCCGCTTACCAAGTTACTGTCACATGCCAGGGACTGATTTAGAAAAGGCAGATGTCTTCCTGCAAGTGCCAGTACAGGGGGCAAGGACTGCCTGAATACACTCACTTGCGCACGCACGCACGCACACAGACACACGCACACACACACACACACACACACACACACACACTTAACTGACTCCTTGCAGTGTCAGTTAGGTAGGGCAGTGTGGAATTATCTGCACCATGTAGGGGGTAGTTGGCACACTAGCAACAGGTGTGTAAGAGCTTTTTGGAAATGTTGAAGTGCCCTCTCATCCGCATGCCAAATAACCTATTTCACAGCCATAGGCAGTTATGCAGCCTGTTATTTATGGTAGTTTGATTTATTTTTTTCCCACCCGCATTCACTGAAGACCCCCCCTACTGTGCCTCTGACTGGCTAGTACTCATTGCCTTCTTCGCAATATTTGTTCAGTTTATTGCTCATGAACAAGATTAGTGGAAGGTTGGAAGGGTTAATGATTTTAAGATGTGGATGTTTTCATAAAGATGCCAGCCTTCTAATTACAATGTCCTGATTATGAGCTACGACATGTAAGACCAGAGGTAATGTGACTGATAGACTAAGAGACCCTGGATCATTTCACTTGCCTTACTAAATAGTCCAATGTTACTTCTACTGTTAGATGGTAGCATTTTGTCGGGCAGTTCAGCCTGAGAAGGATCACTCTAAGGCTCATGCTCTATGGGCCCAATGCCTACCCAAACCTCTACGGCATGTGTTAGCAACTTTTATCAAAATGAATGAAATACTATCTTGGAAGTTCTTTTAATACATTATTGGTGCACAGTAAAAGTGACTGGCAGTTGTTTGCCAGCAGAAAGATATCATACATGTTTTTCCCAAAATGTTGTAGCTGATGCATCCACAGAAGAAGTCGTAAATATAACAGAGGAGAGTTTGTAAATGTTTGTGTGTGTTCAAATGGTTTTATGCTGAAGCGGAAGGCAAACAGCTATACTTGATCAACTTTATTTTTGGAGCAGCATTAATTTGTAAATGTCATGCCTCAATTAAAAGCAGCTACTTACTTTACTGTATAAGTATATTTTAAATACATAAAGTGAAATTAATAGGTGGCTGCAGATGTAATGTGTAATATTGACCGATTGACAGCCTAGTCAATGTTCCATTGTTAAGATGTAAATGTGGATGTAAATTTAGTCTGTTTTACTGTAAAAAAATAAATTATACTTTACTTTACAATATCGATTTTTCTTATTTGGAGTAGTGTGTGTGTGTTGCGTGACAACAGAAATGTTAATGAGATAACACAGGTTGGGGTAGAATTTAATATACATAACATTTTAGCACAAATTCAAATGCAAAAAAAGCAAAGACTAGACTAGAAGATTTGACTCAGTTAATCATGTATTAAGTTACCACCAATTCGATCAAAATTAAAGTGGGTTGATTCACTCCAAAACACATTTAAACACTACAATACGAGAGCATGCCTCTCTTCTATACACATATCTGATAGGTCAGTAGAGGAAGCCTATTATAAAGAATATTGAAATGGCCCATTTCTTCATATTCGCTAGCGAAAAATAAGCATTTATGTATCGTAATACATTGACGTGTTTGTGACACTACAATCAGTTCTGATAATGATTATATATAATATCTGATAAATATGTGCTCTGTCTCCTCCGTTCGGAGCTCTCAGTCAGTGCAGACGCGCTGCTCTCTCTTTCCTGCCCATTTTAGTCTCTCAATGTCAGCTGTGAGGAATGTGCGACGAACATTGAGCAGCCGCCCCCATAAGGGTTTAGCCTGCAGTCACCAGCAGTGTCTCCAGTATTTCACAGACATCATTCCTCATACTTTGCTGCAACATCGACTGCTTCTGAATCGGTAAGTCACGGGACGTTTTCCTCTCGGTACTTTGACGGGCAGTTAGAAAGTTGTCGGTATGAGAAATTCCTCTATGTTTATCCCCACATCTATTTTGATATAAGAGCCCTCCCAGTGCTGGAGCACATCAGGCTGACACAGAAACAGCTCAGCAGCTGATACTGTTACACAGGGAGAATATTCATCTTTCAACAAAATGTGAATATTATTCTGTGAGCACGTGTACACTAATCTTTAAATAGAACAGATGAAGCCAAATATAGTAGCTTTCCTGTGCAAGCCACTGTGGAATGATATGAGGTATGTGTTTAGGTTGCTATGTGACATTGCTACATAAACTGGTCTTTGCCAATATTGTTTTAACAACAAATGTAACCCAACATAGGTGTTTTTGTATGTGATATGTCAGACAGAGACACAAAACACATTCAAGTTTGGCATTGGGCTTGTGCGAAAGATAGTGGTTGTTCAGTGGGTAACTATTTGCTGTGTAAATATATAGTGGATTAATGTCGACCTGAGCAGAGATTGAAGCTGCTCTCCCTCTGTGTGTTGTTATATTGCTGTGTTGTCAGGCCACGCATGATTTTAGTGCATATTCGTGCATGTGAGAGTGCCCCACTGACTAGCTCACGGCGGCTGCTCTGAACTGTGATCACATAGGTGTTACAGCTGATAACGCTGTCCTGACCGACAGTGCTTTTGCGGAATCGTAGGACCCACCATCTAGTTCCCCCTTAACGGCGCTAACAGTGCAAACAACAGCTATAGTGTTGACACTGTGTCAACACTATAGCTGTTGTTTGCACTGTTAGCGCCGTTAGCACCGTTAGCTGTGAGCCTCCGGCTTGCTTTTGCGATGTTGAGAGCCATTATTAGGCAATCAAAATGCTCCCAATCTCATATCTTTCACCTTTAAAGCTGCATTAATCAATATTCTCTCATATCAGAATTAAAAATAAGGGACAACAGGTAACCCAGTTGGAAGTGTATCTAAGCTAAAAAAAAAACTAACAAGAAGCTATTTCCAGTGAAAAAGCATGAAGGTTAGACTGGTGTTGGTTTTAACAAAGGATAGTTTTAACACTTTGGATTTCTCCATGCAGGGACAAGCTACTCACTTTAATCCTTTTTCTTCGTGAGGAAGAAAGAATGCAAGTTTATTTTTTTCTTCTTCATTTATTTTAGTGATAGCAGTGCCTGCTTTGTAGTTAAATGTATCAAACATTAATCATGTTTATTATGTGTTCTAATTATTATTATTATTATGTTATGTCTTCCATGCAACTTTTTAGTGCTAATGTTTTAGTTGTTAGGTGTCATGTATGCTAGTTTATGGCTGCAAGACTCTGGTATAAAATGTTACATCCTACCCAAACCAACATTGTATTTGTATTTAGCACATGTGTTTTATTTAATTTCAGCATGGTTAGGTCTTGGATGAGAAAGATTGACTAACATACTTGGCACACATTCACAAACACAAACTGTACTGTGTACATTCAGCTAATTAAAAGCAATCCATACACTGGCTGATTGTATCTGGTTAAACTTGTGAACAAACCTCTTCAAATATGTAACACCCTAAAAGTGTTGGCAAAGTTTTGGCAATTAAGGTTATTTGTATGATGTGACAGCAAGGCGAGAGGAATATTTCGAGATTACTCCCAAATTTTCTGTTCTTTCTGTTTTTTGGTTCAGACCAAACCAGAGCTAAAAGAAAAGTGAATATTCAACATTCATCAGGTTGACACTAACACAACTCCAAATGAATTAATAAATGAATGCTGCTGGAAGTGTAAATAGACAACTGTTTGCTAACATGTTTACCATAACACCTTTATAAAGTGATGATATCTCTGAAACATACAAAGCAAAAAAAAACTCTGGGCTCAATCGATAAGCATATACCATTTTCTTTCAAACATCTTTGCTAACAAGACAATAGTGTAGTATAATAGAACAAACAAACAAACTATACATGAGCAGAAATAGTAATTTGACAAGTATGTTACCTATACGTCCTGAGCAAATCATCATTCACTGCTCACATTTTCTCTCATGTTGCCCTAGTGTTCAAGGTGACCCTACTGCAAGATGTCTTCTACCCCAGAGCTGCACTTCCTCCTCTATACCACGTTGCCCTCCTTCCCCCCGACCACTCCAGGAGTCCCGGCTGTGGAGCTCAATGCCACCTCTTGCGAGGAGTGGGAGCAGACCCACCACCTCCTTTTCCATCTGGGGAGCATGTCCCTGCTATTGGGTCTGGTCATCCCCACCACCCTTGGTGTGCACATGATCCTGTTGCGCCTCCTCTTGATGACAGGTATCCACAGTGCCACCTGCTGATGGCATTCATGTAGTGATAATTCTGTAGCTTGGAATATTGTCTAATTTATCACAGCCTCTACAGATCTATACTCAATTCACAAGTTCCCAAAGTATTTGTAAATCATTAACACAAGCTAGTTGAGGTTTAGTTTTGTTTAATATTTGAAAGATTTAGATATTTTAAAAGCTGTCCTGCACAAAGAGCCAAAGCCCTAAAAGGTTCTGACATGGCAGATAAAGGAAGGAGAGAACGGCGGATGGAAAAAGCCCTTCCGACATGTTTATCTTATGCTTGGAAGGAGAGTGGAGACAGGAAGCAGCCAGATTCATGGGACATTTTAACAGTTCAATTATTTGTATTGTCCTGTGGCACAAGCTAGTCTCAGAGGGTTTTACAGAGAAACATGAAGAAATATGGTAACTTTAAAATAAACTTGGATGTTCATTATCAAATATTAGATGGGTCATAATTATATTATTAAAATAAATTATAAATAAAGAAATCAGTTTATATGATAAATAAATATATGGTATAAGCTTGAACTGAATAACATATTTCTAGATCAAGTATGTTTAATTAATAGAACTTTGAAGCCAACTAAATGATAGATAAAATGGACATACGTTTTGTTACAATGTAGTGTTTTTATGCATTCCATCTTGTTTGTGTAACATGCTATTTCATTATATTACTTAATTTAGTCTAGGTATTTGCATGTCAGTGCTCCATATTGATTGAATCTTTATTTTTTGTTTTGGTTATTGATGTTTTTAGTTCATTCGGACAAGCACAATAAATGAGCCACAATAGCTATACACAATGTTGTCTTTAGTAATGGATAATAAACTAGACTGAAGTATTGAACTTTGAATTTAGATCTTGAAGTGTTAACATTTTGTATCTAGGCATATCTACATCTTTCTTCTGTGTCTTTAACCCTGACAGGATGTGGTCTCTTCATTGTGTGGGCGACTCTGTACAGGTGCAACCTGGATGTGATGGTTTGGAATGTGGTATTTCTGGTGGTCAACTTCATGCACTTGTTCTTCCTCCTGTACAAGCGCAGACCGGTGAGTTCTACTCTATATCAGCATGCCCTCATATACATTATAACAGTCGCTTTACATTTCACCAAAATTGAAGTACCGGCTTCAGGTGTTGGGGGAACAGTAGGTTCATTTATGTTGAACCTCAGTGATTTCCAATCTCAGGTAGGAGGTTGCATATCCTCCTGGGGTTGGTCCTGCTTTATGGTATGCAGATAAAATTGATACAATGCCACTTAGGAATTCGGTATTAAGGGGCCTTCAGCAAGTTGATAGAATCACACGGTACTTTTCATAATAAGACAGGAGACCTGTACTTCTCAGTCACTGAAATTCATCAACTTCATTCAGCAGCTAAACTGTTGGAAAGCCTGTGCTGCAGCACTCCTCAGTGGGTAATAAGGTCAGAGCCAATCAGTCATTGGTTAGTTGCTGCAGCTGATCTGTGTGTGCTCTTCTATATGAGGGCAAATCAATGTCAATATCCGTAAACCCAAATGAGATCCACGTGCACGTGTGGGTAGAGGTGTCGTGTGTGCACACATATTACTTTTGCGAGCGATTTCACATCATTCCGCGCAGAATATCTCTAAATGCATGACCTTAATTATTGCCTACAAAAAGGAAAACTATTACAATTTAGTGATACAATTAAAACTAGGTCCGCCCACTTACTGTCAAAAAGAAAAACTACTCGCGAGCGAGCAGGTGAATGTTTCGCGAGCAGGAGAGCAGTGATGGAAGTCGTGGGACAGCGGACGCCCCTCACTCTTAAAGAATGGTTTTCTCCTCGCAGGCTATAATTTTGCTCACAGGAGCAGAGATATTCTGCACGGGGTGATGTGTTGTATTGTGTTGACAGTGAATTGCCTCATTCTGTGCATTAATAGCATACCAGTGTGTAAAGATCAATATTGAATTTACCATTTACCAAGTACTGGAGTTGATTTACAGCATGCAAGACTTTTCTTTGAAAGTATTTATTTTGTCTATCAAGTCACCCTACTAGTTATTCTAATTTGTTGGTATTACTTGGACACACATATTTGCCAATTCAGTTGTTAAATTGTTGAAATGAGCATAATAGTTCTAAATGAGCATATTACAATACTTTAGTAATTCCTCAGACAATCAGACCATGATTATTTCAGACCAGACACATGCAAACAACCCCTACAGATTGGAATTGAAATGCATTAATATGAATCCCACTGCTTTTCTTGCCAGGACTTAACCTGCATAGCATTCAAGAGATAGGATTGGTCATTCGTCCATGCTTGAGCGAGGTACCAGCAACTCAATGGGTTCAGGTCCTATGCCCTGACCAATGGGCTATCCTGACCTCTTACCACTCGAGGTCACTGCCCAACTTCAACAAGCTATGCTGGGCAGGTTTTCAAGAAAAGCAGTGGGATTCATAATTAGATAACTGTAGCTCATTGTGATTTCTGGTATGAAGTCCTTTCCCTGACTATTTGATTGGAGCCATGTCATTAAATCATCACCAACCCAGACAAGTGGTCCCAGAGGTCTCCCTTATCAACAATTACTGAAGTTTGATTTCTATGTTAGATTTTCATTAAAAGATGACTCAAGGCTGTGACTGTGCTCTGCCAGATTAAGATCGACAGGGAGTTGCGGTCAGTCTACAAGCGGATGTTTGAGCCCCTCCATGTGCAGGAGGCTCTTTTTCAGAGGCTCACAGGGCAGTTCTGCACCATCCAGACGCTTAAGAAGGGCCAGGCCTACGCTGCCGAGGACAAAACCTCTGTGGACGAACGCCTCAGCATTCTCCTCAAAGGAAAGTATGTGCTGTTTGTTTGATTCTGGGTAGATTTGACATGTTCTAATGACTTACCATTCTCTGATGGAACCATATGGCGGCCATCATGCCTGGGTCCAGTTTTAAACTTGCTGTAATTGGAACCTATGGTGAAAGAGGCTTATGCGGTCTTCATAATGCTTGTATTTTACTGTTTTTATTCAAGGTTACAAATCATGCTTTCAATCATGAAGATTATCTCATAATTGTGCATTTAATTTTGTTCAAATTTGTCTGAACTCTATATGTGAAAATTAACTTTAGCACTTCATTAAGCAATATATTTAATGATTTTGAGCACTAAGAAAAAACTCCTTTAAGGCTTGGCTTGTCACAAGTTCCAGGCTGCTGCTCATATACCAGTGTCCACTGAAATGGAAAAGCCTATTCAAACCTAATGTTCCGGAGCTGGGCTATGAGGATGGCAGGTATGTTGGCAAAGCAGAGTAAGTGAGAGGGGGGAAATTGACACAATGAAAAACATAGAGAAAAAAACACAGGGAGGCTGGTGTGGCAGTGGCGACACCAAACTGAAAAATTCCCACATCATGCTAGAGGAAACAAAGTGTTTTGAAAGGACAAATAATCCGGATAAACTGCTCAGTAATCAAATACAGATAAAGGAAAATGCTAGAATGATTCCCTTCATAAAATCTGCAAAAGAAAACATAATATATGAGCCAGAAAAAAATTATTAATATTTTGAACCATTTTATTATGACCTGTTTCAAGCCGAGGGGAAATTAAATGTAACCATGTGTGAGCTATTTCTGAATAAAATATCTCCTAACCTAGATTACCAGCAGAGTTAAAAGAAAAGTGAATGAATAACTACATTATTACAAATCAAATCCTTAGGCAATAGGCAGATCTCAAAGTTTCTTAAAAAACTCTAATGGGAAGCCATCGGGTCCCTGTGTTTGTCCTAGTTGTAGGACAAACACAGGG
>NW_022280105.1:0-32469 GCF_004355925.1 Anarrhichthys ocellatus | reverse complement strand
CCCTGTGTTTGTCCTACAACTAGGACAAACACAGGGACCCGATGGCTTCCCATTAGAGTTTTTTAAGAAACTTTGAGATCTGCTCTGTTATTAAGATATGCTTAATGAATCTTCATAAAGAGGGCCTCTAACTTTTGAATTGGTGAGATTTATGTTTTTCATAAACCATTTAAGGATGAAAACATATGTGGGTTGTATAGACCACTATCATTTCTCAATGTAGATTTTAAAATATTCTCTAAACCCTTAGACTGGAACCAGTAATAACTTCAGTGACCCATGAGCTCCAAAATCGACAATATCTGTGAATTATATCATATGATAGAGCTATCTAAAATTGAAAAAGATCCAAGATTAGTAATGTCAATGGATTCAGGAAAAACGTTTTTCATGCATGAACAATGAAACATTTGTTAACGTGATAAAAGCACCATACAGAACTCCAAAAGCCCAGGGGTTTCATTTATAACTGTTGGGTAACAAAACGGGGTCTGAAAAAGGCATATGCCATTTCCCAAGCAAAAGTTGTGATCTATAAAATCAAACTTGACGGGAGAATCTGCGCACCTGTACGGAAACTCTGACCCATCTTGTAATACTGTGCATATATCACCAAGTACGATTTCAGTTTTCATAAATTGTCTGTGAGTAAAATCGCTGCAGTTAACACTTCCTTCAGTTATAGTTTATTCCATCGGGACAGATACACTGTACAGACACAAACTGAAAACAGCTATCCGATGCGAGTATCAGAGCTAATTGGAGTCACCACGGTGACTGTCACACACTTTGCCTTCTCCATTCACCTCACCTGGCAAATCTTCACCTGCACATAAGGATTGTGTAAATAAACACAGTCTGGAAATACAGCCAGTGACAGCTGTCGCACAATCACTCTATATCCTCATTATCAGTCCTAATCATAATGCCATAAGAAAACTAGTACTGGGCAACGATTAAAATATTTAATTGCATGGATTTTTTGCGATTAATCGCATTGTTATGGCAAAGTTCAATAATGAATTCAAAAGTAGTGTATTGCGCACTTTTATTTTAAAAGTACTGCTATATGAACAAAAGGGCAATAACATTTAGTTCACGAGATGCAGGTAGCATGTTTTATACTTAACGTGAATATAATTCATACTTTTTTGGCATCTTATTCTGAAAACCGGATGTTTGTCTGAAGAAACCGGATGTTGTATCACGTTAATGTTTCCGCTAACTTTCAAAGTCCTTCGCTCGCTCCCGATCTGTGCCGTTTAAATGCGTTTACCGTGAATTTCAGCATATAGGTGCACTAAAATTACTGACTATAGGATGTTTGCTGGCTTTTATCCCACTGTTCTTGTCATTCTCTTGTTGTTATGTATATGTATTGTCTCTTGTCTTTCAATAAATAAAAAAAATAAAAAATAAAAAATCATAAGAAATTAAAAAATGCATTAACGCGCGATAAAATAATTGTCGGCGTTAATTAATGAATGCGTTAACGCGAAATTAACGCGTTAACTTGCCCAGCACTAAAGAAAACATAAATAAATAAATAAACACATTGTATTCACCTGTGAAACTTCCTTTTTTTAAACGATATCCAGGATGGTGGATACCACTGATTGTCGTGATCATTTTGGAAACAATCTGTCTGATTCAGTGGCGGCTGGCCAATAGAGGGCAATGGGGCATGGCCCCAGTAATATGTGTAAAATATGATATCTGCGCAGAATATATGCTTTTCCTCCTCGTCCTCTCCATCTGTGTGCTCGTCTGCTCGTGCTCTCCGCCTGTGTGCACGACACGTCTCAGAACGCGCAGCTAGGGGGGCAAAATCGTTTTGGCCCAAAAGAGGCGGGTCTATGAAGCAGTTTAGCCAATTGCTGATTGAAGATATAAATGAGTGACATACAATTTAGCCAATCAGCGCCCTCAAATAGATTCAGTGTGGGGCCAAAAATATTTAGCCCCCCTAGCTGCGCGTTCTCGTCAGGAGAAGTCTCTACAGGCGAGCACTACTCCTTCAAGTCTTGTTTGAGAGGAGACCTTTGGCGGAGATTCTGCAGGCCAAAGAGCTGATATCTGATCAGCCTGACCTCACAATCAGACAGCAGACTAGCGGGAAAGGGAAGCAGTCCATGCGAAGCTTCTGTACTAGCTGTACACCAGACAGGTTTGGCTAGCTGGATGACGTCATGCTAATAACTTATTTAGCTTTTTAAAACAACGGGGACGAATCCAGCACGGACAGTTACGGGAGTGAGGGATGAGGAAGTAAGGAAACATGAGAACACCAAGGCACACATGGAGAACTCTGTCAAGCTACATATTAGGCAAAGTGAACATATTTTCTTCTACATAGTTGTCCTCAGTCTCATCTGCTTAACTTGGTCATGGAGGCATCAACATGTAATTGAGATGGTAAATTAACAGTGAAAACTCATCATAGCTTAAGCCTTAATTTAACATCAGTATTCCTAATTACATTTCGTGTTTACTTCTCCTGACTTTTACCTCCTATAACAAGGTCCATAGGGGCATCTCAATAAATAAACATGTTATATTATATTATATAAGTGTTATTTACAGCTTTTTTTCGTGTTGGAATAAATGTTAAATATTTAACTGCAAAGTAGTAATGCGTGTTTGATACTTTAATTTTTTTGCATTAAATCATACTGGGATGTTTGCTGAAATTGATAGGATGGCCCTACCTAGAAAATTTTCCACCAGCCGCCACTGGTCTGATTCCTGGAAACATAAATACTGCGGTGACACTCGTGATGTGTTATGCTGTGTTCACACTGAACCAAATTTTCGCGTTGCGTTACTTGTGGGAATTTACTCGCAGGATCATTTGTGGTTATTCGCCTCATTTGCGCCGAAGAGGGGGAGTGGCTTATCTCCATGGAAGCCATTTATTTCCGCCACCAACCGTGGAAGAAATAACCTCTATTTCTGCTTATTACTTGTTGTGGAAGTCCCAGATATCCCGGGAAACTAAACGCCTTCTTGTCTGAGTTCATAACAGTAGGTATTTTCTCCCGTTGTTGTTGGGAATAGCACTGCACTCAGTAAGTATGGGAAGAGAGAGACTAACTGTCTTCTGCCTGTCCACAGACAGCCCCTCTAATCCACTGGGATGAGTTGGCATGAACTGCCTCATAGGCTTCCATTGCTCATGTGAAGCTGTGATATCATCATGCAGCACATGCGTACCTGTCATTTTATCTCAGTCCTAATGTTGACTCTCTGTCTTGTATTGGGCTTTGCAGTCAGCTAAACTCTTCCTCATACTCTTCCTCCAAGGAACAGACCAGAGTGTTGTATTTGGACAGGTTTAATATGAAAAAGTACAAAACCGGTGAAAAATACACAAGCAAATATTAGTTTTCACCAACATTAAGTACTGTGTTGGAGTTAGAATATTAATTTTACTTTTCCCAAGCAACCATGCTCGCACATCTTAAATAAAAAGTTTTTTTTTTTTTTTTTTTTGACGTGACCTTACATTAATGTTTCCACACCGTGAGCCAGAGGCTCCACCTTTTTTGTACCTTTTTTGTACCTTTTCATGGTACTTTTTGTACCTTTTCTTGGTACTTTTCATGGTACTCTACCTTTCTCTGTGTTTTGTAAGTGTGACTTCCACTTGTAAGCCACTCAATACTCCATTCATTACTTTAAGGCTGCAGTTCCCAGGAGGTGGAGCCTTGAATTCAAGTGAATTCTTTTGTTTCTTCACTTGCCAATCCAGTTGAATCCTGTATGCTCTGATGAAGGCCCTTCAGACCGAAAGCACAAATATGTGAATTCTGCATAGATCTAATGTATGGATATCTCTTCTATCAGAAACAGCAGCATGCCAAGTATTACAAAGATTTGAAGTGGTTTAAAAGATTGATAAAATCTTTGGAGCACAGCTGGGAAAAAAATCACACCACTTTGATTCCAAAAATCACGCTGCAGTCTCTAAATCTTCTGCAGCCTACAAACTGTAAGGAACTATAAGGAAAGAGAAATGTTGCCACACTGGTTACTTGACGGAAGCAGTAGGATTTTCCACTTCTGTTTCTCAGTCATTTGCCGACTTTGGCAGTGGACATAGTGTCACTAAAAGTGCAGCAGTAGGCTACCAGTTAACTAGGCTGTGCCGTCTTTGAGCTAACTGGCTATGCAAAACAGAAGGAAGGGCTTATTAACGTAAAAAAAACTGTGAAAAAGTTACGTTTTAATGTTACTCAGTAAAGCAGCATTAAAAGTGGCTTTAAAAAAAAAAAGTATTTAAAACAGGTGAAAATAGAGGCATAAAATGGCACTTTTGACTTTCCACAGGGTAATATTATTAGTTTTAATGTTATTAAAAGTTACCTTTGAGCCACATTAGTGTACCTAACATTAAAACAATGTTCACGAATCGCGCTGGACGCGTTGGACGCGCCGGAGAGGGGGCGAGGCTTATCGCCCTGTAAGCCGTTCAACTGTCCGCCATTAACCATGGAAAAAATAACCTATTTCTGCATAGTACGTGTTGTGGAAGTCACAGATATCCCGGGAAACTAAACGCCGTCATGTCTGGTTCATAACATTGTCCAGAGGACCTCCGTGGATTTTATCGAAGTGTATTCACACGTCGCTGTTTACTACAGCTGTATGAACACAAAATAAACTGATTTGGCTGTGATTTAACGGCAATAAACCGACAAAAAGGGACTCCGAACTAACTACGTAATGATGCCGCCGATTTGTACTTGTCTTCTCGATGGAGCTCGGATGGATCGGTGCTAGGCTATGCTAACATTGTAGCAGCTCCACCAACACTCAGAATAACGTCATCTAGACGTAAATACGGCAGTGTCTATTCATTGTTTGTACCATGGTTTACACACACATTTATACACATAGTTTGGTCCGGTCTCTATTGATATGAGGTATCGTAGAGCTCTGGGTGAACACAGACGGCTACAGTATTTATTTCCTGATTCAACAACGGCAGTCAGCGATGACAGGAGAAACAACTCAACGCTGATAGGCTATCGCGCCGGGGCGTAACGCGAATATTTCGCCGAAGTTGAAAAATTTAAACTGCCGCGTTTGGGGCGATTTGGAGTTTGACGTCAATTTGCGTCAATCGCGCCACGAATTTGCATCAATCGCGCCGCGCCATCGCAAATTTGCGTTGCTCCAGTCTCATCGCGTCTGTGCATAGACATTGGCGAATAATTTGCGCCGCGTTTGGTGTGAACGCACCATTAGGCTAAATGGCCATTAAAGGAATAGGCACAGCCTTTTTTGGGTTCACCAGTCAACACAAGAAGATTAAGGCTTAAAATCACTTATAAGAGATGGCGTTTTTGTTTTAAAGATGAATCTGAGTTTTGACTTTGACGTTTCTTTGTGACAGGATGAAGGTATCGTATCGAGGCCATTTTCTTCACAACATCTATACCAATTCATTCATTGACTCTCCAGAGTTCAGGTCTACTGAGATGCACAGAGGAGAGAAGTTTCAGGTAATTAGAAGATCAGATGGACAACAGCAATAAACAAACTGCTTTTGTACCTTCATTGCTTAATTGCCTCAAATAAAAACATATCGGCCTTGTCATCAACATGTAGATTGCAGTGATAAAATGAATAATAGGTCAGAGCTAGTGTAGTAACGGACCACTGTTGATCCGTGATCCGTACGGATCCCCCCCTCACGGTTCGGCATGCGTGGAAAACATGGATACATTCCAGTTTAACGTTACACACAGTGTGAAATAAAGTTTTAATGACGA
The DNA here is from genome assembly GCF_004355925.1 of Anarrhichthys ocellatus. Lineage (NCBI taxonomy): Eukaryota > Metazoa > Chordata > Actinopteri > Perciformes > Anarhichadidae > Anarrhichthys > Anarrhichthys ocellatus. The sequence goes on along the minus strand of NW_022280105.1, from coordinate 26,692 downwards.
CCGTTATCCGCCAATATTCAGTAAAATATCTCATCAGGACATCGGCATTTATACTTTTCTAGTCACCAACTCCATAATGTTACATTGTCAACAACCAATCCGTGTTTGAATTGAGCAGAAGAGCTAGTTACATTGGCAGCACCGCTAACGGTCAACGATTGAAGGTTCCGTTTGGTTACATTATGATGCGTTCAGGCTCTGTTTAGTGAAAATTAGTATTAGGCGAAGTTAAATTATAACAAAATCATGTATTCACATGTAATCTCGCAAAAAGTAGTTTTGGTTAGAAACTTGAATAAATCCAGTTGTTTGAAGATGTTTTCACAACAACATAGATATTATAGATGAATTATGACCTGTTTGCAATACCTCTAAGCAGCTTAAAACAGCTTAAAACATCTTTAAAACTACTATTGACAAGATTTGTTTTAATCCATAAAAATGCAATCTTTTATTTCTTCATCATTTGAATTGCGTATTTTTAAGAAGATACAAAACACAACAGATGACAAAACTAAAAGTACAACATTTAGAATAGTTGATGGTTTACAGACTTCAGAGCGATCAAAATGATTTTTTTGGTTGGTTGCAAAAAGAAAATTGTCTGGAGCCTGCAACCAGCTGTATAATTAAACAACAAAGGGATCTGTATCTGTCAATATAGATCATCAATGATCATCAATTAGTTTCGCCGGCAAAAAAACGTGTTGAGGGATCTGTAAAAGTTACATTTGCTCCCTTTTTTTCTTTTGTGCTGATCCGTGATACGATCCGAATCGTGGGTTTTATGATCCGTTGCACATCTAATCAGAACTTGAACTAACTGCTTTTTTGAAAGACAAATGATGTGTTTGACAGGTGACCATCATGGCAGAGGAGAACTGTAAATTCCTGTGTTGGTCTCGAGAGAGGCTCACCTATTTCCTGGAGTCTAATACTTTCCTAAATGAGGTGTTCAGGTACCTCATTGGCAAAGACATCACCAACAAACTGTACTCTCTGAATGACCCCACACTCAGTGACAAGGTAGGCCCAGGTCTCATGTCAAATTATAATAAAATGGCACAAACACTGGAAGTAACACATCAACAGCATAATGGATGACAGCTACAGAAATGATGGTGTTGATGATGATGGTGGTGGATGTGTTCCAGGCGGTGAAGAAGATGGACCGTCAGCCCAGCCTATGCTCTCAGCTGTCTATGATGCAGATGAGGAACAGCATGGCGAGCAGCAGCGATACTGATGATGTCCTTAACCAGATCCTACGAGGAGGTTCTGCTGGATCGTCACTCCGTAAGTCACATTATCACCCCACAAGATGTGTTTTCAGGTTATTGTAACCATGAGTGCCTTACAGCAGTACAGTTTACGGCAGAGTATTGCATTGGCTGATCTCGCAATTTCTAAACCTTTAATTTGAAATAATCAGTTATATCTAAGTAATACAAGCAAATGTACATTTACAGCTATTACAGTTATGTGTAAAATTTAAAAATGATTATAGCATTATTCAGATTTTTCCAATGTTGTACCATTAATGTGGTCTATTACTGCATAGGTTCAGAGTTTCAATTTATTCATCCATTAAAAACATGGGAAGCCCAGTGCTCCAATCCTAATCACGCAATACTGATTACCAAAATGCTGGAAATAAATACCAACAAAATAAAACCAAGTTTTGAGAGGACTTTTTTTTTGTAACAGTCATGTATCCTCATACAACGGTTTGTATGTAATATGAAAAGTTATTTCTCGTTTTCCGTGTGTTCTCCTAAGAACATCCAGCAACATCCAGAGTAGAGTGCTGATTCACTAACTCAGTACTCTGGGGATGCACATAAACTCTTGATCTCTAGCACCCCCTAATTGTATTTAGCTTTTTTGGCACCCTTTGATATACTTGAAAATTCACAAAACGTGGGGCACACAACAAAGACTGAACATTGCAAGTAGGGATGCCCCCCAATACCCGGTTCTAAACAGGAATCGATAAGACAGTAGTAAATACCTGGAGCATCGATAAGGTCCGTAGTCAACGGTTCTGCTATCGGTGCTTTAGAAGTTATGGAATGAGATCTCGGCTGAGGCTGCAGCCCTGACCCAGCCGACCCATCTCCCTCTACCAGCGCCGGTCCTAGCCCAAGTCCCTTCTTACAAGCAGCTACAGGGAAGATGACACAGGACGAGTGTCACAGCGCTGTTACCCAGTTTATTGTTAAAGGCCTGCACCCCTTCCCAACAGTGGAGTCAAAGGGAATTAGGGAACAACTAATAAGTCTGTCAGTGTATATTGAGTTGTTTGATACATAGTTATTAATAACCTCTATAGCCCTAGCCCTATTTTTAGGCCTCTAAAATTGCATATCCATACCTTTTAGACTGTAGATCTGAAACTACAAGGTCTATTTTAATAATTTTGATGGTATAATACAGGTAAAACTTGTGAGAGACTTGTTCAGATGTGTAAATATTGTGTATATGTTACTGGTTAATAGTGAACGAAGATGGCACACAGCTCAAATTGAAAAGTTCCAGGTTCGCCTGAAAAAAAAGCACTTTTATTGAACATCTTTTTTGAAATAATGCAGATTGAAGCCTAAAAATACTCCACAGTCATAGCACAACAGGTTTGTGGTCTGTCCAAGCTAATTTTACTTAGCAGGCCAGCATAAATGAGGTCTGAGTACAGAATTTCAAGCCAAATTTTCATTTTTGGAACCAGATTTTGCGCTGCTCTATTCTAATTTTATATACTATATAACTACATGTCAACTATATATTCACTTGCTTTATCACTAAGAGTGTTCAATACATCGTAATAAAGCAGTTTGCAATAATTTTCAGCCATGTTCAGTTATTTCCAGATGTCATATGTCTCATCCATGAAAAAAACCTGCTCTGACTCAGTGTGTATGTGGGATTTGTAAGGCCTGTGATTGGCGGAATTAATTATATGACACGTTGTTAGGTCCGGAATAGTCCATTGAAAGCCGTCAGGGGTGTTATTTGGAAAGCTGAGGGACATTAGCCAGTAAAAATCTTGATAAGGTGGGCTCAACCCCCATGCGAAAAATAGATTGGTCCAGGCGAAAAATGCGGGCCATTTTCGCATGCCAGGTCACAGCACGTTCATTTCAATGCAGGCAGAGAGACCAGGAAACGGAGCACAGCGCTGCAGCAACTTTCAATGGATTAACTGTTTTTTTCGGGACGAAAATGACAAAAAGGTTAGCAGATTTTCAATTTTTTTTCTCGAGAGCAGTGTGTGGTTTCTTGGGGTTTGTCCTGTGACTTTTGAATGCTTTGTCGGAGGTCTATTTGGACACGCTGGGTTGACGCTGTATCGAGCCCTCGTGCAAAATCATGTATCCATCCGCCATTATAGCTGCCGGCTTTGTGATGAAAAATGAATTTCGGATGCATAGTTGGCGGATTTTTTTGGAGAAAAATCCTGATATTGTGATAAATCTTCTAGTGTATTGAATTAGTTTGTGTATAACTGTGTATAATTGTGTAAAATGGGTTGCATGATGATTTTGCCCAGACTTTTTTTTTTTCCGATATTTTACATGTCTGGACCATTTTTCATATGTCTTGATGAAAAGTCCATTCGGAACTTCGGTACCGGTACTCGAACCCCAAATGGGGCTCGCTCGGGCTATAGAGGTTTTAATAAGGGGAGCAGCTGTGTTGTTATACGTTAGTGTTTTAAGTTATTTTGAAGCTGCTAGTCCCATTACCATTCCAGCCAACACATATTAACGATGGTTGTTACTACTTGACTTTAGGGAGATGACCAAGGCTCTGAGCACTAAATATACTCCTCCCTGTAGGAATGTTCTCAAATGTACATTTCACTAGCTAGGACCCCGCCTCAGCCAATCGAACTTTCATCGATCATTTGGAGCGTTGAGGAATGGTTGAGGGAGAATTAGCCAGGGTGAGAGTTTAGCGGTTTGGGGAAGGCTTAGTTGAGGATCCACTGCGGCTCCCGGGCCTTGCAGATGTTATGTTTAAAATTTCTCAAACTAAAGGCAAAGGAAAAAGCCCCGCTCTTTGCTCCTGATCCGTCAGCAAGATAAGGCCGAATCAGCTGGTTGAAGTTTAAATCAAAAGGCATTTAATATCTAACAAAAGCAAATACAGTTACAAACTGAATCACACTATTAATAGTAAAAAAAACAAATATTTCATGAAATATGAGATCCAATCCGAGCCACCCAGTAGCCTGATGTGACTGCTAGGTGGTCCCCAGAAGATCTGAAATCCTCCAGAGTTTCAAACCCTTTGTCCCCTCGAAAAGTCTCTGAAGAGTCTCATATTACACCCATCGATCAGCTCAATGATTGGCTGAAATCCAATAAGCCCCTCCTTGGCCCTTGACCTGTTGTTCTGATCAGACACCTCACCCAGCCACTTTCTTCCAACCCCCCTTTTACAACACATTCCTCAACCCCCTCACACAGACACTCAACCACACTCCTTGGTTAAAACTCCTACAAGTAAACACACTATTGATATCCAGCACTAGGAGCGCTTTAAACTTAAATTCCTCACACAGATCCCCAGGTCTCCATGTGGGACGGAAGGATAATGACTATGAAAAATAATAGGGAGGGTGGGATGCGGAAAGCGTGAACAGGTCGAGGCTTAGAGTGGGTAGATACGTATTTATAGGACTGTGGCCGGAAGTGGGGGAGTGGCGTGGTCCTTCTCCTGAAATTCAGCTAAAATGTATTTCCAATTGTTGTTTGCATTGAAATAGTATAGTCAACAATAATTAGTTATTTAAACATTTATGCTCTTGCCGTTTAAGAAATAATATTTGTTTACATATGAATAATAAAGTAATATTGATTATATTCTTACAAAATAATCATAAAGAACCGATAAGAATATCGATAAGGAACCGAACCCATAAGCAGTATGGATAATAGCATCTATAAAATCCTAAAGATCCATCCCTGATTGCGAAATTATACAGTGATTGGGTTCACGCATGTTTAGCATGCTCCAAATCGTCATCTAATGTGTGGAAGGCTCTGATATTCATGAAGTTTGCTACCCATATCACTCAGATCATTTCTGACATATTTCTGATTGACCTTAATTAGTTTCGTCCATCTGGAAGTCTGGCATTTTTCATTTTGTGCATTTTTTAATGTATTTTATGCTGTCTTATGTTTCAATTTTGGTTCAATCCTCCAGCTAGTGTGATGCTATATTGGGAAGGAATAGTCGATATCGCCAACGATGATGTCAAAGGTCATGTGACAATACTGCTGCTACTGTTATTATTAGTACTCAACCTTTTTTACATTATTATTCTGCTATTGGTACTACTACTGCTATTAATAATCTCCTATGTATCATTTATATCAGGGGTCTTCAATGTTTTTCAGGGCAAGGACCCCCAAACTGATAGAGAGATGGAGCAGGGACCCCGACTATATATATTGTATAAAATTATGTTTTATATTAAACTGGGCCTAGTGCCATGTATAAACATGTGCATCTTTATTGTGCATTCAATACTAAGCTATTCAAATAATACACAGGTTCATATATTCATGTTTTTATTTTAAACATGTGCAAGGTGCAGTGAGTAGGGTGGCCGTGCCACTGCCATTTAGAAACATACCTTGTCAGATGATACCAATGCCAATATCACCATTGTCTGTCAATTGCATGATAATCATGCATACAAGCTATTCAAATTGATGTTTTCATTTTAAACATAAATGTGGAAACGAAAAATGTGTGATAGCCTATTGCCACTGCCATGCATAAACATACCTGTTATCTTTCATACAATACTGAACTATTAAAATAATAGACAGATTCATGTTTTTTGGTCGAGTTACAAAACGATCCATTTGGCACTTGGCATAATAATATACTGGCCTCAGTAGTTGGCTGTTGTGGATAAGATCTGCAGTGTTTTAGCCAGGAATATCTTGCAAAAAAGATTGCACAAGGTGTGAGTGAAGTAAATAGTTTTAAAAAAATGGTAACTTATTTTCAAATAATATTACAGCATGCAACCTTGTGTCTGGGATCTTAATCTAACCATTTGGCAGTATTCCTCCACGAATCGGCACCTTAACGTGGTGGAGGAGTTTGAGTGGCTCAGTGATCCTGGGAGCTGTGTTGTCCGGGGCATTAGCCCCTGGTAGGGTCTCCCAAGGTTAACAGGTCGCAGGGGAGAGCCCAGACTAAGAGCGGTTCAAAAAACCCGGATGAATAGCAGCCCACAGACTTCAGCCACCTCGCCCGGACCAGGGATACCGGGGCACCCTCCCGGAGCCAGACCCAGGAGGGGAGCTCGCCGGCGAGTGTCTGGTGGCCGGGCCTTTGCCCATGGGGCCCGGTCGGGCTCAGCCCGAAGAAACACCATGGAGCAGCCACCCTGTGGACTCACCACCCGCAGGGACAAGCATCGGGGTCGGGTGCAATGCAGACCGGGTGGCGGGCCAGGACCGAGAGCCTGAATATATGGAGGCAGAAGATGTTATCTTTCAGTCAGAAATGCACACATTCAGCGACATACAGGAGCTCTCTCAAGCTGGGCACCGGTTCACTCACACCGTAGAAAATGGATGGATGGATGGCATTTGGCAGTACCTCTGCGGCCCTCAAGGTGGAGCTTTGAGGTCCACTAATGGGCCCTGGCCCAAATCTTGAGAATAGCTGGTTTAGAAAAAGATTGTGGTTTGGGTTCAAATAAGTACGCTTATTATGTAGTTCATACAGGTGGCGTTAGTTAGTATTTACATAAGTTACATAACAAAAAAGACCCTTGAAATAGGTCAACATTGCGTTTTGGTTTTACACAGGGCAGGAACAGCATTTCCTCTGTTCCTTAGTGAATGCAAACCCAGAACTTCCTCCATGTTAATTTGTTGTCTTGATAATTAATCATAATGTATATTTCCACCATGTTTCTACCTGACATGTCATAGACAGCACTCTGCCGCTCCCACTTTCTCTAGTTTACTGTTTTCATTTTTTTATTATTTCCAATTACCTGATTATTTCCATTTCTGGATCGGTGTTAAGCTACTATCAATGAATATTAAACATTCACATCAAATTATCAATGCCTCAGCTGCCATAGTCTTTCCCTTTCCTCGTCAGCTTTTAATGTGAAAAATGTTAAGGTAGTGTTACATTTCAGTGGCAAAACTTGAAATAGATAGATTTGAAGTGGGGTTGTATAAGGTACTTACCAATATTGCATCAGTTTATTACCTGTAGTAGACGGGAGAATAGTAATGAACTGCTATGGATGGGAGCAGCAACAAAATGTGTTTTAGCCACCTAAAAGAAAGAACCACCTAAAAAGTCTGTCAATTTAATGGTGAAAGATCTGAGATATGGAGCAGTTCAATTTCCTCTCAACGGCTCTTAACATGTCAACGGCACATAGCAGCCCTTTCACCTTAGTATACTGTTAGCACCATTAGCTAACAGTTCTTACCTAAGGGGGTAACGGGGCAGGTGGCACCTTGATAACACTCACTTGCCATAGGCACAGCTCACGGGAGCAATATGGGGTTAAGCGTCTTGTCCAAGGACACATCAACATGGACTGAAGGAGCCGTGGCATTTTTTTCTGGGGCATCTTTTATTTGCTCCCGACGGCCACACCAGAGTGGCCATGAATTGAATACTGGCTTTTAAAAAAAAAAACATTACCACAATGAAGCAGTGGAAAGCATGCTTAAAGATTGGGGTGGTTATTAACATTTATCCGGATGTCAACATTAATTGTCCAATGGTTGAAGTAGTGTTCATGTTAGCACTCTTCTTTGCTGATACAGGGGTATTTGTCTCAGGACAGGTTATTTTCTTTTTCTTTTCTTTTTTTAAATTATTTTTTTAATTCATTTTTTTCTAGAAAAATCCCCTGGCACCAAGACCTCCTCAAAGATGAAGCCAATAGAAGAAGGCATGGAAGATGATGTTTTTGAAGAATCTGCTTCTTCCAAGTCTCGCCGTATGCCCAGCACTTCCACTGAGGACGTGTAGCCAGCAGGGGAAGAATACACAAGATCCAATGTATGCACTTCTTGTTTAGCAACAACAACAACTAGAATCTGATAGATACACCCGCAAGGCCGACATTACCACATGTTATTTTCGTAAGTAAATGGATATCCTCCTGCTGGCAACAAATGTCAGTTGAGAAATATCAAAGATATGTTTCTGGTCATTTAGTAACAGTTTCTCCATTACATAGTTTGCCCACCAGAGAGCACTGAAAAGTTTATTTTTACACTGTTAAATGTTCTTCTTAGAAGCCACTAGAAATACCTTCTTATAAAAATGTCCTATGTTAATGCTCCACTGTTCATCGGCTACTTGTTAACTGTGTTTGGTGCTAAGGAGCTATTTTGGGAAGCAGGCGTTATGGCTGCAGGGGCCCGCCCACAGAGCTGCCATGGCCCCATATAGTCACATCATGTATCGGCCAATCATTTTGTTGTTTTTGCTATATTAATATAGATACATATAGCTTAAACAGAGGAGGCAAAAATACAACTGACCAACTGCCTGATTAATACACTCAAATGCCAGCCCACGGATTTATGTCTGCCGCTGGTTCAGTTGGGTCAGGGGTCAGCAACCATTACTGTCCAAAGGGCCATTTTGCTCTATTTTCCACCAAATAAAATTTGTCTGGAGCCGCAAAAGCTATTCGATATCACAGCTTATATACGTTTTATATATAGTTATATTATATATACAAAAACTATAGTTTGTTGTATTTATGAAATAATAGAACAAGAATAAAGACAATTATTGACATTTTATTGCTATTTTAACTTTTATGAGGAGGAGAAAAAAAATACACTGGCATGTGTAGGCCTACATTGAGGACACAGAACTAAACACAGAACTATGCAGGCCTTCAGTCCTCCCCATAGTTGTGGGAAATAACTTAGAAATAAATATAACATATAGCTGCAGAAGTGAATCAAACACAGAACAATTCAAGTATATTTGGGTCCTCTCCCCATGTTTGTGGAAAACAATATTAAATAAAAAGTAGCCTACTTTGAAATAATTATAACATATAGCTGCAGCCTAATATCTTAAAATGAGTAAAGATAAAAAATAGGCAGTTTGTATTTAAGTAAGACTAAAGTCCATTTCAGTGCGATGTCATCCTCTTCTTTTTTTCCTCAGCCACGTACAGCCATCAACCGTCGCGCCTGAACATAAAAACACAACTACATCAGTTCAGGATCTAAAATAAATATTTTTCTCCAAGATAATAGCCTATTAAATGATCGTGTTCTCACCTGTTTAATGTGACTTTTGTTTCTGAACATCGCTGCAGAGTTTCTCTATGTCAGGGCTGTAAGATGTGACTTTGAGCTTCAAACAGGACTGCAGGCTGTCATCTGTGAGGCGGGAGCGATATTTAGATTTGATGTAGTTCATGCTTGAGAAAATCTGCTCGCATAAGTACGTTGATCCAAAGATGGACAGGACTCCAAATGCATAAGTCTTCATGTTCATGTAAGTGTCGGGAATGGCATTCCATGTTTCAAACACAAGTTTGTCGGGTTTGGGGAGGTTTTCAATGTCGCTCCATTTGTGCTCTCTAGCGAGGACGGCCTTCTGACGGGCGACATCTTCAAGATCAGCTGTCAGGCTTTTGAACTTGGACAACCATAAGTCTTTATCAGCTATGTCTGCGAGTTCGATTTCCAGATCAGGTTGACTTACTCCCAGGAATGCAGACATGTTCAGCTGGTATGGGTCGATGTCCAGGTGTGTGACGGGGAAGGATAATGTGCTTTTTTCCTCCCTGAACTCGCTGAATCTTTTCCCAAATGCAGTTTGCATTTCAATAATTGCATCCTGTAAATACTCACAATTTATGTGAGTATTTCTTTCTCTGAACTCTCTCAGGGAGGGGAAGTGAGAGAGCTTGCCTCTCTGTACATCTCTGGCAAACACTGTCATCTTGCGCTCAAACGCCAACACATCCTCCAGCATCTGCAGAGCCGTGCCTCCCTTTCCCTGGAGACTTTTTTTTGTTCAACGTGTTTAAGTGACTTGTCATGTCTACCATGAAGTGCAACCTTTCCAGCCAATCTGGATCTCCCAGCTCAGGATAGGTGAGGTCTTTACTTTCCAGGAATGTTTTCACATGTTCCAGGCAAGCAGCAAACCGTTTTAGCACCTCTCCCCTGGACAGCCACTGGACTTTGTTATGCAGCAGGAGATCTGAATATGTGCTGTCCACCTCTTCCAACAACGAACAGAACTGTCGGTGGTTTAACCCCTTTGCCATTATTTTGTTCACTATCTGAATAACAAGATTCATCACCTCCATACATTCCGGGGGAAATGTTTGAGCGCACAGTGCTTCTTGGTGTAAGATGCAGTGAAACGACAGCAGCTTTCGATCCAGTGACTTCTGAAGTAAAGTCACAAATCCCTTCTGTGCTCCTCTCATACTGGGTGCCCCATCAGTAGCCACTGACACCAAGCGGGTCGTGTTTATTTCTTTAGCTTTTAAACAATTCACAACAGCCTCACAAATGTCCTCCCCTCGTGTTTGCCCTTTTAGCGGTATTAATTCAATGATTTCTTCCTGCGGCCCATTAGAGTTCATATACTGTATCTGCATACCAGTGCTGTCTGCTCAATGTCGTTTACATCTCTTGACTCATAGCAGGCGATTGAGAATGCTGCAGCTGAATTGATGTCCTCAATTTGCTGACTGGTGATGTTTGTTGCCATTTTAATGGCCCTGTCCTTAACAGTCTTTGCAGAGAGAGGCATATCTCTGATTTTTTGAACAATTTCCCCTTTGTTTTTGAAGTCCGAGAATAGATGCTCAGATACTTTAATGAACGATTCTTTCATGTATTCTCCATCTGTGAACGGCTTTCCACGCCTTACTATCTCATGAGCTGCCACAAAACTAGAAGCAGTAGTTGAGTTTGGAGACTTGATCCACTTTGCGAAAGTATATTTACTTTGCTCAGTTTTCTGCAGCAGTTCAGAAATCGCTCTTTTTCGCGCATCTCCAGCTTGATATTTTTCAGCAAATGCTGTGTGTTTGGTCTGAAAGTGTCTTTCAACATTACATTTTTTGTTGTTTGCTAATTTCTCACCTCATATTAAGCGGTAAGCCAGCGTTGCTGGCAGTGAACGCAAATAAATACGTCCACGCAGAATTAAATTCTCTATTTTCTTCCAGTTTTCTTTTTTTGGATTTATCCATTGATAACCTTACCGAGGGCGGGAGTCTGCAATCACGACGAGCCACCTGCAGGGGAAGGCGCTTGACGGCGACGTAATAGGATGTGACGCACATTTCAGTTGACTAAATATTAAAACGTTTTTTATTTTCCATGACACAGTATCACCTCAAACTCCAAGATAGGAGGTGTTCCATTTGAAAGACTGTCCACTGTCCACTGTGCAAAAAAAAGTTATTTATTTTAATGTTTTTTGTCAAAGACTCAGGGAGCCGCAACAGAGGCGCATGCGGCTCGGGAGCCGCGGGTTGCCGACCCCTGAGTTGGGTAGTAGTGAACTTCATGTAATAAAACTAGTAGCGGAACTACATTTTGCAGCAGCTTGCTGGTAGTTTAACTACATTCATATTTGTATATTGATTCAAATGTAATTTAATTTTAAGTACTTTTGTTACTTTTCTTTTTTGTGTACAAACAATTTTAGGCCATAAAAGGAAATATTTTACCATTCCTTCTAGAATGGTAAAGACAAGTGAACCCCTTTGACGAGACTGTTCCACACACAAGTCAGATGTTACAAAACTGACAAGTAAGACAACAGGCCAAATCTTTTAGACCATTGCTCTGAAAAGGAGAAAGTTAAACAAAATGAGCAGGGTATTGTATTTTTTGTTGGCCACTTTTTTAAATTAACTCAGTTGAGTTGCATTTTTTTGCTGGCATATGACATATTTGTGACATCACATAAATGTGACAATTTGCTCAGTAATTTTTCTAAATTTTTCCCTTTGCTTCTTCCAATGTGAAGTAATTGGCAGGTTATGCTTTCAAAGTAGCTCCCCAACGCTGCTAAGGCAGTAGAGCAGTAATAGTGTACAGTGTGGCTTCAGAGCTTTTTCACTGAAAACAGCTGCCTGTTGGAAACAAGGCTGATGAAAATGCTGAAACTGAACCAAAACAATGGAGTTGAGAGCTGTAAAACCCAAACTATGAGCTAAATGATACTAGAAAGCTGCGTAGAGCTGACGGTAACTGCAGGGTAGATTCATACTCTGTGGGTTCTTTATAAAAAGTGATACCATTAGTAATTTATTCTGTTGGTAATATAAAAATATTGATTAGTGCAGTTTTAAAGTGTCAACCATTAAGATTTCAGTCCTGGTTGATTTCGAATTTCTTTTTGAGTGAAAACAATGGAATTGCACTCAGCGTTTAGTCGGGCTGATTCAGAAACTCCATACTAACATGTTATTCTTCAAAATTGTGTGCATTGTTCCATTTTTGTATGTATACAACAGAGACAAACTAATGCAGCATTTTCCCCCGGATTATCGTCACAGACGCCCAGTTGGCAAATATATAAATATTGATATACTTTCATCAGTGGGCCTCAATCACCATTCTGTTAGCTCTGGCAATAGACAGTGACTTAACAGACATTTATTCAAATTAAAATCTTCAAGCTTGCCACTTAAAATTGTCAAATATCAACATCCTTTATTGGTGGGGCACTAACAACTTATACACTTACGGTGACTGTACAATATCGTCCTGGACAGATAACTCTGAAAACAGAACATGAGTTAATTTGTTTCTGTAAAACATAACTGGTCAGCATTGATGCAAATCCATTATTATGTTTTTGATAGTATATAGACACAAACATTCCCTGTTTTAGCCACAGGTTCCACAATACAACAGCATATTAGTAAGTGAGGATTTTCATTTTTTTTGGAGAAATGATTTTATTCAACAAAGTATTATTTTTAAAATGTTGAAACAGAAAGCGGTAAACTGTACTTGTATATCTTTTTTTCTAGTCTTCCGCCCACCAAAGCGCTTTAACACTACATATCATTCACCCATTCACACCAATTCATACACTGATGAATACACAGGGGCTACCTGCCCATCAGAACTGACTCACCGTAGGCACAGCTAGCACAGCATGCGACTAGTGGTGCCAGGGATCAAACCACCGATCCTTTGATTGAAGGATGACCCTACTCTCCACTGAGCAGCAGTCACTACACTCGTGGGGCATGGGAGTGAAATGTCTTGTCCTGATACTGTTAGCTGTATATTAAAGCTTTAGATTAAATTATTGTTGGGAATTTATTGTTGCCACCCATAAAATATATGTGACCTAACTCAGTTGTTTGCCTTCCGAGATTAATATAGCCTTTGTGTTGGAACTGAATTGTCTGAGTAGGGGTGTGTTCTCGCATTTGTGGGAATGGTGTGCCCCCCTGTGGCCATAATGTGAAATCTATTACAATAAAGTCAGTGAAGTTGTTGATTGATAACCATCGACCCACTGATCCAGTGTGGAGGCATCTTCCTAAATAAGGGGTCATTTATCTCTTATTCAGGTTTGAAGACTTATTTTAGAAAACAGTCTGCTAAATGTGTGACTATTTGCACTTCAGGCTTTAGCATATTTCTGATCAAACCATGCAAAAGCATTAGCAGTATTTTGTTACCTTTGACAGTTGCATTAAAATAATACATTAAGTATGATTAACTGTTACTTTGAGTAAGGGTAAATATACCATTGCTAAGACTATGTATGTTTCAACAAAGTATTGCTAGTTAAGCAGCAGCAGTCAAATTTCTTTTGTTTGTATAACTTTCATCAGTTTGATGATTAACACCAACTAATAGTAATGTGATGTATTAGCTGCAGTTATTAAACAAACAATAATCTGATTTGTTTTTGTTTTGTTTAGTTTGCGTTAAATAAGTTGTTTGTGTGTAATAAGCCAATTTTATAAATCATATAAGGCTGCAAATAATGAGTTTGACTAACGTTTAACAGAATCTACTTTTTTTCACCATTTGTTGGTAAAATGTACTCCCTAAAGTAAAATAAATGGCCTTGACTGTGGGTGTTGATTGATTTAGCTCTGACTTTATAAAAAAAAATTCAATAAGTTATCCAAATTATGACAAAATGCAGGCCCCAATTCTTCAGATACTGGAGGGGATATCTAACTTTAGCAATAATGTCAGCCTTTAATAGATCTCTTCTAAACGTGTATCAAGTTGGGATTTTCCAAAGTTATTTTTTTTTTTTTTACCAAAATGACACTTAATTTGACTTACTCAGACTGCTGAAGCCTCATATTAGCTTCATCTAAACTTTGGAATACATTTTTGCACAGAACAAAGACAGTTGTTCCCCATCACTTTGGTTACATTGGAAGTGCATTAGGAAAGGATGTTTTTATTGCCAGTATAGTCTTTGTATGAATATAATAATAATAATAACTTTATTTATATAGCACCTTTAAAAACAGAGTTTACAAAGTGCTTTGACAGACAAAGCAGCAAAAGCAAGGCAATAATAACAATAACAGAATGCTCAGTGATAAAGTCGATACGATAAAAATAAAATAAGAAATTAAAGCTGCGAGCAGAGATGAACGGGCCCTCGACTCCGGCGGGAGTCCCGGCCGAGAGTGTCCGCGACCGTCGGACAACGCACCCGCGAGTCCGAAGTTTTTTCCCGCGTGGACCACCTGATGCTGGAAATGATGCTTTGCAAATAGTGCACCGCTTCCTGTGTGGCGCTATAGAACACGCGCAAACATGCATTATGTTGCTCTATATCAAGTGTAAACCACATCGTGTAAAAGTCATGTAAATCGGATGCTGTTCGTCTCAAAATGCAGATAATAAATAAGTATAAATTTAAATATAAAATGTCCTTTTGCCAGTAGGTGGCGCTACAACAATGTGAACATTCCATCCATCCATCCATTTTCCTCCGCTTATCCGGGGTCGGGTCGCGGTGGCAGCAGGCCAAGCAGGCTGACCCAGACCTCCCTCTCACCGGCAACATGTTCCAGCTCATTCTGGGGGATCCCGAGGTGTTCCCAGGCCAGCTGGGAGATGTAATCTCTCCAGCGTGTTCTGGGTCTTCCCCGGGGAGTCTATGCTGCCGGCGATCGGCACGCCCAGGCCTCCCGCCCGACCCGCCGCCCGGTCTGCATTGCACCCGACCCCGATGCTTGTCCCTGCGGGTGGTGAGTCCACAGGGTGGCTGCTCCATGGTGTTTCTTCGGGCTGAGCCCGACCGGGCCCCATGGGCGAAGGCCCGGCCACCAGACGCTCGCCTACGAGCTCCCCTCCTGGGTCTGGCTCCGGGAGGGTGCCCCGGTTTCTCTGGTCCGGGCGAGGTGGCTGAAGTCCGTGGGCTAACTGTCATAAGGGTCATTTTGAACCGCTCTTAGTGTGGGCTCTCCCCTGAAACCTGTTTGCCCCGGACAACATAGCTCCCAGGATCACTGAGCCACTCAAACTCCTCCACCACGTTAAGGTGGCGATTCGCGGAGGAGACAATGTGAACATTTTGTAATGGAAATGTGATCAGGCATCATCAGTAGCATCATGCATAAGATTTTTTTTTATTTTTTATGAAAAATAATTAGTTAACCATCAGAGGTTTGAAATGTTATGCTTTTAGTTTTAGTTATAGTCATCTATAGTGTTTTTTTTCATAAAAACACAGATTCTATTTTCATGGATTAACACAATTAATCCATGAAAACCCATGTTTTCAGATTATACATCTTAATTATGTATAATAAGCTGTTAGAGGTATTGTAAAAACCTCATAATTAATCTCTATCACATTTATTTTAATGTGAAAAACTTCTCCTTCAAACAACTGGATTCATTGAAGTTCATCACCAACACTATATTTTATATATATATATTTTATATATATTATATTTATATTTACTATATTACATGTGATCTCATCATGATAACGTTTACCTTCACCCAATACTCATTTTCATTGAACAGAGCCTGAACGCATCGAAAAAGTAAACAAACGGAACCTTCGTTCGGTAACTAGCTCTCCTCCTGTTGATTTTAACATGGATTAATTGTTTAGAGTGTATAAACAGAAATGAGAAGTGTTTCTGAGCTTCTGCAAAGCATGCTGATTATTATTATAAAAGTCGAAATGCCCTAACTGAGTTATTGCTTAATTATAGTTGTATATAAAGATGGAATTGAAGGCCAAAAGTGTCTCGTAATGTCAATATTAATAATTGATGTTCCACATACTTTCAGATGCCAATGGGATCAACCTCAAATTTGGTCAGATGCTCTTAAGACCTTTGTGATGAAAAGATATCAAATTCGTGAGTTTTCATGGAAGAACCTTGACGTGGCGTGGCGGCCATTTTGCCTCATTCGGCATGAACAATAAAGTTGTTGTAACTCAAAGGTACATTATTCAATCTGCAAAAAATGACTTATGCATGATGCTACTTCAAGAATGAGCATATATCAATGCCAACATTTTCAATAACACATAGCGCCACCTACTGACAAAAGGAAATGTCACATTTTATACTTTTATTGACTCCTCCTAGCCAGTTGACCAGATCAGTCTCAAATTTAGTAAGGAAAGCCTTACAACATTGAAGATGCTTCATCATGAATATTGTGAGTTTTTGTCGAACGCTGTTGCCGTGGCAACGCATCATTCGCCATGAAAAAGAAGCTGATGGCTTGGGATGCTCAAAAACTCATGGAACTTTATACATGTGTCATGGGAATACATATTTTATATGGGTTTTTGGCTTGGCCATTTTAAATTGCCTCCATAGCGCCCCCTACAATATTTCAAAAGAGCAGCCCCAGCGCTACATTTGAGTTACATGTAGGAAACTTGGTAGGCACATGTATCCCATAAAGACTTTTAAAAAGTCTCATGGAACCATGCTGTAAACCGTACCGGAAGTTGGCCATTTTTTTTAGCCAACTTTTTTGTTGGACTTCGCTGTCAACATTAGTTTGGGAGGAGCAAATGGTGCCAAAAATCCGAGAGTCATAGATGGAGCTAATGACAACAATTTTGAATGTCAATGCATCAGATTGCAGTGCAGACCTTCACAGGAAAGTAGTCTTTGTCCAAGTTGAGCTGCTTGGTTGCCTTATATCGATCGATGCTGTTTAGGAATGCTTGCCAAGACTGCCTAACTGCTAGCATCCATTTTGAAAGCTGAAACCCACCCTTGGAATATGCAGTGAGGTTTTTTACCAGCTGCAATGCCTCTGCTCTGAACAAACAACAGAACCCCTCTGGCAAAGGAAATTATGTTGGCAGCTACTCTTCCAAAAGTCACTCTCACCTCCTCTTTGTGAACCATTCACAACCCACCCCAGTAGGGTGCAAACAGCATCAGGTTCATTGTCACAGCTGTTGATAGTTTCTTATGGTTCAAGAAGTATTTGGGCATTGGAGAAAATCCACCTCAGCATCAAGATAGAGAGCTTTGATCCTTTTAAGATGAGACCATCTTCTGAAGTCTTCCTGTGTCACAATGTTGCTTTGGTGACAGGCATGATCTTTTGAGTATAGACATCAGGGAGATAAAAACAGTCACCATTGTAACTAGAGACTACCAATTCAGTCAAAACAAGGATGCTCAGTATTCTCCTGGCTGAGCATTTTTGTATTATGACTGATTGTATTACATTTGTGAGCATGTCATTCCGGTCAAAGCCACCATCGCTGGAAGTGGCATCAAAATGAGATTATCAGGGTGCAATTCTAATGAGATCATATTCAAAATGGCGTTGATTTATTAATCTAGAATGTGTCAATTGTAATTTGCTGGATTTGCATGGTGACCAAGCTGCAGCTACCCCCTGTTCCAGCTGCCACCGCCGAGCCGCAGCTACCCCCGGTTCCTGTCCCCATCGGGCCACAGCGATCTCCTGTTCTTGCCCCCCAAAGGCCCCATCTTTCCGGCCAGTCCCCAGAGCAACTCCGGCAGTCTGGTCGTCCTCCTGGCCACCCCCCGAAACGCTTCTGCCAGTCCGCCTGGAAAGAGATACAGAAGTGCCAGCTGCCGAACTACCAGACTTCAAAACACCTTCTTTCCTTTGGCTACGAGACTCCTTAAGTCATCCTCCACCCTCTATATATATACAGTATATATAATTTCTTCTGTAGCAAATTGTGACTACAATCTAAATTTCGTTGTGCAACGACAAATAAAAACCTTGTAACCGTGTAGCCTTTTCATACATGACAACATTTTAGGTGAACATTAATATATTTTTTGTTTCACTTTTTACTTTACTCCCATGATATTTTGCCTCTGAACATCGTCTGCTTTCTGGCTGGCTACTTGAGGTTGGTGCTGCGTGCTGCGTGCACATTGAAATCAATGAGGTAATAAGAAATAAATTAATTTTGATAAAAAACAAATGCGCAGTGGGAGAGATTGAGGCCGTTCCTCTGCAAGTGGATTAATAATGCCTAGTCACGTAATGCCCCCAAAGTGAAAGTGCCGATCCTCAACTGGTTCTGCGCCGAACGATGCCCACCTCCTTCCATGCCACTCAGCGGGGGAGTGAGCAAGGAACCCCTCAAAGGGGCGCTGATTATATGAACATTCCGCCCGCAGACAGAGCTGGCCGAAAACTAGTAAGTAGTGAAGCTGTCCATTGTCTACATCACATCTTCTCATTATGGCCCGTTAGATTGAGTGTGTTGCATCATGGGTTGTTGCTAGCCTAAAGGTTGCTTGCTTGCAGTTTCCTTCAAGTCCGCTCATAGTGTCTTTGTTAAGCCAAAGCAACCACTGACTCAAGGACACTGGCAAAGACTCAGAAGAACAACTCAAGACAGGACGGTTCCAAAAGGTTTGGAACACAGACATGGCGGTACTAAGACGAACTGGCCCAGACAAAGGGGAGCATACAGACTAAATACTCTCCGGAAGAGGAGGGGTAATTGGTAACAGGTGAAGCTGATCAGGGAGGGAAAAGGTATTAGGCCCGTTCGAGATGATCACCGACGATCGGCGCACAATGCATGCCAGTTAGATTTGTGTCCAACTTGATCCAACGTCATGCACACGTTAACCTCGATAACCTCACGAGAGATTTTTAAAGCCAGGCACCGCAGTTGCTCTCCACCGACTGCATATCTTGTGTGATAATAACAGTAGCGGGCTATGCATTTTATACCTGGGCCTTCAGGTATAAAACCGTAGTTGTGGCGCCACAACTACGGTTATTTGTTTCTAGGGGTGTAACATCACGTATTCATATTAAGCCGTTCGGTACGAGGCTTATGAACTGAACAATACGTTTGATTATTCTAGTATTATTCTAGTATTATAACTAATGCATTTGGAAAATGCAGAAGATTAAATTCTGTGAAATATAATGTTTTTGGTGGACTGCGCTCACGGAGGAGACAACGGGCTGTGACCTCTCAATCCGGAACAAAAAAAAACACAACAGAAGACAGCTGAGTGACAAAATTAAACGGGAAACCCAAAAATGACACAACGTAAATAAGAGTTAATTTTGCCCGGTTTAACCTTCAGGAATTTCTGATGGAGTGGAAAGTGTCTAACAATGCCTTTACTCCAGAAACAAAACAGGGAATGAATCATCTGCCCAACACCCAAGAAATACTGCTGTCACAGTCATGGTGAAGAAAATAGAGTGAAAGTCTGAAAAAAATACAGTTGAAAGTTAACTTGATTAAAGTTTCACACGTGTTGGTTCAATTCTTGTGGTAACTGTATTCTAATGTTAATGTGACAATACATTTACAAGATTTTGAACTTGATAGCTGGCCATCCTGTTTCTTTTTCCAAAAAGTATTTTTCCAAAAACAAGAAGGGGGATCGTCTTACGTTCTAGCTTTCTTTTTGAAACAATTAAACTTCCACCTAAGATAAATGACCCACAGTTATTTTAAAATGAGCACATGTGAATAGTTTCCTGAAACAATGGGGCTTCAATTCATGCTCTTGATCTCCACCCTGATTCTCTTTTTCCATTTTAGCACAGCTATTGCTGTTGCTACATAACTGTGTACTTTGGCAGTGCCCTCCTGTGAAACAAACAGGGCTCAATGTTAATGAGAGGCATTAGTCCCCCTGGATCAACATGAAATGAATGTCTATTTTCCTGCTGCCCCTGGCAACAAATATGACATATCTTAGCCTGAGCCACTAATAGCCCCTAATAAGAAGGAAATGAAGCATATTTGATTTGTGAGACAGGGCATCCCTGAACTAATCTCAAGTTCCAAACAGTCCAGTCTCTGCCTACATGATCAATAAAGTGGCTAGCTGAGATGGATGGTAATGGTTCTCTCTGTCTGAAGACTTGTACACAAAAATGTAAATTATAATTAAAGAGTAAGGGTAATTGAAGTAGACACTACCTCTTTCAAACACACATCTCCACCTCAGACATTCAACCTGACTTCAGTGCACTCATTCAAGCCCAACACAGACTAGATTTCTCGCACTGAAAAACAGAAAATTAGGTAATTGGACTATAAACAATAGTGATTAAAACCTTTTGACTACTAGCCCTGTTTTTAGCCCTCTGCTCGAAAATTGCATACTCATACTCTCTTGAGTAAACTACCCAAACTACAAGGTCTATTTTAATAATTTTGATGGTCTATACAGGTAACACTTGTGAGATGTGTAAATATTGTGTATATGTTACTGGTTAATAACTGATACACTTATGGCACAGCTCAAGTTGAAAAAGTTCCAGGTTCACCTGAAAAAAAAGCACTTTCATTGACATTTTTTTGGAATTATTGCAGAGTGAAGCCTACAAATACTCCTGTGTCATAGCACAACAGGGTTGTGGTCTCTCTAAGCTCATTTTACTTAGATTGAGTGAAGCAGGCCAGCATAATAGGAGGTCTGAGTACAGAATTTCAAGCCGAATGCTCATGTCTCTCTCATGCTCTATTCTAATTTTATATACTATATAACTATATATTTCACTTTTTTTATCACTCATATTATTCAATACATCCAAATACAGATGTTAGGAATCATTTTGAGATTCCTAATATCATCAGAGCCTGTCTCTGGCTCTCAGCCATAGGATTTTCTCAGTCCCTGTGTGTGTATGGCGCTGTATCTCAGCCTATCATTGGTCGAGTTCAGTGAATAAGCCCTCCTTTGACGCGTCAGCGTCTCAGGGAGGCCTCTGTCGAATTTGGTGTTGATTGACATAAGTTTCAGCCAATAAAGTTGCAAGAAGTGCGGCGTCTCCCCGTGCGTAAAATTCCATTGGCCGAAAAGTCTGACCGCTGGCCCGAGGTGGGTTGACCCCCCTTCCACAGGAAACAGCTCGGCATAAACAGGATGCGCTTCGCGGCCATGATGGTAACTCTGAACCGGAGCATTTTCGATGTTTTTGTACTAATATTTCATAAAACCTGACCAAAAACCATGGATTTTTTCTGGTGAAGACCAGTGGCATTGGACCGTTGTATGGTCACAGCGTTGCGGTGCGTCCACGCAGAGAAGAACCGACGGTATGTACGTGTTCTCTGTCTGATGCTAATGCTAAACGATGTCCGGATTAGCCGGCTAGCTGCTAGCTTCGTGGTGAAAATATTGATTTGAGGCATACATAACGCCGATTTCTGTCCAGGATTTCATGATTTTATGCCACGTTTTCTAGATGCTTATACAAGTAGTCTATAGTTGTGTTTCGAGTGTGTAAAAAGTGACTTATATGATAGTGTTTCCCATACGTTGCTGTTTAATCCGGAAAAAAAACTGGACAGATCCACAATACTGGCGAACAATAAGGCTTTATTCCGAACAATATTTTCAGGGGTCCTGAGCCCGAGAGCCCCCCAAATGGGGGGCGCTCGTAGCCAGAAGTTAAAGTACTAATTTTGCAGAAACATGATCTTTGTCAGTGTTTCACTATTATATATGGATATTTCATATATTTGTCTGGATCATTATTCCTGCTGCAGATGTTTAAGGTGGAGCTTATTTTAACTCCTGTGTACACTGTTGTTCAGTTTGGATAGTTAGGAAGGGTTTAAAAAATTATAATTTACAAAGTAACTCATAACTAAAGCTGCCAGACAAATGTAGTGGAGGGTAAAGTACAATATTTCCCTCTGAGATGTTGTGGAGTCGAAGTACAAAGGAATGGAAATGGTAATACTCATGGAAGGTACCTTGAATTTGTACTTAAGTACAGTACTAAAACAAATATACTTAGTTATATTCCACCACTGATCATAATATTTACTCTTACCACTCGCAGCTTATCAAAACCATACAATTTACTGCTTTTTATAAAGATGTAGAATAATATAAAGCAGGATTAAGTTCAGTCTATTGGTCGGGCCCTCCACAACAGTCCATGTTTGTCAGGTGGCCCCTTGGGAAAAATAATTGCCCACCCCTGCTGTAGGAAGATTGCATATTCTCCCTGTGTCACCTTTTTCTACTGGTTCTCCGGTGTCCTCCAACAGTCCAAAGACATTAATTCATTTAGGTTCATTGAGGAATGTTGGAAGTGGAAGTGGATCTCTGTTTCAGCCCTGTGATGGCCTACCGAAATGTCCAGGGTGAACCCTGCCTTCACTCAATGTCAGCTCGGAGTCCCCGTGACCCTGAATAAGATTCGTGGTAACAGATAACAGATGGATGGATACTGTACATTTCACTTTCTGTCAATGGAAGGGATGGTAATACAAACTTCTCTATTAATCACAATTAAACAACTGAATAAAACCAAGTACACATTAATGGGGGAAGAAAGAAGACAGATACAGAGCTAAATATACCATTTCACCGTGGTTTTGGGCAGCCATATTCAATGAGGTCGATCATTTTTCAGTTAACAGTAAACAAACAAACACCAAGCATAAGAAGCCTCTTTGCAGGTCTGATGGTTGACAAAGAGACTGGTCTGCACGTAGGACCTCTTCATCTCAAGCGCAGCAACACCACTCTGCCGTGTTCCCTGCTTGCCCCATGTCCACTGTCCCACAGTACTTTGACCAGGTGGTCTTGAGCTCGGTCAATAATATTGCCAAGTTTTCAACTCATTCACCCCCTTCTCAGAGTCTTCCTTGGCAGCAGACTGTTCCTTACAGGCCACTAAGATGCCTGAATATTTCATATAAAAAGACTCCCAATCAACATTTCCTTTTGTTTTCATCCGCTTGTATTGTAAAGCGATGCTAAGCAACAACTCCACCTCGTCGTCCGTCCACATGGGTCAATTTTAGTTTTCGCCATTGCAAAAAAGGAAGGGAAACTACTGTCCTCTTCAGAGAATTTTAAATTGAAAATCATATTAATTATTTATCTGAGACTTCTATTAATATGTTTTCAAGAGCCCTAATTAATATTATCTGAGTTAGATGCGCCATTATCTTTTTTCTTTTGCTCCACTAGTGGAGGTGTCCAAAACTGGGTGTTGTTCAGTCAGTTGCTCACGCCATTCAGAGCTTTCACCTCACTTTAGTCGTCAGTGGAGGAGGATATAAATAAAATGAGGCTTCCAACTAACTACAGGCATTGCTCATCTCAGTTTCTTTGAGTCTCAGGACTGTCTGGCACAGTATCAAATCTTAGAGATATATATAGTATAGGGAAGTTTGATTTACCAAAACAGAACAAACTACCATACAGTTCAGACATTTAATAAGATTATGCAATGATAATCATCTAAACTGCATTAAAATGCAATTTTATCAGAGGTGGATGACACAAAGTAATTTCATTGATAAAGACCACTCTTTGCTCTGAAGTTTAGAGCTTCGGTTCATATGTAACAGTTAGGGGTCGTGTCAAAAAGGAGGGTTGAGATCCCAGGAAAGCTGCCTTAAATAAAGGAATACAGTTCGATATGAAAGTAGGCTAAAGGGACACAAAGCATATAATGAGTAAAGGATGAAATCTAATAATCATTTTAAAGCAAGTATGTATAACATAAGAATAATGAAGTGATTTAACAAATGTAAAACTGATAATAATAATGTATGTGTAACTGAGTAAAGTGAAGTCTGTCTGTGGGTGGAAAGAGCTGATGTAAGCAGGATGGGGGCCTTAAAGGCTGAGATCATAACAGATGTTGGGGTGTTGTCCGAACACATATATGGGTGTAACCTGAAACACGCTCGAACATTGAGGAAGTGAGAGCATCCACAGAGGGAAGTTAGGTGTGTCCAGCACACACACACACACACACAGAAAGTTAGGGTGTTGTTCGCAGCACACACATAATCAATGATGTCATGTAAATCACATGCCGAGTGAGGGATTGTTTGGGAGGAGGGGGGAGAGAGAGCTCAAAGTGTTATAAAAAGAGAGACTTGCAAAGAGCAAGTGGGGATTCAACGCGGGAGCCACCCAAGTGCTCCACGGAGGAAACACTGGACTTCGCTCGACAGCCGCATCGGAGGACTTCGTCTCTGTTCACGGAAAGAAGACAGCCGTTCCTGGCCAAAGATTGAAAGACGGAGATTTTCCTCTCCCCCCTGTTTGACTTTAACAACCGGACAACAGATGGACGCAGACGCCTTAAAGACTTTGTACTGAGCCTGAGGGATCGCTGAACGGACTTCGTTGGCCGCGCAGGAGGAGCTGAAGGTCAGGCCTGGCCTTCGCTCCTAAAAATCCCAAAAGGACTTTTTTATAACATCATGAATCCAGCTCCACCGAGCCGCCTCGGCATCGAAAACTGATGAGTATAACCTAAGAAGAAATTGTAACCTGATCGAATCAAGTATCGTATTATTTTATGTGAGCTGTAGCTGTGCCCCTGCTAATATATCCTGCAATAAATATCTAATCTGCATTTAAAGTAAATTTCTCAAGAGAATTCATTTGCCTAAGTAGTAAAAGTTCCTCATGGCAGTAAAAGGTTAAATCTATTGTATGTTAACAACAAGAGTTCTTAATGGTTATCCTAGTGACCGGTCCACTTAACAGTCCCTTACGGTTTTAGTTGTGATCCTAGCCGTTAAAATCGAACCTGGCAATTTACCAAGAGCCCGGATCCAAAAGAGGAAAGCTGCCATAACTGACGCGACTGGTAGAAGCGCCCGGCCAGGGTGGCCCCTCGGCCGAGTGCATGTTACCGGAGGAAGCAGGGTAGACGTCAGGAGTAACGGTAGTTAGCAGAAGCCAGGCGAGTTTCCTTGACAGAACACCAGCTCGCCAATCTTTTAATAGAGAGCTGAGTCAGTAGGTAGCCCCGTATCGGGCCAGAAAACCCCCGGATCTAACAGTCGCTGTCATGATGAATCATAACAAACTGCAATCTGCTGCTACACTGCAGAGTGTGGAGGAGCAGCTTGGTCAGCTTTCTGCCCTCTTGGTTCCTGCCAGTGCGGAAACACCTGCAAAGAAATCTGCTGCTGTCAAACTTGTGACAGTTTGTCAGGAAGCCCAGCGTTACACAGACACACTACAGGTCGAAAAGAGAACACTATTTCCATTAGAGAGGCGATCAGCTGGAGGTCCAGCAATTTGTTATGACCACTGTGACAACCGCACAACAGGTGAGGCCAGACCAGTGAATATATAATAGAGGTGAGCGGTGTGTGGGAAAATAGAGGACAACAAACATTCTTGGCATAACTAGGCAACATTTCAAAGAGGATACACAGCCCCTGTGGTGTTACTGTGGGTTGGCATGGGTTAGTGTGTTGAACAGGCAGAGATGTGTGGGGGATGTTGTGCCTGTCAGATTTATGGGGGTTCAAGGCAGTTTCCTCTACCGCTGCCCTCCCTCAACTAAAGACCCGTGTCATTCTCGTATCAGATTACCATCCTTGCGCACCAAAGGGCCTCTCACTTTGTCGACCATCCCGGTGACCTTCACATGGTCCTCAAGTGGGTACAAATAAGATTGTGTGCACCTCCCTACAGAGGGTTGTCAAGTAAGTCCACTGCCCTAAAAGGAAACAGCTATATTATAGCTTTATATATATATATATATGTGTGTGTATATATGTATGTGTGTATATATGTGTATATATGTATATATATGTGTATATATGTATATATATGTGTATATATGTATATATATGTGTATATATGTATATATATGTATATATATGTATATATGTATGTATATATATGTGTATGTATGTATATATATATATGTGTATGTATATATGTATATGTATATATGTATATATATGTATGTATGTGTGTATATGTATGTATATGTGTATATGTATGTATGTATGTATGTATGTATGTATATATATGTATGTATGTATGTATATATATGTATGTATGTATGTATATATATGTATGTATTTGTATAGATGTATGTATGTATTTGTATATATGTATGTATGTGTATATATATATGTATGTATGTGTATATATGTATGTGTATATATATATATGTATGTATGTATGTGTATATATATGTATGTATGTGTATATATATGTATGTATGTGTATGTATGTGTATATATATGTATGTATGTGTATATATATGTATGTATGTGTATATATGTATGTATGTGTATATATATATGTATGTGTATATATATATGTATGTGTATATATATATGTATGTATGTGTATATATGTATGTATGTGTATATATGTATGTATGTGTGTGTATATATGTATGTATGTATGTGTGTGTGTGTGTGTGTGTGT
>NW_022280104.1:1744518-1871715 GCF_004355925.1 Anarrhichthys ocellatus | reverse complement strand
GAACCTCAAGACAAGTGAAACAGTTACGAAGGGGGTTGAAAGAGACACCGATCTGGCCTTTGCTGACTGAGGGGAAAGACACAATTCCCCTCCTCTTTACAAGAGCATCTGATGTACAGTGCACACCACAGGTAAGTGACCCCACGATGCTAAGTCAAAAACACTCACACAAATGACTTTCTCAGAAATGACATGTGTTTTCTACCTTGGTTTCACTTCATTACAATAAACATTAACCTGGTGAGATCTGAAACGTGTTGCATTGAAATGATCACAGTCAGCATTTGATCTCTACCGACATCACATCACTGCATGAGCAAGTACTGCTCAAACATGGTTGTCCTGAAGTCCTTGCAAGTTGAGTTTCATAGAAATGAACTGACACTAATTGCTGCCTAAAAGGAAGGAAACCAATTAAAAAAAACGTGTTACCATGCAAAAACCTCCAGTATGATTCTTTAAAATAACAACTATGCCCTGATCGAATTACAATTTGGATTATTAAAATTGAAAATGTCTCATTTTCTATTCTGCTGTTTATTGTGCTTTCTATTCTCTTGTTTGTTTGGAAACACAAGTTGACTGAACTGCCACTTTAAATTAATTTTTGCAAAGCTCTTCGTCAGACTTCACACTAGAAATAGAAGGTTAGTCTAGGGTTAGCACTGTTGGAATATCAGCTGAATTAATCACAGTTTAAACCTCTTCAATCCATATTTACAGTTCAATAATCAAACTGATTCAACAGGATTCGTCTGTAATGTGACACTGTGGGACATCCACTAAATGGAAGTCTGAATCATTTCATTCTTTTTTTGGGGACAAAACTATTTCAAATGTAAAACATTTGGTGTCCTAATTATACTTTTGTTAATATAGCAGGGCAAGTTTAGATTATATAATGTGGCACTGGTGCTTTATTACTCAAACTATAACAAATGCTTTGCTTGTTTACATTAATTTGTATATTGAATATGGGTTTTGTTTTCTGTGTTTCTTTTCTATTTAAAGGTTGTTTTTTTTAAACTAAACTACACTACACACGACGCTACACTAAGTGGCTTAGTGAACAAACTACTATGCTGAACCTACCAAAATAAAAGGAGGAAAAAGAAAAGTTGTTTGGTTATTGAGTGAAATCTAGTGAGAAATCCTGCGGGTAGACTCATCGGTCCTTCTCAAGTGGGGAAAGTGCACATGTTAACATAACTTGAGACTGACTTTGCTAAAATACTAAATAACTGAAGGAAACTACCTGACTGAGATGTCACATAGTGATACACATCTTAGTGTTGATGTTGAAGTTTGGGTGGGACGTTCTTCCTCTTGATGCAAGGCAAGGCAAGGTTTGTTTGTATAGCACATTTCAACAAACAAGGCAATTCAAAGTGCTTCACATAAAAACATTAAAAGCATCAAAACATAAAGCAAAGCCTTACTGCCCGACGCAGTAGGCTTACTTTTGAAAGTCTGTCTTGTGAAAAACATTTGAGAAGGAAAGAAACGAATCAGCATGAGCAAATGAAGTCTCAACCACAAGTTCTCCATTTAAATTATGACTATTTTCGTCTCTTTTTGTGTGTCTACTGTTCTCACATTCTTGTCCTTCCTGTTGCATCTTTTGGAGATTTGCTAGAATTTTATGACTCATCCTACCCTGACTCTTGCTTCTACAGAAATATAAATGTGTGACGTGGCAGTCGCTAACAGGACGTCGTGTTCAACTATCAGATGTTCGTTTGGATATCACCAGTCTACAACTTTCCTCTTGATCCATGCTGCTCGCTGTCACGCCAACTTATGAGAGCTCAAATCCCCAAATCTCACATCTATCTCCAAACTTTGTGTTTTGCTTTGATGGAGAAGATGCTGGCAATGCTGGTGCTTCTGATCCTGAAGCCAGGTAAGGAGTGACTCTTTTTCAAATTCCGTTTTAAGACAAAGTGCTAGGCTTGAATTTCTTTCCATAACTAGTGTTTTTATTCTATTGTGTTCATATTGAATTGTTATAAACACATCTAGCAAGGGCATAGTTTCATTTTCACAGGGGATGGGGGGTGACACGGTCCTCACTTCCCCAAATTAAAATGTTTGGAACCTGACCAACCCTTTATTAAACCCATGGTACTCTAGACATTTACAATAAATTCATTCCCTTTAATGCTCTCAAGTCTCATCTTAAAGTTAGGGAACTATTGGTGCAGCGCAGCATGTTTCCATTCCTTCTTTTAACTCTGCCTAACTAATTAAATACATTACATGATCTCTCTGCAGAAACTGTAAGTGCTGGTTGGTCAGTGACTTTTGAAAAAACAGATCCCTGTGCTTTAAAGGGATCGTCGGTGGAGCTCAGCTGCTCATACAACTACACGGATGAAGAAACTGTTAAAAAGACTGCATGGTACAAAGGGGAACTAGAAAACGGCTCCTGGAGACGTGTTGCGCTCTCAGACCTTCCTTCATATCAAAATCGTTTTGAATATCTTGGTGACCAGCAGCATGACTGTGGCCTGGCAATTGATGACCTGCAGGTTAATGACACCGGACATTACTACTTCAGGTTCGATACAGAGGCGTATGGAAGGCGGAGTAAGGAGTCAGTGTATCTGACTGTAACAGGTAAAATGATTCTACAGTGAGCGTGACTCTTTAATGTTTTCAGCTTTTCTTAAAATAGTGGCAAACCCTTGCGGTGTTCTTCATGGGACCTTATTTCTGAAAAAATGTGTGCGACAGTCAACGGCGAGAGACAAATGATATTTTGAATTGAGCCATACAAACATCTGATATTTTTCAATTTAAAAGATAATTTTGCAAGCCAAGAAAGTCGCAGTTTGCTGTAGTATAATTTAGTTTTGTGTGAAACCGTCAACAGTTTTACAGCAAAATGCAATTCACTTGATGTGCATAAATATCTTTCAAATTGACAAACATGATATCCGTACTTGATGGCACAATTCAAACGGGATCAAAACAATTACTTGTCACCTAGCATTGACTTCCGTATCTTTCTTTCAAAAGTAACTACTATGGTGGTCCATCGCAATGGACGGAGCTTCGCCTCTCTATATCATGGTCTCTGTTTCTTTAATCAACCAATGCAGAGCTGAGTGCCAAAGTTTACCCTGACAGTGTGAGAGCTGGAGACTACGTGACTCTTGAATGTATCACAACCTGCCAGCTTAATGGCACAGTTTGGTTTAAAGATGGACTTCCTGTAGCCACATCCGAGTTCCAGGCTCGAGCAGAGGATGCTGGGAATTATTTTTGCGCTGTCAAAGGACAGGAGTCAGTGCTATCTGACCCTGTGGCTCTGCGTGTTCAGTGTAAGTATGTTTATTATGACATTGTTGGTTGAGAAACCCATAATTCAGTAATAATTATGGGTTAATAATTATTGTGAGGAATAATTAACTGACATGTGATCAAACGGTCTCTTCACATATAATATTATTATTATGGTGATCTGTGCAATTTTGTTATTCAGGAAGTTTGTGTCAAATAAGTAGCCCTTCGTACTACTCGGTACCCTTGAAGTAGCTCTCAGTTTAAAAAAGGTTGGTGACCCCTGATTTAGAGGAATACATCAACATATTGGGGAGAATACTTGGCACTGCTTGTTATTGCATATTGAGATGGAAAAGCATATTAATGCCACTTTCATGTCTCCCTATTTATAAGAAGCTACTGCCAGCAGCAACATGATGAACTATGTCTTAACGTTTGACATTTAGTAGTGCCATTTATCCACTTGTTAGCAAGCGCCTCTTTTAAAACAGGAAACGCTTCAGATTTCACAATAGGGGAACCTACTAAAGTGAGAATAGGTTGTAAGAACAAGACGCTTAAATGTCATAAACTTGTGTTAAATACAAACTTTATTTTAAACATCTAATCAAAAACATATTCAGAAAACCCGTTGACATTACGACGAGGGAACTGAAAGTGTAAAAATGCAAACTAATTTCCATTTTTTAGGACTCATTCCTTCTGCTATTGCGTTGGCTACAAATGATCGGGATTATCTATAAATGTTTTCTTTTAAATTTGTAAAAAAATCCTACCTCTAAGTTCATGTATAAACAGCACAGTGGTTGTGTTTTTGATGCAGATCCCCCGTTGAATGTGTCTGTTGAGATGAGTTATTCGGGCCACCTGACAATGGGCAGCAGTGTGAATCTGACCTGCAGCAGTGCTGCTAACCCTGCAGCAGACAACTACACCTGGTACAGCAGTGCTGGTTCCAGTTTCAGCTCCCTGCTCCAGGTGGGGTCAGGACAGGTGCTGTCTCTCCCTTCTGTGGAGGCGTCCCACACTGGACTCTACCTCTGCCAGGCCAGCAACCGACTGGGAGAAAACAACTCAAACGAGGTGCTGCTAACAGTGGACGAAACAGACAGTGAGTATGGGAAGATAAGCAATTACAACCTGTTAAAAAAAATGTTATTGATATGTGATCAAGAAGCTCATCTGAGGAATGATAGTCATTGGTGTAAACTAGCGTGATTGGAAGTGTTTTTAGGGGATCGGGGAAACAATAAAATTTGATAAATCTTATATGCAACCATAAATCTAGAGTTAGACTTGAACGTTCTTGTTAAAAAGATTGTAGAAAATACGGTAAAGTGCAATATAATCAATATTTATGAGATAGTTTAATTTCTCACACTGTTTGTTTCTATTTCTACTAACAGCAAACCGTGTCATCCTCTTTGTTGGTATTGGAGTCAAAGTCTTTATTGGCCTGTTGCTTCCAATAGTTATTATTTGGGCATGGTAAGTTAAGTTATACACAACACTCTTGATTCTGTACCTGTCATTTCATACTGTGACTGCATGAAAAGAAGAAGAGTTCAATGTACACACTTTTCTCATTCCATTGTTAAAGGAGGCTGAGAAGTAAATCTGCTGTGGATAAAGAGGTAAGAGGGACGTGGTTCTGTTTCAGTGAAATGAACGACAGTTAAACACAAAATGTCTAAAGTTGTCCCGTTATGTTTCAGGAGAGAAATCGTGATTATGAAAACATCAGCACTGCTGAAATGGGCCAAAAGAACATGGTTACACAGAAGGAAATGTATGAAACCTGCCTCTGCCTGAGCCTCATTACACTCGATACATGACTTGGTATGCGAATGTCTAAGGTTTGTATGCTGCCCGGAGCTCAACCAAAAAACAGCTGGAGTTACGAGTAGAGCAGCAAGTTTGCCGACATGAAATGTGCAGCTGCACCTCTCATTCGTTTACAACTCCTGTCTCTGTAAAGGTTCAGTCCTTCGCAGGTTAGGAAAGAGGACAAATGTATATGTGGTTAGAGTATTTACTTTAGATATTCCAGTAGACAAATGTTATCATTTGACTGGATAGTCTGCGTGTACTTCAGCAGGGCTAAACCATTGAAGAAATGCATACATACAATGTCTTTGCTTTCTTTTTTATGATGTTTCTTCAGGACTGTTGGCAGATGTTTATTAATGTATGACCAACAATAGTATGAAACCTATTATATATATTTTTCTCTGATAGTCTTTGTTTTTTACCCAATTCTGGTGGAAAAATTGTTAAACTGCTGTATTTACTCATAAAAATCTTTCAGCCGAATACAAATATCAAACGTTTGTTTGATAATTATTTATCAAATGTTTGTTTGATAATTAATTATCAAATGTTTGTTTGATAATTAATTATCAAATGTTTGTTTGATAATTAATTATCAAATGTTTGTTTGATAATTAATTTCTGTATTCTCCTGTATTCTACCATTTTTTTGTATTGTTTTGCTCTAATCTGCAACAGATTACCAGAACTTCATGTGGTTTAATCACAAAGGCACAGATACAGTATGGCCACAGAGATAAAAACATGAAAAACACAACATTGTGAAACAGATTATTACCTCAAAGTGTACATTATTTATGGGCAGTCAGTGGTCAGTTTCAGTTCTACTTCTTCATAAATAGCACAAAGTGTCGAACAGATTTTGTAGTGGAATATTTCTAGGTTAATCGGGAGAAGAGAGTTTTTGTTCACAAATCAATAATGAAGTCATCAGAAGATTCAAAGTTGTCTTTTTCCGTTTTATTCTCTTGCAAGAGGGAAGAAAGCACAACAGCTACGTATTCAGTAGACTGTGTGAATGCTTCGACTAAGTATCAGACACCACATCATTTTTATGCAGACAGAGGTTCACGCCTTCAGATAAGACATTCATAGGGGAGTACAGGTCTTTTGACAAAGGCTGTCTTGATCTGCTCATTATCTGGAGTCTGCCAGGTGCATTCAACTGAGAGTAAGTTACAGTTTCGAGGTCTGTCTCAAACTTGCCATACAGACAAAGAAGACGGTGTGTCTTCACTTCCCCTTCTTGTGTGGGAGCGTGTGATCAACCAAAAGTAGGAAAAACAGGACATCAGGTTCATAAATTGATTAACTACTTCATCTGTTGTGTTTTGTCAGTGTCTGTGTTTCTCACTTTCAGTGGTACATCTTTTAAAACTTTCCATGATACTATAACATATTTTTCCCATTAGAAGTTGCATAAAGGAAGTGGTTCACTTAAAGTGACGGTGCCAGAACATCAACTCTTGTTATTCAAGTATTGAAGTAACATTCTTAGTTTTATGTTTGTTTCTTGAAAGATTACCAACTGGGCAGTTAGTGTCAGGAGGACAGGCAGTGAGACAGTGTGCTAGTGAGACACAAAGATGGACAAAAACAACTCCTGTCTCTGTAAACGTTCAGTCCTTCTCATGACACACTGGAGACACCAGGAAAACATTACTTCATTTTTTATTAATAAAATACTAAATGAATACTATTTCATCATGAAGGTGTTGTTGCTGAACATGATTTAGTTGTTTGAGTGATTCACTACTTGTATTGTGCAGCAGACTGTATCAAGAATCATTGTGGTCAAATCAGGATCTGCTGCCACCTTGAGTTTAACATACTCATGTACATTATGGTCTGGTAATCTTCTTCAATACCCTAATTGCATCCCATTCAGAACACATCTCAGGTGAGATGCACTAGCTAAAATCTTTTAAATTAGAAACTCAGTATATATTACTATGAATTAGTGGCATTAGTGTTGTTTGCTGGTGGTTGATCTTTGCACTACTGTTTTTTACCTAGTTAGTTAATTTAACACTTCTATTTCATTGTATATATTGTGCATTTTTTAATACTTAATATGTTTGGTTACTCTGTTACTTTGCTTACTTTGTATGTTTTGCTGCTGTAACGTACAAATTCCCCCCTGGGGATGAATAAAGTATACATCTATCTATCTATTACAATATGTAGACCCTCTCTTTCTCGTTAAATCGTCAGATAGATGTAAAAATTGTCCAGTAACTGAACCTGACAATCGGCTCTCGAACTAACATGTACATACATTATGTGAAACTGTCTCTTTAAATATTTGAAAACTCAAGCACTTCCTTGTTTACTTTATTAGCATGTGTGCACCACTTTACTCAACTCAATTTAATATGATAAATCAGACGCAAGAAACATTCTAAAAATAGACTAATGAGATGAGGAGTTGATGTCCAAGTATGTTTTGTAAATGGATGTCAGAGTCACTGTCCTCCTGGTTTTCATCCTCAGGCTCTGGTCATTATCGTTTAGAGCCTTATCACACTGAAGAGTTTACTCAAAACCACACAGATGAGGCCCGGCCTAACTGTAAAATTCTCCTAATTGGATTATTATGACTGTTTTCCGTCATCATCTTCATTCTCCTCATCACCAACAGGCTTCCAGAAACTGCTGTTTCTTGACATTGCTTATACATAGCTGGGTGCTCTCTGTGGCGTGAATTTAAAATGTATTCCTGCAACAGTTCAACCGACTAGAAAACAAAGTAGGAGGACCTCTAATGAAAACAGCAGATTTTCTATTATCTCTGATACAATACATTTTTTCTTTTCTTGAAGATTGCTTGGTTAACTCCTGACAGCAGTGTTTAGTTTATCCCAAAGCACAATCACACTTAAACAAGTGGAAGATATTCAGACTATTTGCTTCAGTTCTGTCAGTTTTCAAATTAACCATTTAGTCTCTTAAAGCGTTGATCCTCATTGAGCTCAGTTCATTGAAATCCAGGAATTAAGGGTTTCAGGATTGTGTCCCGTGTCCTGATCTTCAGGTTGTCCCACTGTGTGAGTTGACACCACTGCAAACGGGCTTGTAAGTTGGTTTTCTTCTGTGTGCATGATTTCAAGGAGCCCAAATGTGCAACAGCATGTGAAAGCAATACTAGTTTGAATTTGTCTGATTGTATCATCAGGGTTTACTTGGCAACATGAGGTGCGAGTTACTTGATTAAATAAAACATGTCTCTTCTGGTGTTTGTACTTTGTGCTGAATGAGTCCTTAAGGGGCTGAAGCAGTTGTCTCAGTGAGGACATACG
Source organism: Anarrhichthys ocellatus (assembly GCF_004355925.1). Taxonomy (NCBI): domain Eukaryota; kingdom Metazoa; phylum Chordata; class Actinopteri; order Perciformes; family Anarhichadidae; genus Anarrhichthys; species Anarrhichthys ocellatus. The sequence goes on along the minus strand of NW_022280104.1, from coordinate 1,863,298 downwards.
ACTGGTGTCTGGATGACTTCTGTCTCCTGAAAGGACAAAGAATTGATCAAAAAACATTGCCATTTACATTATCAAGTTATTTTGATCTTGATACATTTGTCTTAAGAAACCAAATTTATTAAAACTGAAGAACTTTGGCTAATATTCAGACTATATTGTGGGCATCGCCTCAACCTTTTAGTGACACGTTATAGTCGCATCTTATTATTGAAATAGTTCAAGCAACAAACATGAATACAAAGTGTTATGAATGAAGCATCAGGAGGTTTCAGACACAGTATCACATCTCGTTAGGCTGTGTGCTACACTGGATCTTTTCAACCACACAATTAAAATAAAAACAAACGTACTTTTTAGGAGTACTGAAGTATTAAAACGGTATGGTACCTCTAAAGATTCCTGATGCTGAAATGCTGATAGAAATATAACTAAATGAAATCAGCTGTAAGAGAAGCAAAGAACTCACCGTGTCAAGAAAAAGGCCACTAGGGCCATAATAGCCAGGAGAGCAGCGATGGTCACTCCGATAACCACCAGTCTGCCTCCTGAAGAGTCAGACTCTGTAGTGGACAGAAAAGGGATTAGAGCCTGAACAAACAAATCTTAGACAGTAGTCTTTAATACAATGTGAATGGACGGACGTTGGACCAAGAGTATGTCAAATGTTGTGGTATTTCATAATGTTGGGCTTCATGACAGCAGAGTGGTGTTTGTTCTTAATGGATTAAATGTAAAATATTTAAACTAAATACTGACTGGACAGAGTCGTCTTTTTTTCTGTTGCATCTCAAAGATAGAGAATAGATAAGTAGGTTGTCAAATGTAAAAATAATGTGGACTTCACAGAACCTTAAAAAGAGTCAGATAGTGGCAGAATGGGTCAGCCATTAATTACAGGATTGGTGGCTCGATCTCCTCTGGACACACAAAAAAAAAATGGTTTTGAGCAAGACAACGAATCACAAATATCTCCCCAATTATACGTGGCCAAAATATCTTAGTGGCCAACTGGATAAATCATTTTACTTTGTTATGGGTAAGGGTCAGATTTATTGTCATTGTCAAAGGTGAGAGTATACAAAATGCCCACTACAGCATTTGTGAATCCATCTGTCACCTCTGTCATGTAAGCACTGCCTGTTTTTTTCAAAAATGTCCAAAAACACCTGCTCGACCCTGCCAGGTGTTACTGTGGGACAATTTTCTGCAAGATTGAGGGGCGAACATACTTGCCACTGAAAACTGAAAAACTCCTGATTGTTTGAATGACAGGCTCGCCATGGACCTACCTTTGGTACCTGTGAGTGTTGTGCTGTCGGTCTGTGATCCGTGCCTGTTGCGTGCTATACAGCAGTGCTGCCCATTCTGCTCAGCGGTGATGTTGGCACTGCTGAGGGTCGGGCCTTGTCCTGTGGGTTGAGCCGGCGATTGCCTTGCTTGATGAACGCTTTTGTCTGCCGTAGGGAGGCATGCTGCACCCTGGTACCAGGTGTAAGTGTGGACAGGCGGGTTAGCGTCACTGCTGCAGGTCAGAGTCACAGGAAGCCCGGCCTGTGTCTGAGCGACAGAGACAGCTGTGTTTCGAGGAGAATCTAGACAGGAAGGAGATGAAAGGTCAGTTGCTTCAATATTCTAGTCAGAAGCCCCTTGCTTAGCTTATGTTAATGTTACGCACAGCAACAGACAGAATGTCTAAATCAGGATTAACTTTACTTACACTCTACGTCAATGTGCAGCTTTGTTGAGTTCTGCACTTTATCTCCAGTGTGTATTTCACAGTAGTAGCTGCCAGAGTCATCGGATGTAACCTCACTGATGTTCCACACCTGTCCAGCATGTCTCAGGCTGGTGCTTGTGCTCTTGTACCATCTGAAACGGGCCTGTGGACTGGCCGCAGGGCTGCAGCAGGCCAGACGTAAGGCCCCGCCTTCCGTGATATCACTGGAGGGACTTGCGGACACTGCGACGGCGCTGGCGGAGTCTGGAGAAAACGAGAGTTAGGAAAGATGACAAATGTATATGTGGTTAGAGTATTTACTTCAGATATTCCAGTAGACAAAAGTTATCATTTGACTGGATAGTCTGCGTGTACTTCAGCAGGGCTAAACCATTGAAGAAATACAAACATACAATGTTTTTGCTTTCTTTTTTATGATGTTTCTTCAGGACTGTTTTCAGACGTTTATTAATTAGTGACCAACAATAGTATGACACCTATTATATATATTTTTTCTCTGTTTTTTACCCAATTCTGGTGGAAAAATTGTTAAACCGCTGTATTTACTCAGTTGAAAATCTTTCAGCCGAATACAAATATCCAACTTTTGTTTGATAATTAATTTCTGTTCTCCTGTATTCTACCTTTTTTTTTTATTGTTTTGCTCTAATCTGCCACAAATTACCAGAACACAGGCATCGATACAGTATGGCCACAGAGAGAGAAAAACAAGAAAACAACAAGAGTTCAGACAAGACTCCACACAGACGTTTCTCAATAATTTCTTAAGACTATCTTTGTGGTGGAACAACGCCACCATTTCCCAACACCCCATGTTTTCCACGCCCACAATGAGATTGCTTTTCAACAGGTGCTAATGCCTTAAATTGCTCCCCTGTTTTTGAAAAGTTCACTAAATACTAGTTTACAGTTTGTCTTTACATGATTGGCTGTGAGCGATGACTCGGCTAGAAAACTGTAACTGGCCTTTGACATTGTGAAACAGATTATTACCTCAAAGTGTACATTATTTATGGTCAGTCAGTAGTCAGTTTCAGTTCTACTTCTCATAAATAGCACAAAGTGTCGAACAGAGTTGCATAAAGGAAGTGGTTCACTTAAAGTGACGGTGCCAGAACATCAACTCTTGTTGTTAAGTATTGAAGTAGCATGCAAAGTACAAATATTCTTAGTTTTATGTTTGTTTCTTGAAAGATTACCAACTGGGCAGTTAGTGTCAGGAGGACAGGCAGTGAGACAGTGTGCTAGTGAGACACAAAGATGAACAAAAACAGTCACAACATTGAGGAAGGACAAATAAAAAGACTGTAAAACTGCCAGTTTTTTCTTTATGATTTTAAATGTGAGCTATAGGTAAAAAGTTAAGTCATAAAAACACCCTGTTGGCAAAAACATACAGATACATGACATGTCATGTTGTCACCATTTTGAATCTTGCTTTATGTTTTTATTGTCTTAAATACTTTGCAACTCTACAAATTGTGAGCCATTGATTGTGATGGAACTTCTTTTTTGATGATAATTATGATTGTGATGGTGATCATCATGTTGATTATGGTCAGTTGTAAACGAAATATTCCCACCTGCCACCAGGAGCTGTACACCGCTCTGCTCTGGCATCTTCTGTGTAGGGTGGCTGGTGATGAGGTAAAACACGTATGCTCCACTGTCCGACTTTCTCACATCAGAGATTGTCAAAGAGCAGTTTTTTGTCCCTGGTTGTCCCAGGTACCCCACCCTGTTCTGGTAGGATGGATCTGGGGAGATACCGGCACTGTGGAAGACGTATCTAAGACGGACAGATAGACTTAGATACTTACTATACGTACTATGAGTGCTTTGCCTAAATGAATCGCAGGTCTTTCAGTGCGCCTCCAACAATACCTTGATGTTATACAGCGACTGTCTTCGAGACACCACATCTCAGACAAAACTTTGTACTGTTGTCCTTCTTCTCCTCCTCCACCCTAATAGAGTCACATTTGATAAAAAAAGAAAATGAAGCAAATTATCAGATGCTTATGCCTATGTTATTCTGGTTTCAGATGTTCAAACCACTTATTGCAAGCTTATTTATTTATTTGAAACCTTGCAGAGAAAGTCTTCTGGTTAAAGACACACTGCAGGATGTATTGCAACGGCTAACAATGCCTTCTTTATTGAATTACCTGAGTAGAGAGCCGTCCCTCTTCCTTGGTTTCATTAGAATGTTGGGGGTAGTCATATGAACAAGGGATAACCACAGAGGAACCAATCACCGCACAGATAGGACTGGAGGGGAGACGAACTGACCAATCACCTGCAAGAATACCTGATGGGCAGAGGATATGTGTTAAAATAACCACCAAGTTACATTGCAATGGTGTAAAATGAACTCAATTAAAGATAAGGGAATATATTTGACGTATAACGGATTTTCAGTATTAAATGACATTATCCAGTGACAGATGGATAACTGACAAATCTGAGTTGCTACAATGTCCAACACTGTATTTCTGAACATTTAAAAATCCTTAAACCGAAATAAGTTTGTGTCTGCTCAGAAGGACTTGGTCTCTACCCATAGGATTTATTTTTTGGTGCAATGTAAGAATGCAACAAGAACATATACATTCATATAGTTCTGGTTGTAGCCTACTTGTTGCCCCAGAATTGAAAAAAGATTTTTTTTTTGGCAACTGCAACATAACAATTGGGGAAGGTGTTACACAAATGCCACTGAAGTAATCCTCCAATCCGTTGTGACCACACATCAGCTTCAAATGCCACATGGTTGCCAGTCTAAGAATGACCTGTCCAGCTCAACACTTTCAGTTAATTCTCTTCAATCAGTGTTGAAACTCCAGACATATGCCGGGTCATGTGATCTGCCCAGTGCTAAATGGTGTCACCATAGATGTTGCCGGTAGTCTTACCTGTCAGAGAGAGTGTGAAGAGCAGCCAGCAACAGCAGCACTGTGCCTCTCGTCCACCCATCTTCTTCTCTTCCTGCTGTGGCTGATGCTTGTTTTGTTGTGATCTTCTGACCTTCCTACCTCAGTCACCTGCTCTCTTCCTTTTGGCTTCCTGTCTGCTCGCCTCCCTCTGTGACTCTGTCAACCAATCTACCCTCCTCTACTCTGTAGTTAAACTCGCTGATGTGCCTGCTTCCCTTCATCCAGAGCGAATTCTTTTTTGGTCAGACTTCCCTTTTATTTTCTCTGTCAACGAGGAACTGTGATGATGACTTGGCTTTCATGTCAGCAAAGGGAGCTCACTGTAAATAAATGTGTGGGTAGATGGTGGATGGGGGACACTGTGTTTACTGGCCAAGCTGTACCAACAGAGACATGAAGCTTCATTCACATTAGCTCAGAGTAATATCTATACAAAAACAGCTGACATCCTTAAATCAGTTTACAATCCCTTTTTTAGGACAGCGTGTTCACCTGCAGCAGGTCTGCAGCTCGTGAGGTATCTCGTGCCGTGTTTGTCCACTCAGAAACGGTCAGTTGACGTCACTCGTGAGTCGTGCCCCCCTCGTCTGCGCAGCAGAGCGCTCACAGGGCGACCACTCAAAACGACAAAGTTGGGATACACTTTCACTAACTTTGTCTCAGTTAGTCCATTAGTCTTCCAAATGTTTCTCTCTTTTCTGTTAGAAGCGGGCGTCGGTGGTTTTGGTTGATAGAAACGGTCGCTAAAACGTTGCTACTTGTTTTTTCTTCTTCTTTCTTTCTTTGTTTGAGGTCAGTAACCTGTGAAGAAAGCAAAACGGATTTACTGCAAACTGGGATTTATCTGTGCTGGCGTCTAAACAGTTATGGTCGCCTGTTTTTGAGGCAGAATAGTCTTTTGTTTTTCTATATTTCAAAGATAATTTGTCACTAACGAAGGCCAGTACTACACCTGCTGCAAGAAAACACAGGTGAGTCACTTTTTGTTTCAGCCCTGTAGTTAATGTAAGCTAACTCTGAAAAGAAGCTATTAGCTAACCATTTAACGTTTAACAACGTTAACAACGTTAAATGCCTTTACATAACGTGGCTGTAGACTATACCCTACTACTAGCAACCAGCAGTTAATAGCTATTCAAAATTAAACACGTTTTCAGTAAAATATAGTCGCCATTTTTTATAGTTTTAAGCCATTTTAATGTCTTTTGTTCTGTTGAACCAGTGTCAGAGGACTAAAGACCTCTGCAGCCTAAAGTGATACAAATATCATAGCAATATCATATTAAACTGTTTTACCTGTAAGATTTAGTAATTGGCGAAAAACACTTTTCCATAACTTTCTATTGTTACATTTTAACTCCATGTAAGAATGCCTTGTACTCATTTGCTCCCTGTGGTCTCATATCACGTGTTTGTTAATCTTTGGTTAATAAAGACAACAGTCTTTTATAATAAGAAGCTTGTTCACGTGGAATGAAGATACAGATGTTTTGGAAAAGCAGCTCAGTTAGTATAAAAGTGATGTCTTCCATGGACTTCATACATTTGTGTTTTCATTGTCAGTTTTCCATCTTAATAATAATAAGTTACATAAAGATGACTTGTTTGTTGTTTGTTGTGTGTGTGAGAGAGCAACAATTAATAACTGAAAACAACTGCTCTGAAACAAACCTGTGATGTAACCGGACTGTACTTTGGAGCATATCGATTAAGTAATATAAAAGTGTAGTGCGTATGTGTAGTAGTATTATGAATCAGTGTTCTAGTTTGTGGCTAAACTAGTTTGTCCTCTCACTTTATATAACATAGGTTCTTCAAATCTCATTTAACTTGGTCTAACTGACTATCTTTATGATACATGTTTATTTACATAAATTATAAGTGTTCCCTACAATAGTGTGGTGTTTGTTTGTCCCTTAAACCCTCAATATTATATTACCAGGCAAAAGTGACTGGCAAGGCCACAGACCACCTGCCCTCAGGAGTCAAGGAGAGAAGGAAGGAAGGAAGGAAAAAAGGAGAGAAGAAGCCGGAGACAGATCATTGTCTATTGGTGGCCTCTGCTTCCTATTGTATACAGATGTATGCTGAGAAAGTTGGGACAGAGGGGAAGATGGGTGAGTGCACATAATACATACACTGTTGGCCATGCCGTCATTGTCACACACACACACAGATACACACACACAGATACACCCACACACACACACACACACACACACACACACACACACACACACACACACACACACACACATAAACATGCACAGATCAAAATGCTGTGCTGGTCATGCTGAAGCGCATGCTGCCTGTTTTCTGTATGTGGGACCAGACATCAGTCCACTCAACAGTTAACCATTAACTGGTTTGTTCAAAGCTGGCAGGCTGTCTCTGATGTTCACTGGGTTTATTTTTGAAGTTTCTCCTCCAGCTTGAAAAACATAAACTTAGATTGGTTATGCTATTTTTCATGTCTGATACGATTTGTATAAATCATAACTCAAATAGAAATGTGATGTGTTGATAACTGGGGCCAGAGGTAACCACTGACCTTTACTCCAAATTACACTTATTTGTAGCACATTATATTTACAGTAATGACAAATCTCTCTCGGCAGTCATAAACAAACAACTCACTGGAGCTCTCAATGAAGCTCTCCTACCCGATCCCATCAAACACACTCCCATCACCATCAGTGACTCACACATTTTAATGGAAAGCCCTCACATCTGTCCTGTTACGTGGCACTAGCTGTAATGCAGTGTGTTCATGGCTCCTAATGAGTTTACTCCTAATTAAATGATGCTGTTATGGCAGGAAAGATAAGATTACTTGCTAAAGTTTACTGCTGCTAGAAAGCGCTTTTGTCATTGTGAACTGTGAAACTCAAATATATGTAGAGACAATAAATTAACTTTGTATATGTTTATACCCCACAGCCCTGCTAAACAAAAGTACACCTACCTTACATTGCTGGGACAAATCGAGTGCCAGTACGATGAAGCCAGTAGTCTCCCATTAAGTCAAGTCTTTAGTTGAAAACGGACAACAAATCTTCTGCTGTTCTCATCACCAGGTCTTCTTGTTGGGCTGTGACTTACGTTCTGTGTCTATACATGGTCAGCGTTGGGTTTGTAGTTTCTGTTGCCCAACTGAAGGGAGCCCACCCAGATGCAGTGATTCAGGCTGTGTCTTTGGTGTGTATAATTACAAGAGAAACAAAGTCTGGCCAAGGAGTGGCACACATGTGGCTTATTTTGTGTGACTCTGCGCTCGGATTAGTTGGGACATGATCTATTTTCAGAAACAAGCTGTGTTTACCTTCAACATGACATGCGTACGGTTCACATGTCTGAACATGTACAGAAACACAAATATGCACATTCACACACATTCGTACTGGGCAGGGTATAGTAATCAGTCTAGTATTTACTGCGCACTATCATTGTGTTTATTTTAACTTTTCTGTCATGACAACCATTACAACTATGAGTCAAAGCTTCTGCTGTGTGTGAGAGAGAGGTTTTCTTCTGCTTCTGTATTGTTATATTTGCTTCATACAGCTTTAACCACACCTAGGTTAACTTAAGTCTATTCAGGAAGGAAATATATTTAAATTTTTTTATTTTGAAAACCCTTTAAACCCCTGTCCTCATTGAAAGTGGAGAGAATGTATGTTGAATTTAGCTCAGCCCTGTTTTTGATGGACCAAATACACGACAATCTGTTCCTCCTGGTTTGACAATATTGGAATGTGTTTCCTTAAGTCTACATGTCGGTGGACGAAGGATATCGCAGCAGAGGCTGACTGTATGGTGAGGTGTGGAGTGGATCAAGAGACATGGTGAACATCAACCTCGTATGTAAAAAAACTGGTACATGGACCTTGAGTTTGGATTATTTTGTAAAACAACTCCTTTCAAGGTGAACAATGACATTTCATACCTAACTTTAAGCCAACACGAATGAGAAGTTGTAAAAGAGATTCTGATTAATTTATAACAGCCACTGAACTTGCATGTCGGATCCATCTTCTTGAAAACGGAGCAAACTTTGTGACACAGTAGGAAGCTCTGGAAAAACACGAAGAAGAGCTCCAGAGAGAAATCGGACTTCTACCTTGTAGCCATGACTTCTGTTGCCTTGCACGGCAGCTTTGTTTTGTGCAATCACATATCACACGAAAAATCCATCATTACAGGCTTCAAGTAATGCATTAAGCCAGAGCACGGACCAATCAGCGTCCTCTGATGAGCTGCTGGCATCTATGGGCGGGGCTTAGGCGTGTGAGAAACGACACAGAAAAGCGGCTCCTAAAGAGGTTAGCGTAGATGCTGCAATAGCATCAGGATATTCATTCTCTACTCGGGTAGACGCTACTCCACTATATTTTTACAAAGCAAATAGTTGTTTGCTGCTACATAATTGCTCTGAATGTTGAATACAGCTCCTTTAAGGAAAATACCTTATGTTGTGTAATCTTTCATTTCAGATTAACTACATCATAGCAGAAAACTTGAACGTGACTTTTCATATTCTTCTCTTGATTTTGGTTTGAAGTGTGCAGCCACACATCTGGTACACACAGCTGCTTCTTTTCACCCAACAGTGTAGTGCTACAGCGGGAGGGTGTAATGCGTGCAGAATGAAGTGTGTCACTCCCAGCATGCCTGTGAATGAGTAAACACACAGTGAACCTTTTCCATCCTGCTGCTTCTGCTGGTCACATGACTCGTGGATGAGGATAGAAATAATCACCCAAAATAAAGATGTATGTATGTAACATTAAGTGATGATTCATTCTTACCTCTCGTGCCAGCTTTATTTACCACAGTGGCAACAAACCATGGCAACAAACTACCAGTCACGCTGTGGGGAAGCCCTAAATGTTCACTGCTTTGTGGAATGTGTGCCACTTTTAGCTGTTGATCTTTTTGTTGTGCATACATTTAGCTTTAGTACATTTGTTGTTTACAAGCTTGAACAAAGTTTCAGATATATTCAACAGTATCATCACAGTGTCTTCAAGAAACTTTGGTTAGTTTCTTCCTTTGATCAAGTTTTCAAGTTGCTGTTTATTTTCTGAACGAATAGGCTGTAACTTGTGACTCGTCAGAGAAAAGTGTTGTAAATTATACACAAGCGTCACACATAGTTATTAATTAGTAGAATTGTGGATAGAGTTAATGTTGATATCCCATTTACAATACAATACAGCACCCACAGCTTATGGTAGGTGAATTATATCTGTTTGCAATTAACTATACAATAAACTTAATACAGTTTTACAACTCTGTCTCGCTGTGAAGGACTGTGTTTGAATCTTTGAAGATAACACAAAAAGTTCTATTGTATTCACATTATTATAATAAAAGATATGCAACATACCTACCTTTTACTACTGCAGTGTGCTCGCCATCACATACTACCACAGTGATTTCAGGTAAATCCCTGACTCATAACACACACATGCAGACACACATACACTCAGGAGAAAGGTGGTCTCAGGTAGAAGTGGACACAATAGAGTGTTTGTTCTGCTCTGCAGTTTGATTGGGAAGTGCGCTGTGTTAGGGGAGAAGAGATCAGGAAGGAGAGAAGAAGAAAGACGTCTGGAAACAAGGGGGGTGGGCAGCTCCAGTGCAGGTGGAGTTGAGGTGTGTGGAGGAAAATGTTGGGGTATTTCCTGGAAAACACAATCTGAACAAATGAACAGGAGCCTGGAATGTCCCTCTGATAGTATGTCCAGTGGCATTCATCAGATATGTTCACTGCTTTTTGTTTCTCATTTTTACATTTTTCTACCTCGGTTATCCTCATCTCTCTCTGACCTTTGGGTCCCCCATTGTTAATCAGAATTTAACAACCCAAGGAACAATAACACCATTATTATGCCGACTGGATGTTTGGAGGGGGACGAGAGGACAGGTACAGAGGGAGAGGAGGAGCAGACAGGAGGCACAAAGAGGGGAGGGGAGGAAGAAGAGGGATGGGTACAGAGGGAGGCAAGGAAAGTAGGGACATTTAAGGGAAATGCAGTCGAGTAGATGGGGTTGTAGAGGGAGGGAGCAGATGTGAGGAGATAGCTTAGAAGGATGTTAAGGTCACTGGATGAGTAGGTCGACACCGCTATCGTGTTTCTTGATAACGTAGAAATTCTGCAACTGTGGGACCAAACAGTGTACGTGGTTCTGTACAACACTGGTTCCTTGTCATTCCTTGAGGTGTTCACTGGCCCTCTAATGTCTAAAGAAGAACATTAAAAATGCCTCCTCACTAACTGATGTGGGTACTAATGTGGGGAGAGAAATGTTGGAAGGAGACAGTGGCAGGAAGGAAACCTGGCATGTAGAATGTTTTCTTTGATTCGATAGGAAACATTCATGTTCTTACAGTATCTGCAGTTGTTTCATGGCACATTGATGGAAAGTATAACTGTTACAGTCCTGAGTGTCCAACGCAGCGTAATGAACAGAAAACACTTAGTTACAGACACAGGCTCTAATATTATATTAAAGTACTTGACGAAGGGTTACATTTGCCCCCTCAGCATGGACACCTTATTTTTTTCCTTCAGCTGTTACTGAAGACAAACAGACGAAAGTATTTATACATTGAATAGAATTGACAGATACTTGAGACCACTTTAGGCTCCCAGGTTCAATTTGTCACTTTTTACAGCAGTTATAGCTGAAAACACACAGGTGTAGTTAATCACATAGTGATGTCTGCATTAGGTTTACTAGGACCAGAGCTTTGCCATTGTCCATGTGTGTTCATTGTCATGGCTTAAATATAGTGATGCTATCGTTAATGTTATTAGTGCTGGGCGCTGTGACTTGTCTACCACTGATACCGGGAAATAATTATACATTTTAGAGGCTCTCGACACAGGTGTAAATAACACAACTAATTATGACTGATCTCCATCGAGCTGCTTCAGCATTGTGCATGCTAGCTCACTGTCACACTGGCATGGCTTACCACCGGGATACTTGAATATAATCAATGTCATTAGTAACACCTGTGCTTTTCCTACTGTGATGAGTCAAAATTTCTGCTGTGAAAAAGTTACAGTCTCCTGTTAGTTTTGTTGCTCCTGTCGTTAAAGTGAAATATTCATCAATATAATCAGTCGGGTTGGGCTGGTGTTAATGTGTCTGTGTCAAGAGGCGTAACCTAGCCTCCAGCTTTTGTCTGCACTGTTGCTCTAACTTTGATGATGATGATGATGATGATGATGATGACCGTGGTCTTATGTAAATAGTTGTTACTAGGACGGGAAATGAGCTGAGCTGTTTTTAATGATAAGGGATGTGCATGGCAGGGTGACAGTTCACACAAAGAGAGGATTTTTCAATACTATTTGCTCTTTTTTTGCCATTCTGCCTTACAATGACAGGTACAGGACAGGTGGAACTAATGAGATTAGTTCTGGCTCTGTACCATCTAAAGTGTCCTAGTAAGCCATAACAGTTAGCCAGCATGCTCAGTCCCAGGACCCTGGAGCTGACACACCAGAATGGATTTATTCATGTTAATAATCAAACTTTTGTTGTCTAATCTATTACATGTCTGCAATAAAAAAAAATATGTATTAACTCTAAGTTGTGTGTCAAGTTGGCAAACTTGAGAAGAGGATAAAAGGGGCAGAAATGGAGACACACACATACTGTACATGCACATGGGACAAACATGGCACTATATCCTAGTTTAAAAGTGTGTTCTTGCTTTGTGGAGAAATGCTAGACTTTACACTATTGATCCAATCTGTGTCGTTTGCACTCTTCATTCTTTGCCAGGAAATGTGCAGCATGCCCCTGATACCGGTCATTTTACTGATGTTTGTTGTCTGGCAAAAAAAAAAGCCCAAATTAAATACAAGCACCTAGCCTCAACTTTTGCCATGTATTATTTTGGCATATGTATATTTGTCAACAACAACACAGATAGTGTTAGTTCAATGTTGTATTAGTTATTCTTTTGATTTCATCACCCAAGTCTTCTTCTTCTTCTCACCATTTTATACCAAACAACTCAATTTATCAAGAAAATAATCAATGAAAACACTCGTTAGTTGCAGCTCTAAATAAGTGTATGTGCACTCATTTCTATGTGTGTGTGTGTGTCTGCAGGGAACAGGGGAATCTCTCTGACCTGTGTGTTGACCCCCTGCCGTGTGATTGGGGTGTGTGTGACACTGATGACCTTGGGAGCCATTGGAGCAGCCGTCTGGGCCGTAGGTCAGACCGCATGCTTTCACGCATACACATAGTCACACACATATGATGACCATAATAATCTGTTGTTTAAAAATCTGGTGATTATTCTGTCAGTATTTGCCATCATGTATTTATTGACTCAACATATAACGGACGTTTTCTTTTTTATTACCCTTCTGTAGTCACGTATTGCACATACGATGAAGACATAGGGCTGTATGATGGTGAGTAAGAGAGGACAGGATTTCTGATAGGAAGCTGTCTGTCTGTCTGTCTGTCTGGCTGTTACTCTGCCAGTCTCTCTGTTTATGTATTTTGATACATGCAGGTTCAGTTTCAGATTCATTTATTTTAAATGTGTATCATCAAATGCAACTTTTTATAAATTATGAGAGCAGACTCAACTCAGAGGTTTAATGGACAAACAAGCAAGAGAAAGTTTAGATTGTGGTCTCTTCTATGTCACATGTTGCTCAATAGGAGCAGAACTTAAGCAGACAACTATCTCTGGTCTCGTAAAAATGACACATATGATCACAGTGAGAAAAGAAAAATCAATATAAAGTAATCAGGAGTGTGTGCTATTGTACCAAGTGTGTTTAAACAGTAACCTCGTGTCATTCCCTGCAGTCCAGGTAAATTCTGCTGACCAACGTCTCAGAGTCTTTGACTCTGCCCAGAAGAGGTGGCGTCAGGTGTGCTCCTCCTCAGCCAATGAGCTGCTAGCGAGCATCAGCTGTGAAGAAGTGGGCTTCATCAGGTGAGATGTTATTAACCAGCATACCTCCATGTTTTCATGCAGCATAGTGTGACACAGCACTGAAGTGTGTGCGTCTGTTTCAGCGTGGTGAATTACTCCGTCTCGTCAGTGCCAGATGCCAGTGGAGACGGCGGGGACTTCTTCTGTGTCCGACCGCAAGAGCTCAGCTATGGCAAGAAAATCAAAGACTCGTTGTTCCCATGGTAACAAACACCTGTTTCACAGCAGGCTAACCTACCACGCTGTCCTCTTTTCTTTCACTTGTCTCCTCGGTGGACAGGCTGTTGCTGACTCTGTCTGCCTTTGTTTCAGTGACTGTGAGAGCAGGGAGGTGCTCACCCTGTTGTGTCAAGGTGAGATGTGAGCTCAGATCTGCACTCAGACATCCACTGCTCATCTTTCACAATATGCTGGGATTATCATCCTGCAATACACCTTAATAGAAGTGCCTCTCTGTCATTGTTCTCTCCTTCTTTCTGCCTATCTCACGCTCACTTACTTTGCTTTTTTTTTTTGTCCTGTCTTTGATATTAAATGTTTAATTCTCTCACCTGCAGTTTACCCAGACAGTAAAGGCTCTCCTCTCTCTCCTCGGCAGACTGTGGCAGGCGTAGTTTTGCAGCAGACCGTATAGTCGGCGGTGTGGATGCCAGGCAGGGCACTTGGCCTTGGCAGGTCAGATTGGAGTACGACGGAGTTCATCAGTGTGGAGGAACCATCATCTCAAACCGCTGGATCGTCTCAGCAGCTCACTGCTTCAGAGAGTCAGTAATCCAGCCGGATTTTATACAGGAATCATATTTCATTTTAAAGCACATTGTGGACAAATTCAATATATATATATTTTTATTACATTCTAGACGATATCGCTCTGTGAATCGCTGGCGTGTGCAGCTGGGCTCCATCTATAGTAAACCAATCAACGGCAACGTGGTGGAGGTGAACACCATTGTTTACCACAGCAGCTACCTGCCCTTTGTAGATGCTAGCATTGATGACAACAGCAGGGACATCGCTGTGCTGGCCCTCACCCAGCCCCTCACTTTCAACGGTAGGCCACACTGAGGTGTACACACCTGTTCGTGAGCCACACTCATCGACACACACCTGAACATTTGATTGCATGATGACAACGATTAGAGATGAGGAAGACTGACAAAGACCTGGAGAGAACCAGATCGACACAGAGTCAGTCATTATAGTCATTTGCCTGCTTTATGTCTCCTGTTTCCCAGATTGGAGTCAGCAGGACAAAAGTTCTTTTATCCAACATAGTTATATCAGCACTGAGCAGTAACCACCGGTTCCTCTCGTGTCTGAAGCTCTCTTTGTAATTAAATATCACTTTGACAGGGAGAAAGGTACAGTAAATGCATACAAGACTCATCTTTCTGTGTGTGTGTGTGGCATTATAGGTCTGAGAGAGACAGAGGCTAGCTTTGTGTTACAGTGCATGTCACAGCTCTCCACATTTTAAACAGTCCAGCAAGTTAAGCTTAAGTCAACCTACTTAATGGGTTTTGAGGAAATGACAAATAAGTAAATGCAAATATACTATATTAACATTATCTGTACTAACAAATAAGATGAAGGAAATGATGAAGACCCATGCTGAGATATGGACGTACAGTAGAGGAACAAGTCAGTGGCTCAAGTAAAAAAAACGTTTTTAGATAATTGTCATTAATGTTGATTAATAACACGACCTACCTTGAAGAAGAAGAAGAAACTTGAAGTTGAAGCTGTTGAAGCAATCTTTAAGTAGGTCACCTCTGACATCTAGTGTTAGGCTTTCATAATTACAACCACAACATGACAAGTAAAGGATACTCTTAAATTAAATGGCTCTCTGTACAGTGCACTGTTTCAGTGCTGTTGATACACTAATAGAAAAACATGTGGTGTGTAGCTTTATGAAGCAAAGATGTCACACATTATATTATATATTAAGACAGAAGCTGACAAAAAAAGCTGAAGAATCAACATAACAGAGATCTACATTTTCAGGTCATTAATACGGTGCATGGTAAGAATGATGGTTCTTGCCCATTGATTTACAATTACATTACATTACAGTCATTTAGCAGACGCTTTTATCCAAAGCGACTTACAATTCAGAGTCTATCACATTTCTACACCGTAGGCACAGCTACGGGAGCAATTATTTCACCACTTCTTGTCTCCTGACACATGTTGCAGTGGTTTGGATGATTGTGCGTGTGTGTGTTTGATGGTGTTATTACGTGTGTTTTACTTACATCTTAATACATATGTTTGTGTGTAGAATACATCCAGCCTAGTTGCCTGCCAGCCTACGGTCAGAGACTGATAGACGGACAGATGGGAACAGTAACCGGCTGGGGAAATGTAGGTTACTATGGTGAGTCGTCTGCGTTTCAGCTGTACTGTAATACACTGCAGAACATTTGACGTTGGATGACATTATTTGCAATCCTTGTATCAACATAAATAACATGTGCTATCATAAGAAACAGCACCAGTGTACGCTTTGATCTACATAAATACATAAGAAGGTGAGAGTAGAGTAATAAAGTCTTGATGATTTTCATTTTTACAAGGAAGGACCCATAGCAATTCATACTTCATTTTAGATATACCCCCCCCCCCTCCTCCAAAGTATTGTTGTTATTTAAATGTTCTTGCTTTCTCACATGCAGGTATTCTAGCAGATATTCTCCAGGAAGTGAACGTCCCCATCATCAGTGACGCTGTCTGCAATGCTCCTGACTACTATGACAATCAGATCACCACCAGTATGTTCTGTGCTGGTTATGAGAAAGGAGGCACTGACGCCTGTCAGGTCAGAGTGTGACTGTGTTTTTGCATGCTGGTGCATAAAAGCTTTGGAGTTTCTAATTACGGGGGCTGCACGCTTCGATATGTCCTCATATGTGGGTCTGCTTTGTTTAATCTGATGCTTGTTTTGTGACTATGATCTGAAAGCTTGTGTGTGCCCGATGCGAATACCTGGTTGTTCGATTATCTTACTTGCTTGAATCTCTGTCAATGCTCTGTTATGATGTGTGTGAGGTGCTAAAATCCTCTGTGTTTTCAGGGAGACAGCGGCGGGCCTTTTGTGGCAGAGGACTGCCTGTCTAAGACCAGGCGGTATCGTCTGCTGGGCGTGGTGAGCTGGGGAATAGGCTGTGCCATGGCCAAGAAACCTGGCGTCTACACCAGAATCTCCCGATTTCTGCCCTGGATATCTACGGCCATGAGGGTGAGAACCTGGACTCTTATTTTATTGTTATTGTGACACCGTTTGTATTCAATTGTGTTGTCACAACGCTTCAATGCACAACCAAGGAAGTAGGGATAGCTGAGCCTCCACCACCAAGTGAATCGACTGCCACTAACTACAGAAACAGAACAGTAACTTTCCATTCAATTTATCTATAAATCACTTAACAAGAAAGTTTGTCTTCACACACACAAAACATGTAATCCTTAATCCAAATTAAGGAAAGAAAATGTCTTTATGAAGTGCTGTGCCACCACCAAATACACACACGTTTACGTTACATGCATGCTTCAAGATTGGTGTTGAAGTTTTAGTCGTCTACATCTTTAAATGTCTTCTCGTGACATTACAGATGTGCTTAACAGTTCCTGCTCTCATCTCTCCCCTCCAGAACTATCACAACTCACCGGGCCTTCACAAAATGGCGCGGACATGAGATTCCTGCTCCCATGTTTCCACTTTTTCTACTCTTGGATGACAACATTAAAAGACCTGGAAGACGTCAACAGGGGGCAGTTGGACGGAGGGATGAAAGTCTGTCACGGTTCCAGATTCTCCTTCTTATCTAAAGCTTTTTTTATATTTAGGATTAACTTCTTCCTGAACTTTCCCACATTGTTAAATGCCCACCAAGACCATGCTCCTTAATAGATTTCCGGTATCTAAAACACACAGACAGAGCTCTTAAAGAAACATGACGTTTTAAACAGATCAGCAAAGAGTTATTGAAGTTGACTAACATTGTTCTCATGAAGTAAAATATTGATAAATATAAAATTCCCTATACTGGATTTAAGATACCAGTTTTGTAAAATAAAATGAGATGAAGTCAAGTTAGAAATAACCACTATAACTTGTGAGCTAAACAGCAATATGTTGAATTGAGACTTACAAAGGCTCAGGTTCATCTTGAGAATTGTTGATGAAATTACAGGGATTCATACAATAAGACACTTAATTCCTTTAGAGGTTTTAACTTGTTCCACATGAGTCACTTAGTCCAGTGCCAGACGTCCTGCTGCCAGCGTGCACAGCAAGCTACAATGAGTGCAGACGGCACTGTTGATTTGTAATAAAGATCAGTCAAGATCTTGTACTTTTACATTGTGCAACACTCAGACGCAGGCACACACACACACACACACACACACACACACCATCTAAAATGTCAGTAATTTATGAGTAATGCTAATGAGTAGCTAAAACATTTCCTGGTGAGCTTTATTTCGTAAAATCACAGCACACAAACTTTTCACGTCGTAAGAATCTAATTTTATATGTAACTTTTACTTGTGGGATTTTTTTATATACTTTTGTATGAAAAACAATTATTCATTCAAGGTCCGTCTTCATCAAAGCCCCACATGAACTGGTGAAGATGACGCTTGTATTGAAATCAGTATTTTTGTTATCGCCTTGTAAATATTAGTCAATGTCTTGTTTGTGTAGATGTTTATTTGATGCTTATTGATTACCAGATTTTAAATGCTGACGATGTCCCATGATATTAACTGTGTATGCTCATGATCTTCCATGACCAATGTATAGTATTATATACTAAAACTCCCTCTCTGCTCCTAGAGTCATATTCAGCATAAACCACAACAAAGCGATACACTATGTTTTAGATTAGATAGATTTGATTACTTGTATTGTTCAGATTCCAGTGGCATCGGGACACAAAGTGTTGCTATAGTTTATTTTAATGGACATTAAAAGGAGAGACAAACACAAAGAAAAAATAATCTACGGTCAAATGCAAAGTATCTGCACTCTGGATTAAATCTCTCAAGACTCCACTAGACTGTAAATAGGAAGTGTTTTGACCCAATCTGTGGCCAACATGACAGAATATATATACAACAGTATATCAAATACAACCTTCGAGATACATTATCAAAAATATAATGCATCATTTCACTACTGTAGTCACCAAATCTGTATCCTGCACCCGGCCATAAGCAAGGCTCGGATGGGAACACAAGTGTAAAATCCTTTCTGCCACTGATTGTTAGCTCTTGACTCAAAATCATTTTTTTTGCATCCATAAAATCCCAAACTACTCACCACCAGTTCACCCTCTGAAATACAGTTAATGCATGTACATTCATGACATTTATGATGTGTGCAAGATAAATAAATGTTCTAAATGTAAATTGTTGCATTGGCTATTGTATTGAAATGATAACAACTTACCCACAGTCATTGTGTAATGATATCACAGTTTATTTATACATCTTTAATACTAACTGTAAAGACTGCAGTCAAAAATAATCATACTGGAATAAACGGTAACCTACACACTACAGGAAGAAGAAAAAAAACAGAAATCTGAGCATTGGTGCTCAGTATAACTGTACAAAGTGGAAAAAACAAAAACCCTTGCTAAGACATTCATACAAATACAACAAAATAGATGCCCTAAGGTCTCTATTCAACCCTCCTGAGAGACTGAGCTTTGAACCACATGACACACAGCATAGGATTCTTAATGATGATGATGAAACTTCACTCAAAGGAGTGAAAGGTTTCCGTCAAACTCAGCTGGATTCAGCCAGCAAAGCGTAGATCACGGAGTCGTCATTCTCTCCAGCTTTGGAGCTGAGGAGGACATTTTGCTATTAGTGACTTTTTACTAAAGTGCAGCCTGTGAATGCCCTGATGGTGACATGCTGATAGCAGCATTGATGCCTTACATACAGATGCTTCCGCTAAGCATTATTCTGTATCCATAAACTCTTTTTATTACTGCACAGAATATCAGTAGGGAGTTTGATGGTGCTTTCAGATGGAATGTGAAGCAAATTCAGTCTGATTCAGTCGGGGTGTGATGGCATATAGAGTCAATGCAAAGATGTGAGGGAATCGAATTTGTGCTCATCTGGGATGCTAATTGGGACAAATCATTAAAACTTTGAGAAGAAAATCTGCACTAATCCCAAATGATTTCACTTTTTTGACATTTCTTTGGTCAGTTAGGTTGTAGGTCCTAGTTTTCAACAATGGGAATTTTTCATTTTTCTCTGTGAAGGTCAAAGGTCAAAGTGTTTGTTTTTTTTAAACATAATTTGTATGTCTTCTTTTGTATCGTTAACCCGACGCATATAAACTTCACTTGGCCGTCTGTGAGTAATGTGATCAGGTCAATGTTTGGACAGTGAACCTACCAGGAGTTGTACACGTGATGTGGAGGACTGGGCTTTCTGGGTGTAATGGTCACTGTCGAGTAGCAAACCTCATCTTCATACGATGCGGGAGCCTGAGTGGAGAGGAGACAAGTCACAACAAAACTCAGATCAAGTTTTCTGCTAAACGATCCTATTACTTCTCTTTATTTTTGGGAAGTTCAGTTCATAAGTTTCGGTTCTAAATAAATTTGATATTATGGAAACACCACAAAAAAACAGATATCTCACTTCTTTAAATATTTGTCGGGACTCTTGCTAAAGCACAGAACATTTTTAACGTCCCCCATAAAAAGTTCTCCTTTGTCTGTGCTACTAGTTGTGAGTTTAAGAGGGAACTTACAATCCAGTTTATCCAGAATCATTTAATGGCTTATATTACATTTTTTTTCTGTTTACCCTCTATTCAACCAGGCGAGTCATTAAGAAAAATTCTTATTTACATATCTATAATAGCGGCCTGGTAAATATATTAGATGTACTCACTTTTTTCTTTGCATGGCTCCTCTTTTTTAGCCTACCAAGACAACAAAAACAAGATAAAAATCATTGATATCACTCCACTTAGAACTTCCTTAATTGTTTCTCAATCTTTAATGTGACATTTTAAGGAAGTTGTTCTAAAAGGATGGGAAATCCAGCAGCTTGCTACTTCTATAGACTGCTGCTCAGTACAAACAGATTGACCATCCCATTGTTTTCACTGCGTGAGATATAAGCTGTAGAAAATTACAAGTGTATTGAAAACAAATAGCTTTTAAGGATTTTTTAAATCTAAGACAGTAGCTCATGATCATACTGTATGTCTCTTTGCATACAGTCACAAATTATATCAAATTCTGCATCTCATATCTTGAGTAGACATTGAAAGTTTTAACCCCTTACTAAAGATCATCATTCAGTAGATGTAGGTGATACACATTAAAAAAAAAGTTACACAACAAAAGAGAAAACTAACAATAAAAATTAAATGAGTCATTCAGTCACACTTAAACATTCAGTGACTCACCAGAGCCAAAGAAGAGATGTCACAAAAACAGAGACTCCTATTCCAGCTAAGATTTTGAGGGAGTGGCGACCTGTGAAGAAACACACTCTAAGGTTAGATTACTGTTGGTGGTTTGAAAAACTAAGCACTGCTGCCACTAACGAATGCAAAATTTAGATGACATTTCTAGACGAACAAAGCAGCCGTAGAAGATACATATGATACTAACCACGGCCCTTTTTCTTCATGGCGAGCAACACCTCGGTTGAGTTGTTTTCTCCCAGTCGGTTGCTGGCCTGGCAGAGGTAGAGTCCAGTGTGGGACGCCTCCACAGAAGGGAGAGACAGCACCTGTCCTGACCCCACCTGGAGCAGGGAGCTGAAACTGGAACCAGCACTGCTGTACCAGGTGTAGTTGTCTGCTGCAGGGTTAGCAGCACTGCTGCAGGTCAGATTCACACTGCTGCCCTCAACAACATGTGGCGGGTCCATTGAAATAGAAATGTTTTCTGGACGGTCTGAAAAAAGAGGAATCAAAATTGCTCTCACAATGCCAGAAACGAAGATAATCTACTAGAGCAGTGGTTTTCCACCCTGGGGGATAAATGTGAGGGGTCACACGATGATTAAAGGAATTCAAATTATAACTGAAAATTTAAAACAGAAAAATAGGTTTTTCACCCTAGATTTTTCTCTTATTTTTGTGATTTTCTTTGGAAATACTGGATATGTACACCTCTAAAAGTCATTCAAATGAAACGATCTAAGATGGAAAACAAATCCCTGAACGTCACACCAAGGCCATAACCTGGGGGGAGGGGTCACACATGCTTCATTTTAAGGGGTCACAGGCCTGAAAGATCAGCAACCAATGAAATTAAAATGTAATAATCATTAGATTATATGCACTTGTCATATATATCTTAGTTTTATAGACTGAATTGTAGCTCTGTCCCTCCTCTCCAGACACATTTCTAGTTCTCTAAATTAAACCATGTCCAGATGTTTATCGTACTTTCCCTCCTTTCTCCATCACGTGACTGCCACACCCATCCACACACCTGTTCCCACTTTCCCTAATCAGCTCTGCCTGGCCATTCTGGCTCACCTGCATCTCATTCCCTCATCAGCCACACTGCACATATACCCTTTGAACTGTTGTCAGTTCATCAGAGCCGTGTGCTTTCTGCCTGTTGTGTGCCGTGACAAAAAGTCAAGAATGTTTTTGGGAGATTATCTCTAACTTGATATGAGTATTTTGTGAAATATATAGTATTTTAAATCTGGTACATCTCTTTAAATTCTTTCCCCTTATAAGGTGATAGTCAGATCGATGGAGTATGTTTTACTGTATAAAGATAAATCAGTATGAATATTTCATCCGCACTCCTCTCTCCCTGAGCTTTTCACGCACCCTGACAACAGACCCACAGATAGACTGGAGCTTTGAACTGACTGTTGTATTGTACTTCTCCTTTCAAAGGTGATTTTCTTTTTTTACACCTCTCGAACGCAGCATGAGAACTATGCAAGCGTCTATCCACAACAACACGGGTTTCTGTAACAAATTCAAACGCGTACATTTGAAACCAGACACCTCAACACACTTACACTGGACGTCAAGATGAACCTCAGTAGAGTTAATCGGGTCGATGCCCCTCCGGCTGATATTATTCCAGGCCTCACAGTAGTACAGTCCACTGTGGGCGGGCTGGAGGTCAGAGATGGTGTGATTCTGCCCAGAACTGATAAAGTGTCCATCTTTGTACAGGCTGTATCCACTTTGTGTCACAGGTGGGTTGGCATCGCTGCTACAGGTGAGAGTCGCCCAGCTTCCTTTGACGGCTGATGGACTCATTGACAGCGTGATATTACTTGGAGCGTCTGATCGACAGGAGATTAACAGAGTTAATGAATAAACCAGTGAATCACAATGAAAAATGGGGATGTGAGTATGTCACTGCATAGAGCAAAGATATTTCTAGTCATTTCTTCTTTCTAATTGGAGGTTAGTGGTTAGGAGGTGCCAAAAGCACATTTGTTTTTCCTGTCATCTTTCATCTACACCAGACAGCCAAATCATCAAAGTATTTAGCCTGACTTTTAGACTTCGACACAGGATCATTGCATTGTTATTCATGTACTTACATTGAACATTCAGAGCCACGGAGGCAGATCTGGCCGTCTCTTGTCCCAGGACGGCACAGTAGTACCTCCCAGCATGCTCTCTCTCTGCCTGGAAGACTGGATTTGGTACAGTTTGTCCATCTCTGAACCAGACAATGTTTATAGGTGCAAGGCAACCTGACACGCAGGTCAGGCTGACATTGCCTCCCTCTGTCACAGTGCTCGGCTGCACAGCGGAGGTCAACTCTGAATCGGAAACGGAAGCAGAAACTGATTAATTTCACTAAAAGAAACATAATTCTCGAGGAGGTCTCCTCTTTCCGTTATTGAGTTATTACCTCTTACGGACAAATGAGCGGGTGTTGGTCTTTTCCATCTGTTGAGTGTTGTCACAAAACTGAAAAAGTATTCTCCTTCATCGGTGTGTTGAACGTCATTGACCGTCAGACTACAGTCACCCCGGTAGTTACCCACATACATAAAGTGGTTTGGAGGTGAAGCGAGTTGTGAAAGGAGAAACTTCTTCCACTCGCCAGCTACATACTGGGCTTTAGACCAGCTAACTGCAGTGACAATATGACCCCAAGGATAGTCATACTCGCATTTAATAACTACTGATGTCCCCTTCAAAGCACACTGATCTCCGTAGGTCACCCTCCAGTCTCCACTCAAGACACCTTTTAAACAAAAATTTAAAAAAAGGCAGAGTCAGTTAAATTTAGCTGTAGCTATATTTCCCCACAGGATTTGGTAATCCATAAAATACTTCAATTAACTGATATGAAGCGTATTAATTTGTTTTAAAAGTTCAAAGCAGCAGTTGCATTATCATTTCATTGCAGATACCACCTTTTCAATACATTAATTTAAAAATAAATTAAAAAGTGTACCTTACCTGGTACTGTCACCAGAATAATCAGAATCAAACGCTCCATTGTTAACATCAGCTGCAACATCAGCACACAGTTTAATATACAGTCTTTACAGCAGAGAACATAAGAACACATCTGTGCATATTAAAGTTAATAGTGAAAAGCAGAAGTAGGAAGGTGTCCCCACCCTAGTTCCTCTCTTCATACAGTCAGCACATTCTGATTGCTCATTATATAAAGTTAGAAAGCCTCACATAGTATGATCAGAGTCTGAACACAAAAACAGACACACAGGATGGGCGGAAACAAGACTGTGACAATAGATGCATTGGTTATACACCACGCTATTGAGAGACAAGCATCGAGCAGAGCACATGCAGCATCTGCAGTCTCTGTCACCATGTGTCTCCACATGTGGCTGAGTTTCTTTCAAATCTAGCAAACAGGAAACAGAGGTCATTGCAGTACAACAGAGCTTTCTCCGTGTGGCCAACATGTCAAAAACAGCTGGCCTCACATCGCCAACATGATCTATCCTTCTTGTCCACATGGTGGTGTTACTGGACCGTGCACCGATGTCGGCGATGCAATCCACGGTAAACACATCGTTTTTTGCCATTAGTATGACTTTCTATGGTCTTAACTTTAAGCACATTATCCCACACAAATATCCCCACTGCATCTCGACACCAGGAGAGGAAATGTCACAAAAAGAGCGTGATAGTGACACATTTATTGCACCAAACAGTTCCTCTGCACCAGTAGAGAGCAAGATTTCAGGAAGGAAAAAGTGAAAGCTTTAGTAACCGATAGGGATGTTGAGTGATTTGTATTGCAAAAAAAAGTGGAAGTTTGAAGTATTTTGTGTTTTTTCTTATTGTCAGCTTTAACCAGCAGCCCTGACGCCAGTATATCATTTCAAAATGGCCAAAATGTAGCGGTGAGCAGCAACTCCAGCTTAAGCTGATCAGTGTTTTTAGTGCAAACAATAGTGCAATCCACTGCCCCACATTTACAATTAGTGATGAAATAGTTAATCACACAACAAATGTGTAGAATGAATCTCATTGGCTGAATTTACTCCAAAAGTGACACACTTTGTCTCTCTGCCCCTCCTCTGCAGACACTCTTCTAGTTCCACAAATCAAACCATTATCATTTCACGTCCGTCCACCTGATGTCCTGTACTTTCCCAACTGTTTCCCACCACACCCATCCGCACACCTATTCCCACTTCCCTAATCAGCTCTGCCTGGCCTTCCCCGCTCACCTGTGTCTCATTCCCTCGTCAGCCACACTGCACAAAACACATTTCACTCTCACTAGCAAAACAAACAGCAAAAGAAAGACAAAAGATAGAGATTTTTATTTTATTTCATTTTATTTCATTTCATTTCATTTTATTTCATTTTATTTTATTTTATACACAACTTAGCAACGTGCTGTGGCTTCACAGGATAAAAAGAGTGTGTATGCGGATGTTCTTGATAAAATGTCTTTGCCACCATGTTTTTTGTTGTTGTTAGCAATGCTTGCTAAACAACCAATCCTGGTTCTCTGTCAGAACTCCATGTCTCATTTTACATCTTCATACCAAAACAGATCAGATACAGATCACTGTAAGTCACTTTTACTGAAATGAAAGAAGCTATTGAGTTAACCTAAGTGTGGTGGATTTTAAAGTCTGTGCGATGCTTTCCACAAAGACTGAAACATTCTTTAATTCTGTGAGAAAAAAAACAAAATCATTTTTAATGAAATGAAATGTAATCTTCCTGCTGACGACACTCTCCTCATTCTAACCCTTTTGTTATTCAGTCGCTGTTCATTGATTGTGAGCTGCAGAGATTGCAACATACATTAAAGCTACAAGATTTGGTGGTTATATTTTTATTCAGTGTAACCAACCACAGCATGTCATTTTGCATTGTTGCTGGCTCTGCTCACTCTACATAAGAATGGAGAGACTGATTTAATGGAAGCAAGCTATGTCAACTGAATAAATGTTGCAGCATCAGCAATAAAAAATAAGCTTTTTAAAAACAATTTAGCACATTGTTGTGTGTCAAATATTGCATACACTTTATAGATAGCATCATTCGTATCGGAGACAATCGTGTTTTATTAAAACGGTTATCACTTTTGCAAGATGAGAGGATGCAAAATATGCTGTTGCAACCACTCACACTGTAATCTACATTTATTTGTACTTCAGTGTCAGCTATATCAACTAAAGAGCAGCAGTAGATTCAGCCTGTACTGTGGATATGGATGCAAGCAAAATGGCCAACGGGGTGTTATTTCAGGCAGCACACAGTTGTAAGATGCATAGAATAAAAAAAGGGAAAGACATGCAACACAGTTTAGGCGCTGGACTTGCAGTCAGCACCACACGTTGTCCTCGCGGTCTGGTGGAGAATCCATAACGACATGTCCGACCCAGAGCGGCATAAGGCATCGTCAGAGTTCACGAGGAGTCGTTTCCTGTCCTACGATGTGATTGGAAGTAAAGCGATTGGTTCACATGAGGAAGACTGATTTGTTGTTCAGCTGAGGAAGAAGATGGGAAAGGACAGTTATTCGTGCATGCATGGTTTTGGTTGTTGCACCACTGAGTCTCTTTATATTTGGTACATTGTCAAGATAAACAAGTAAAGTCTGAGTGTTAAACTTGTTTTTTATCCTTTTGTGTGGTTTTTAATTTTATTTCAGGGACACAACTTTGTCTTAATAATGTAAAACAATCATGCTGTGTCCAACTGTATGTGAGTTGATCACAGTACTGACACATGTATATAATCTATAAAGGGATGTAGGGACCATTTCAAGTAAAACATACGCAAAACACAACTGGACATGAGTGTACCTCTGAGGTTTGAAAAGTGTCATACCTGATTTGTCTCCCGGTCAGTGGCGAGGCTGGTGCAGTAAAGTGTAAACAACTTTGGAGGAATCCATCGGCTTTTTATCGCCACCCAGTGGCAGGTTGTGGACCTGCACCTGGTCCACACTGAACCAACAACAAACAGCAACCATGTGAGTCTATCTGGACATCTGACTCTGATCATGAAAGCAGGTCTTCATTTTGCTCCAGAACCATTAAAATGTTTTACGTGTCCAAAACTGGGATGAGAAATTCATTGTCCTCTCATAAACGGGAGGAAGGTGTTGGATATCACAGAGGAAAGAGAGGAAAAACAGAGGGAAGTGTAGGGAGAAATAGAGAGAGGGCGATGACAGGAAGATGGAGAAGAAAGCAAGAGGACCAATGTGCTTGTAAAATATAATGCTGGACATGAAACAGTAGATTGTTGCTGTGGTCAAAATGAAAAAAGAAAAAAATGAAAGAGGGAAAGTGAAATAGACAGAGAGATAGAGAGAGAGATGTAGTCCAGAGGACGGACATAGAGGAAGAAGGTGTGTACCTGGACAACTTGGAGTGGTGGACAGTGGTGTAGTTGGCGGCGGGGCTTTGAGTTTCAACTTCTGTGATCGGTGGAGCATCTTTCAGAGGAACAATGGCAGGGTGGGTGCTGTCACTCAAGTCCTCTGGCTCCTCCTGCGCGCACAAACACACACACACACACATACACACACATCAAAAAGTTAATATCATTTGTTTTATATTGTCATTCAATCAGTCCTCAAGGTGTGTACTGTAATTGAGTTGCGTACCGGTATGTCGGACATCTTGCCCTCTTTCACTGGAAAGGTTTGTTGGGTTGACTCATAGAACATGGTGTCAGCTGTCACTGACGGACGCTGGGGTCATACACACACACACACACACACACCAGACATACACACACGCAGAGAGAGAGAGAGAGAGAGAGAAAGAGAGAGAGAGAGAATAAGACAAAGTGTAAAACAGAGCATTGTTTTTAATTTAAGAGTGAAAAATGACAACGGTACATCATTGAAACTATCCTCACTGAGGTTTTCCGTTTATAAGTACTAAAAGTTTAGTTAAACAATAACTGAAGATACAGAGTAAATTTAAAACAAGTTAAAGATAATAAGTACTGCACCTTGTTTGCTACTTCTCCTGACTCCGTGTCTACTCTGTGCATGTTCTTACTGTGAAGACATAGGGACAATATTATCAAACCATACACAGGTGATGACTAATACCACAAGTAATCCAAGTAAACCATGAACCTGGCTGTTTTCTTTTTTATATATTAATGATGTGTACATCAATGGCAGTGAGTAAATGGCAGTGTACTTCCTGTCACCTGATCATAATGGCCACTGTGAGAGTGATGAGTCCAGCAGACACTCCTACTGCTGACGCCAAGGCAATGACCTTAAGACGACCTGCCAGCGGGAGGATGATAGAGGTTATCGACATGACCAGAAACAAGAAGTAATGAAAATAGAAGTGCAATAGATATCAAAATAGAAGCAGCGAAAGTGCGGAATGGGCAGAGAGCTGTGCATCATCTTGCAGGTGTCTAGACTTGAGACTTGTGTTTCCAGCTCTGATTTCCAAACCAAACTCCACTTCTTCATCTGTCTAGACTCTCAAATATTAGTTTTCCACAACACCTCACCCCCCCTCCTCTCCCCTCATAGTGAGAGCGCTACACATGACTCACCATGACTCATACAGAAAAACAGTCCGAAACCGTACACAACGAAGACTGGGGCCCGGACCTCATGCTGCGATAGTGACAGGAAGTCTTTCGTCACTTTTCGAAACACAGAAACCTTTCCAACCATCCGTCAGAGAAACAAACTGTTTCTGGGTCATTGTCTGAGATAATCAGAAACATAGATGTACTAAAAACGGGACAGGGGTGTTTCACTAAGCTCATCGGTGACACCTCATCTCTTCCATTACACTTCTAAAAGTGACAACGGCCTGCACAATGACTCAGAACATACATGACCAGGATGAGCCGCTAAAAGCCTTCAGAGTGTGAATGTAACTCTGACACCACAACACATTGAAAAGCACCACATTAAAAAAAATCCATTGTAACGTTTCTTTGTCAAAGGTTGTCATGGTATTAAAGAGCTCACTGCTTGAAGCAATTCATTTGCTGGTGTACCCAATGTTATTTCCAAGAAAGAAATATTCTAGTGCACAGAAAGTCTAGCCCTGCTAGTAGCTCTGTGAGGCTGTATATGGGACATATTTGGGCACATTTTGAGCTAAATGCTAGAAGAAAAGTGAGTGGAGGCTTCATCTTCTGGAGAACATGAATGGGTTTACAAGAGATCAAGGAAATCCACCTGAGATTTGCAGAGATATTTCACTTTAGAGCTGTACTAACAAACACAAAATGCTTCTATGTTGTTTTGATAAAACACAGACAGACAAGCTAAAGACAAAGAAGTGTTTGTGCGTGAATCATTATGTACCTCTGACTCGCACAGTGAGGACAGGAGAGCTGTGGGCTCCGATTCGATTCCTGGCCTCGCAGTAGTACTGTCCGCTCTCTCTAGGGCCGACCTCCGAGAAGGTGAAGACAGGACCGGACTTGCTGCCCCACGCTGCATGGAGCACAGAAAGGGAGAAGATCCACTTACTGTTTCAGATAGTGTTGGAGGATCCGAACCAACAGAGGCACACAGAGCACGACACCTTACTGACTACGAAAGTTTAGAGTTAGGTATTGATGATTTGGTAATGTTAACCTTGAGCGGAACCACATTTTTACGATGCTAACATTGTACAGAGCCCCCGTCCAGAGCTAAGCGGTGCCATGTGAAGTTGTCCACTGCCGGGTTGGCCTGACTGCTGCAGGTTAAGGTCAAAGGTCGGCCAGCATCCACCACGCTGGAGGGACGAGCTAGAACTGATGTGTTCTTAGGAGGGTCTGGAGAGAGAGCAACAGAAACATAGATGCAGAGGGTTAGGGAAGGTTTTTGTCTTGTAAATGATGCTGTCCAAAGAGACAGAGAAGAGGTGGAAACACAGATAGGTTGAGAGGGAGAGAAACTTCATAACTTTGAGTAATTGAAGTGTAGAGGAGAGGAGACGTGTCAGAGCATCTGACACATTCTTTCCAACACTGTCACTGAGCAGCATGTCCACAGATGAATGTTTATAACAAACAGACAAACCTATAGCCCTGATTAAAGGAAGATCTCAATCCAGAAAACTCTCAAACATGTCTCTCACACACACACACACACACACACACACACACACACACACCACTACTTACAAAGTATAGTGAGTGTAGCGACAGGGGAGGTGTGGTATCCGAACTGGTTCCACGCTTTGCAGTAGTACTGACCAGCATGGTGAGCACGCGCCGAGGAGAACGTCAGGTTCTGGAAGGTTCCTTTAGCCAACACCTGGTCACCTAGGATACGATACCAAGCATACCTGCAGGAGGGAGGATGTTGAAGATGATGATGATAATGATGATGAAGATGATGATGATGATGGTGATGAAAATGATTATAGGACTGGACAATTTGCAATAATTATACTTGGAACTTCCTATCCGTTCCTTACATTATTAACATTGGATTTTACATAGGTGAGTATTTATTAATATTTAAAAGGGTTTTGTACATATTGCCCAGTCCTTATTTACAACTCCTTGAAGAAAAGTGAAAGTCTGAATTAAAAAAAGTCGAGAAATAAGATAGAAAAAGAGAACATTTCAAGATGACAATGACAAATGCAAAAATCATGATAATGATGACAAAAACAGCATCACCGTCATGTATTAGTTGGTATAAATGAATGAACCTGGAGGAGAAGTATTCGTCATACCTGCTGGCAGGTGGGTGGGCGTGGCTGACACAGCTCATGGTCACATAGGAGCCTTCTCTGATGTCAGCTGGAGGACTCAGCAGCACACGCGTGTTCTTTGGAGAGTCTAAACAGGCAGAGAGAAAAACAGGAGCATCTTTACTGTCATGATCATGTTTTTATTCGACACCTTCAAGTAACAGCAGCTTCTCAAAGAAGAATGTCGAATGAAATGTTTTAGTTTGAGGTATGAAGGAAAGTAGTCGTATAAGCAGGACCAGAGTCAGGAAAAAAACACAGTATAATCAATCATCAAATAACAGAACCAGTGAATGTTTGACATTTCTGCTTGAAAGACTGACTACAACATTATTGCATGTTAAAATGTCTGTCAACTGACTAATCAATTGATTTATGAATCATTTCAGCTCTACTGCATTTTGATGAATATTCTTAGAAACAAAAGTAAAATTATAAACATTCAGCACTTTGAGTTTGTTTCACTTCCTACTGAATCCATATCATACACTGTACGATTCCCATTAGAGTGTAAAATAGAGTTGTTGCCTCATCAGTTTCACCCAGACTAACCTCGGACAGATTTACACAACAGGACCTAAGATAGACACATACAACCAGACGTAACATGGGTTTACAAAGGTCTTTTTCTCTCAAAATGTAATTCTGATCTAAGTATAGTTTTGACCTGTGCGACAGTTTGAAGTGGGTCAAAGATGCCGTGCCTGTGACTACAATGCAGACACCCAACAAACTTACACGTGACATTGAGTAGAAGTGGTTTGGAGCGGTCTGTTCCCAGTGAGTTGCGTGCTACACAGAAGTACTCTCCTCTGTCCGTGTATTTGAGGTGGGACAGGCGGAGCCGAGGCCTAAAACTGTCTGGGATGCTGCCACTCTCCATGTCTGGAGAGCAGATAGAGACATAGGTGCAGATTAGTGCAGCAATTCACATTAGGAGCATGATCTTGAGACTATGAAATATATATGTATATATATCTTTTCTTCAAAGGTCCTGCAATCCCACAGGAAAACTTCCAAAACATCAGCTCTTCATTAGTGTCCAAGAAAGACTTGATCTTACTCTGCTTTAACAACTCATTTAAGGACCTTCACTTGTCCAAGTGCAGAGCAAATTTGACATTACAGCATGTGTCACTGCCATCAACCTGTTAGCTCAGTGAATTCCTACACTGTCCTGTCATTGTATGCTGTGTATTGGTGAACACGCACTGTCATGTACCTTTGAACCATGCAAAGCTCTCTACAGGCGGAGCTGCGTCACTACTGCACGTAAGAGTGACCGACCCCCCCTCTGAAACCTCCCCCACGGGGAAGACCGCTATGGAGGTGAAGCTGGGACCGTCTGGACGGGAGGAGAGTAAAAAAAAGGAGGTCGAGAAAAGAGCAATGTATGAGGAAGTAACAAGGACGAAGAGGACAGAAAAAAATGGAGGGTGGAGATGAGATCATGCAAAATATAAGTGCATTTCAGTAATTTAACATCCATCAAGGCCAATAGCAGGTGTTTACAGTCTCGGATCACAGCCTGCCACAGCAGAATTGTTAAAATACAAGTTTTATCTACTTGTTTATCTGAGTTGTGTCTCAAAATGCTTGTGTCCGACTGGTTTGCGGTGCACCCTCTGAAAGCACGTCTATGAGCAGGTATTGTGAAAACTGTTAGTTGGCTTGATTGAGATTACTCACGCCCCAGAGCCAGCGAGACGGATGGAGACTGTACGTTCTGTGGTGGGATTGGTCGACAGGCGTATGCTCCAGCATGCTCCTGGTCAAAGCGGTTGATGATCATCCATTTCTCGTAGGAGCCGAGGTTCAGTCCGTTCCTGTGAGCAGAGCATCATATCTACAGTGTGCATGTGATCCACTCTCTGGTCGACCAATAAAACAATGACTTGTACAACACACCTGTACAGTGCAAGGCTCCTCCCTGGAGCAGCACATCCTCTGGCCTGGCAGCCTACAAACACAGTCTCTCCGAAGCCAAACATGTTGGCGGGCCTTGCTGGATGCACCTGGACCTGGAGGTCTGAAATACAAACGGACATTGACACATGCACTGGGACAGGGGCTGGATGAGTCCAGTGCAGCTTTTGTTTGTATGAACTTACCTGTTACATCCAGAGTGATGGTGTTCGGGGAGGTCCACCTCCCCAGTGGTTGGTCTGTCTCAAACCTGAAGTGGTACTGGCCTGCATCACTCAGCTTGACAACCCGAATCTGGACTGAACAGCTGGAGTAGCTGCCTCCGATGTAGCTGGAAGCCACGGTTCATGTGTCACACATTTGTGCATTATTTCACATTTACGAAATGTACAGCTCTTGATAAATCACTGTACGTTTCTCCTACCGGGTGCGTCCGCGGTACGACAGGCTGATCTCGTTGGGGTCAGTGTGGTGAGCGAACTCCCTGCGACCTTCTGCAGACACACGGAACCACATGACCCGCTTCACATTGTGACCTGTGAAGTTAAAGAAAACCACAAAAAGAAATTGAAGGGGAAAGAAAAGTTGCGTTTTTGAGCTCACTTTAGTTGCTTGGAAGTTGGACACATTTAGCATCCAGTTAATTTCATGGCTTTATTAATAATTATAGAAATAGACTTTTGGTCTTTCAAAATTGAATAAAGAAGTTTTGTACATGGATTTGATACCTGATGGGTAGTCATAACGGCAGGGCAGAGTGACGGTTGTTCCTGCCCACACACAGATCTCCCTCCTAGAAAAGGACACGCTCCACCTACTCTGAATACCTGCAGGACAATTTAACGGCACAAAAATGCAAAAACATTAACAGAAAAGCAAATGCTACAGTTGAAAGGAGGCAAACTAAAATGCACACACAATATGCACACCTAAATACTTCTGCAAAGCACAACGGGCTGATGGATGAAGAGCTTTTTCGTGTTTTTGGTCCTTTTATGAAGGACCAGTACACGGTTCCAAACATATACTGGCTGTCACATCCACAAAAAGACGCTTGCCATATAAAATAAGCTACTAAAGGGTTTAGGGAATACCCACTTGAAGACTGAAAGAGGTGTAAATTTCAACCACCCACAAGTAGAGGTTTTCCTTCAATGTGTCTCCTAAGAGAGAAACTTGTCAAACCGCAGCTCTGATCCGCTCAGAGAGTGACACATACAATTTGAAGCAGAGGAAATGAGCATTGATGTGCGGCTGTGGTGTCATCCTGTGCTGCTAACTGCCTGCCTGGCTGACTACCTTGCACAAAAGGCAATCAATACTTATAAATAACTTGAGCGTAAAGGCAAGGGCACCTGGCTGCAGGACCTTATGTGCATAATGGATCCTATAAGTCATTCATTTCTCAACTGTTGTCACATATTTTAAAGCATATGCGACACATTTATGATATATCTGGAATACAATACAAATATATGTTTATTATGAAGCATGCTAGTTTATCTCTCCTTCCCTTAAATGATAAGAATATACTTATTAAAACGCTGTTAGGTTTTACACCTCATGATGAATAAAAAAAGAGTTTCTGATGTGTTTTTGTGTTTTTCTCTTACCTGGTAAAGCTGTAAGGATGGTGCCCAGAACTAACGCACCTGCCAACATCTCCGCTGACACGAACTCTGTAATGTCACCGGAGAAGGAGAAAAGCACAGGGAGGTGAGAAAAACAAGGAAAAACACCATCCAGCTGATTAAATGCGAAGCACTAACCCCCTTAAAGTATCTTCAGTCAGACAGAACAGGGTTTGAGGGATGCGTACGACTCCAACAGTGATGGAGGTGAGCTCTTCGACCGAGGAGAGTTTCATGGCGATCAGAAGCGGGGGATTGGAGATGGGAGGAGGAGGGGAATGGGCAGAAGGACGAGCAAGAGGAAGTAACCTCAACTACCTTCCTTTATTCAATCCTTTAAACTTTTCAGTGATTCTATTTGTGTTTATTCTTTCCACTCCGACGTTGTCACAATACAAATTTTGACCATCGTGATTGAGTGATTGTTAAAAAGACAAACATGTATGGTTCATTTGCAAAATGAATTCAGGCCTGTTGGCGTACATTAGTATACATAAGTCAAGCCGACATAGACTCGACAGCCCAGATGTCCTCTCATCCACTGCTCTAATTGAGAACTGTTGGCACAGAAAACCGCCCACAACCAGACGTGAGGAGGTTCGAGACCTCTCAGTCAACTGTGTCCACTTAGCCTGATGAGTCTAAATGACTTTAACATCCCACCCTGCCACAACTTGGCCAATGGACGTCAGTTTAGCATCACGACTCGGCCAATTGGCTACTTACCCCAGCTTTGACCCAGGAGTAATGATGATGTACAGTTTAACTTTTCAGTCAATCTCTATTCACAGTCATCCAAGTCAAGGAAGGAAGACAGAGTTAGACTTTCAGGTCTCAGAGATGATATCTTGATCTACATCTGGAAATCAACGATGACGTTTTACTTATTAGCCGACTGATCAAAGATGATGGAGGGGGCAGCATAAGGGATCGGTGCTGATGTTAGGAAACACGGATGTGTATCCGGTTTAGAGTTTAGGATCAGCTGTTGCTCTTCACATAATTACTGCAGGGATATTTGAGGTGTCATTAAGTATAGTAGGTAAGACTATGTGGGTCCTGAAAAAGAAGAAAAGAAGTTCATGTTTTTGGCATTTTTGGTTTTATTTGATAGGCAGACATTAGCACAAGTACCCGGCTTAATCAAAACCCTGTATGTTGCAGTAAAGTGGTATGACTCGTAACCAATAGGCCATCAGGGCGCCCACTAAAACAATGTGATTTTGTTCAAAAGGTCTGCATTATGTTTAGTGGGGAATCTGAACTCGACTTTAACCCTAATAAGGAACAGAAACTCTCTGGTTGGGAAAGCCACCTTCAAAATATAATCGAAATCCTCAGGATGTGAAGTTAAATGAACAATATATTCCAGTTCACAGATTGCTAGGTTGGATTATGGGTTGGGACCCGAAATGGGTCGCAGGCTCTCTTCAAGTGGGTCTCCACATGACAGGAAAAGTTTGTATGATTTAATGATCCTGAATCCCAGGGAGAAAAAAAAAAAGTCATTTTGGGCTGTGGTAGAAACGTTTTTAAGAACCTTCCCCCTCCAATAGTCTGTATTATGTTGAGTAAGAAGAGTGGTGGGCTTTGAGCTTAACCTGTAACCACAGAATGACTTCAAAAGGATCACGGCACACTAATAGGTCAAAGCCTGATGTAATCTTAATCGAAAGCAGACCGGACTAAATGAATGAAGAGAAACAGATGGATGGAGCTAGATTAAGTGTGACTGACCACAAACAGAGAGAGAAAGAGGGTGAGAGAGGGAAGAATGAGAAAGTTTAAAGGGGAAGGTGGGAGAGGGGAGAGGGGAGAGGGGGGAAGAAAAAAAAGACACAAAAACACGATGAGGTAAGGTTGCTTTGGTCGGAAAAGAAAGAAAAGAGAGACGGGAGGTGAAGCCAGAGAAGCAGAGGAAGTTGAAAGGAAAAGGAGGAAGAAAGCATAAAAAGAGAGGGTAAGGTTTTAAAGAGTGTTAGGTTTGTCAGAGCAGAGAGAAAGAGGAAGAGAAATGGGGGAAAAAAGTGTGAGAGGGAGCAATAGACAAATGTATGACAGTGTATCCAACCCTCACGGTGGGGAAGGTATCCATCCATTGACCGCAGCCTCCAGGCCCGATGAAGTGTGACCGTCTGGTGGTCAGACTGGACCTGAAGATTTTCCGCTGTTGCAAAACACTTCCTGCCTGCTGTTTTCATGTAATGTGACCACTCACACGGTTTGCTCCCCCGCCATACTTTAAGTTGTACAATATGTTATTTCTATGTTATTCCTTTTTGCCCACAGATTAGACTCCTGGCTCTCCGGGCCCTCCAGCCTTGGACGGACTCCACCTAAGCAAATAATGATTCCACTGTCCAACATGTGTTAGTCTTCAAATTGAGTGGTGCTCTCCACGGGGGAAGTCTGGGCAAGAATGACGATGATCAGAGCTACAATCATATCTGACAAGGTGATATGTTGTTCCTGTGCTGTCTTTTAGGAGCTCCACGTGATGACATGATGAGCGGGATCCTTGCCAGGAGAATCATCGAACCAACGGGGAATAAAATAAAAGAAATGAAAAGAAACAGAAACAGAAAGAGAAATAGAAGGGGTTTCGTCTTTGTTAAACTTTATCAATAAAACACACAGTATTGAGCCACTCAGACACTTGACTTTCAAAAATAAGCCAAACCAAACACTTGATGCATTCTTAAAACTCTTAAATCTTTGAAACTTATTGGAGCTCTATTAAATTCACCCAGGCTTTGCTCATTCCTGTCCCATTCACAAACTCCGCTGCAGGGTCGGGTTTCTGCTCCTTGTCTGCCAGAGACTGTCTGTGGCTGCTGTGGTATTCCACGCTGAATGAGTCATGTCTGGTGGTTATTATGGGCAGGCGTTTGGCTCTCCCGTCTCTCACCCCGTCTAGTGGCAGCAGACAACATTACATCTTCTTTTGAGCCGCGTCCAACCGAGCTGACTAAGATCAGGTTCTCAGTTAACTAGGCTGGATGAGTTAAGGAGACATTCTTGGTTGGTGGTGTAAGAATACATTGATGTTTTAACGTTATGCTAGGTTGATTAATACCACTTTCTTGTTTTGAAATTAAAGCGGACGAGAACAATGAAGAATATACCTGATTTTAAAGGTGCGTATGTGGATATCAAAACGTCACCAGTGTGCTGACAGGCAATTTCAGGCTGCTATAGATGCCAAAACAAAATAAAGCAGTGCACCATTAACTTTAAAACTTAAAGCTTTAAACCAATAATACTTCAGGTGTTTGGTAGTCAAAGGCTAGCAGGTATCTATACTGTATGTCAGAGTCAATTACTCTGCCTGTTACCTTGGGGGAGGGGCTTAGAGGGACAAGCATTATTCAATCTGAAGATTGGTTTCTGTTTTACCAAACATACCTTGAGCAGCTTTACCTGAGCTGGTTGGAAAAAAGGTTCATATTTGATGGGCTAACTGACTACATGCTGGGAAAAGATTTAATCTAGCATGAAACCAACAGACTTGCCAAGCATAAACTATCCTATTTCTATTTAATTTCCGAAAATAAATGCTCTTCTTCCCTAAACGTAACTTCCTGTGAAGAACGGAGTTTATTTTAAAAGACACTCTGCATGTAATGAGTGGAAACTGACACTCCATTAATACTCCATTAATATTTAATTATTAAGAAAATGTAAGTGTTTTATTTGCCTAACCATAATGTCATAACATTGGCAGTAAACATTCAAACATATTATACAATCCAGTTTTTTCGGTTGTTTTTTTTGCTAAATCATCAATCATATCAACATTACGTCTGCCAAGTATGATGAACCGTTTCATTGGAAAGGTTTGATACACCCACAAACATCAGCTTCACACACAAAAACAACAGTTGATCTGTGTAGAATCATTGCTTTGGGTTCACAGACAGTAGATGTGAGGAAAAGAAGAGCACATTGTTCAACTCTACTGTCCACACTTTCCCAGCTGGGGATCTGGATCTTCAGAGGCACAAGCGACTCTCTGTCCGTCCGTCTGTCTGTCTCTCTTTCTGTCTCTCTGTCTTTCTTGTGTTCTCAGGTATGAGTAAAAGCACTTTCCTGGTTGAGACTGAGAGAGAACATGTGTGTTTTCTGTGTGAGTATGAGAGAGAGAGAGACAGTGTGTGTGTGTGTGTGTGTGTCTGCGATGGTTTTACCATGTGCAGGGTCCCTGTATGGGACTGGATGAAGTCGGATATGAGGGAACCTGTCAGGTCCGGGCTACTGTCGGAAACCCTCCTTCTATTACCTCCTCCTCCTCCTCCCCTTCATCCGCCTCTTCGTCCAACTTTTTACATCTGAAGATTGTACAAGACGCCCAGGTTGTATAAATTGTTGTTAAGTTAGTATGTTATGTATCATTTGAAAAAAAGAAAATCTCTGCAAAGACATGTTTAGCTGTGATATAGTAAGTCTTTAGAGTATGAGGTACTTCAGAGGTATCAAACCGTACTGAACCCTAAAACTGAATAAAGTTATAAACCTGGAAGTTTTAAAATGCAAGTAGGTCCTTCATCTGCAGAATCTGGGATGTAAAAAAGTGATGGTTTGCTTTTGAAATTACAGACAGGTTTTCAGATGCAGCTGAGGGAGAAAGAAAAGATGAAGGAAAGATTTGCATCAAACCAAAACCAATCAAACAAGTTTAATATTATTGGACTGGTTAAATAAAAACGAAAAAATCAACAACAAAAACATCAACGACGTTCCCTTGCATTGTAGGTTTGCATTTTTGCTCAACATGAGCACTTCTGTTATCGGACGATTAACCAACAAGTAAGCTAATGTTCTCAGACCTAAGCTTGAATACGCTAACCCAGCTAGGACCCAAGGCTACTCCACTACCCAGATTCTTATGATGCAAATTCAAAAAAATGCACCACAGGAATGTACTACTGTTTTTGTTTTCTTTTGTTTATCGTGTGTTTGTTGTGTTACAATTAGGCTACAACTGATTTTCGTTGTGCATCCCTGTGTTGCATCGTGGCAATAAATGATCGTTGAATCGTTGAATTGAGCATCGCTGTTTGTTTTGCGGCTTTGGGGACAAGTTAATAGGCAAAACAACAAGCAGTGTTTGTGAGACCTGTAGCGAGCTTTTGATCTCTATACAGCTTAATGTCTGTGGGAATCAAACCTTTGTGGAGCTTATTATGGCCCACTTTTTGTTGAGTCTGTGTCAAAGGTGGGTACACTCCCTTCTCTGGTAAATTACACTCATTGTTGGTGCTAAAAAAATCCACGATTGACTGGGCTGTTAAAGTAACCCCAGTGACTTATCTTTTAATGTGGAAGCCTAAAATATCCAAAGATATGCTTCAGACTCTGGGGTGGTACAAAGGGGGAGCAATCAGATTTGGATGGCGTCCAGTAGCGCCCTGGCAGCCCTCTGGCTACGCCCCTGGTTTCACGTGCTCCACATGGAACAAGCTCAGCCCAGGACTTTCCTGCAATCCCAACCCCAATCCTAACCTAAACTCTAACCCTGTAATTAGTTTTCTTTTTGTGAGGCAAAATGCTCCACAAGTCATTTTCTGGTAATTGACTGCAAGCAGAGTTTAAATGGTCACATTTGAACACATGCACACACAGAGACACGCGCGCAGCCTGCATGCGGACACACACACACACACACATAAACACACTTACTCGTATATACACAGTGGTCGTGCAGCTGCGGCGTGTGTGATAATGAGACAATCCTTGGAGGGACTCATCTAGACTGTGTTATATCATCTCCCTGGAAAAGGTCCACAGCTCTAAAATAGGAGTGTGTGCTCCCTGTCAGCTGCACCATGATGTCATCCAATATAATTCCTACAATCAAGGGGGAAAAAGGGATATTTGATGACATGTGAATGTGCAAAGAACCGTGGTTTCCTGAAATATGGGGATTCTTGTGGTGCAGACTAAGTCAGAGCTCTGTCTGCAGCTTATGTTTGTCGAAACAGAAACTTGCCATAAACAGAAAAAAAGCTTGTTGCCCGAGCCCTTGCACCTGTCTCTTATTTTCTCAAGTGAATTAACAGCAAAAAAAGAGAGAAAAACCTCTATTGTTTTATACAAAACATATTAATTATCAGTCTGCTTAACTGTTCCTGTTGCTTTATCAACCTTGATGTATAGAGAGGGCCAAAAAAGGAAAACAAATATATAAATACACGTGAAAAATGTACCTCAGTCTGGCATTTCACACGGTCTTCCAGGTGTACAACTCTTCTAATGAGTTTCACTGAGCTACTGACTTCACAGCACTCACTAGGTGTCCCCCCCTGCTGTGGCTTGTATTACTACCTCCACATCTGGACGGGACAGTTTTACAGTACAGTTACAGTTTTACAGTAGAGCCATATGCAGACAAAATACTTATACTTGCATACATCGGTAAAGAGTCTTTCATTTCAATATATTAGCCACATATCTGTCATGGTTTGTAGGTTTGAAAGTCAGAGTAATGAGGTTCTTCTGTCTTTTTTTTTGGGGTGTGTGGGTGGGTGTGGGTGGGTGTGGGTGTGGGGGTGGGGGGGAGGGGTGGGGGGGGGGGGGGTGAAAGGACGCAGATCTATATGAATGTGAGCTTGGCCGTGTCACTCTCGCCTTAAAAGAGCCTCGGATTGGCCGGGTCTGGTCTGTTTCCCCAGCAATAGCTTTATTAAAGACTGCATCTGTGTGTGTGGGTGTGTGTGTGTGCGTGTGTGTGTGTGCGTGTGTGTGTGGTTTACTAGCCGGCTGTGGTGGTTCTCGGGGGACAGCCCTCTCCAGCTGCTGCTTTACAAGACTGCAACATCAAACACACACATACACACACACTTAACACAAAGGTTTGACACAGCTTTCACTTCAACCCTCAGCCTCCCTTAACAAGTTCAACAAATGAACTCTTCTCCTCACTTCTTCCATTCTCCACATACCACTGATCTTTACCCTCACACCTCCCACGGTCTCCCTCCTTTCTTTTGAGATACAATAAAATGTACACACAGTACAAGAATTGTTTGAATGTCTGTTTTTACTGTATATGTATTTCCTATAGTGTATGTCGTTGATTAAGCGAGACAATAAAGAAATCAGTATCAGCTCAACAGGTGTAAATCTGTAGGTGACCCTGACCGTTGACCTACTGGAGCAGGACACGCAAAAACCTCAGTGCTGCCCAATAATTGAAGTGATAGTATTAAAAGGAGGATTGCTTTTCACTCTTCAAGGTCTGGTCTGTGAACGTTGCTCTACCGCTGCACCACAGTAGTACAGTCATAAAATGCAGTATGAAGTATGAAATGCTTGGGCTTGACCTGACAATAAAACTGCTTTTGCACTTTAATGTGTATTTGCGTTTCACCTCCACTTTAGTTTTCCCAAATAAAAACTATTGGAGAAAAAGGGACTGAAGAAGGAAATGTGTCAGAGATTTAGCTTGTTGCTCAGTGTTGAGTACATCTA
This sequence comes from Anarrhichthys ocellatus, assembly GCF_004355925.1. Lineage (NCBI taxonomy): Eukaryota > Metazoa > Chordata > Actinopteri > Perciformes > Anarhichadidae > Anarrhichthys > Anarrhichthys ocellatus. The sequence goes on along the minus strand of NW_022280104.1, from coordinate 1,821,427 downwards.
CTTATTCATTAAATACTGTCACTGATACATAAAACCAATAGCTGCTACAAGTGGAAGTTTGTGAATAAAATTACATCAGGTTATTGTTATTGGTAAACTGTACGGTAACTGAACTATAACTGAATGGTGTAAAATAGTTACAACATGTAACATTTACATCAGTTCGCCTGCTGTTGTTTGTATTTTAAAGTTGCAACTGTTGAAATGAGCTGACATGACTTGAGGTCTGTTAATTACACAAAAAAACCTTCACCGCTCCGGGAGACAATCTGTGTTGACGTTTCGGGTAATACGCTAATTCACTTTCTTGCAGAGACTCTCTGCAAGAAAGTGAATAAGCGTATTACCCGAATGAGGGGATGAGGGGATCAATGCCGCTCTCATGTCTGTCAGGTAAACAAATATAAGGGCGATTTCCGCTGGTTGCCTCGCTACCGCAAAGGTGACGACAAGACTTGAGGCAGTCACTGCTGAGGGTGAAGAAATAGTCCCACACACATTCAAGATATAATGTGCTGTTGTCTTTACGTTTCTTTGTATTTGACGCTATCAATTTTTTTTACCATTTTCAGACTTAGTAGTGAGTTTCTGCCAGTGGAGACATCACCACATCACACCCACGTCTCTGTCTGTCACCCTCTCTGCTCCCCCGTTTTTGTTTCCCTCTCTGTCTCTTTCAGTGATGTGAACTATCTGGCATTTGAAGCCTTACATCATGGAACGAAGGAGGGGGCAACCAGAGCCTTAAGAGTTTGGAAAACCATCGTGTGAACCATTTTATTTATTGTTACCTTTTCGATGATGTCTATTTATTATGATCCACCCTGTTAGCAGGTTAATTGCTTCTCAAGGAGACCAGATTGTTGATTAAAGGTTTAGTAATTTTTTGTTTTGTCTCAGTACACTAGTGCTTACCAGTGCGCCAGTAAATGCTGCCAGTAAAAGTGTGGCTCTGGAACTAATTGCAGTCAAGCAGCCGGGGTACAACAGAGCAGGACTAAGCTCGTATAACCAGTCGGGGAAACCACAGGATAAAAAAACAAAACACATAAGCGGTGAGCAGAGATGGTGGCAGGCGGTGGGCAGAAGAAGAAGTGAGTGGGAAAGCGGTTGGGAGAGTTAAAGAGAAAGTAAAAAATACGGAGAGAGAGAGAGAGAGAGAGAGAGGTGAGCTGGAGAGTGAGTCAGGTGGTCAAATTGTTCCCGCCACCTCATTAGTGGCAATGACATCACAGCTGATTTTTCTTTTTAGTCTGCTACTACCGCTCCACCGCTCCGCTACAGAGAGGTAGAGCTGCTACTGGCCACGGTCTTTAACGGCAGAGTCTGGGGAGCTGCTTTTTTATGTCGTCAATAACTCAGCGTGAGTAAAAAGGAGGCCGGATTGGAGAAGCCTTTTTTGAGCTGAGTAATCACAGCTCAGATTTTTTAATATTGGTTACTCTCCATCATGAATGGACTGCAGGCCAGCTGCAGTTGCCTATGAACTGATTTATTTGTAACAAAGCCTTTGGCAGTTTCTCCCCCGAGGATATGGCTCACGATAGTGTATATAGAAAACTTCACTTCCAGACTGGCACTCAGTCAACTCCAGCCAATCCCCATACTTCTCTTAATTTATTTTCATTTTCTGACTGTCCAATATTCGCTCAATGGGAAACAGAGGGCTAATATTCATGAGAAGAGAGGTTTAAGTGCTGCTCAGCATCTGATTGGCTGCAGAAAAGCGAACGGTGTATATTTTTTCTTTTTCTTTTTCTACCCACTGACATGAACCAGACCTTCCTACACTAGAATCAAATGCTGAGGAGGGTAACAGAGTGTGGAGAGTGGTCTGGATATGAAATTGAGCGTGGGCTTTGCACATTTACAATGAGATAAAGCACTAAACAGAAAACAGAATTATCATCGATTTAGGCTTCAATATTTAAGGAAATTAAGCAGGATTTATACTTGTGAGTTAAGGTGTCACTGTTTAGCTAAGGTTGAGCGGACAAGCGCTATGATTAGTCAGTTTTAGCTGCTTATTTTTATGTGTAATAACCGATTTTATTTCATGTATAATAACCAATTACTATGTGATGACAGTGAAACTTGACAGTGTTTCATTATATCCATTAGTCATGACTTTTACCCCAAATCCAGACGGTCCCAGACAGTAAAAAATACAATACAAAGTGACAAAATGCTTACTGTGTTGTTGCTGTAGCACATCCAAACAAGACGGATAAACAGACTGTTGAATGACCATGTGAGGCCTGTGTTTAGCCCCAGACAAAAGGTGACTGTACTCTCCTGGCTCTCGATATCTACTGGAGGTGGTATGGCCTTCAGCGAGCTGATCAGTGGCCATCAGTTTGTGGAAATGTGTAGCTGTGAATGTGTGTAATTAAGTTACTTTAAAGCACGGAGCAACTGTCACAAAAAGAAACAACCTTCAAGGTTAAACGACAACTGAGACAAGCTGCAGTAGAGGAGAAGCTAATTACAAGTGAAGACCAGATAATGGATTAGAAACAGACTTCCAATCTCTCAGTTTCTTTTATCGCCCCACAGTGTTCACAAATAGTGAAAGATTCAAACAAACCAGAAGAAACACCCTCGCGCAGCAGGGCTCAGATGTATGACGACAGCCTTCAGACGCACTCAGACAAGCGAGATAAAAGTCACACAGACTTTAATTTCCCAGCATCCCTTTCATTGTTTTACAGCATTCTGAGGGATGTCGAATCAAACAATAGCTTTTTACTATGTGTTTGAACCCGGTGCACCGCGAGCGTGTTTGTGAGAAACTCTATCATAAAAAAAGGATATGAACGGAAAAAACTAAGAGAGCGAGCACGGTTTCAACTGATGTCTTCCAGTTGTGTGACCTCTCTTTCCTTCCCCGTCTTTTTTCTGTCTCTCTGCCTCTCTCGGTTTAATAGGGCCAGCTGTAGAGTCTGGCACTCTTGGGAACACAGTAGAGTGTGGCTGGAGCTGAGGCTGAATGAGGCTGAAATTGGGGCTGGTGGTGATGGTGGTGGGGGTGCAAGTTGGGGGGCGAGCACTTCCGACCATTTTCCCCATGAAATACATCATGCAGTCTGGAGCATTGGCAGGCCGCCGCCAACTCTCTTCCTTTCGTCTTCTTTCCCTCCCTCCTTCATTTCCTTCCTTTCCATCCTACTTTTCTCCCTCTGTCAGACAGCCTCCGTCTCCTTTTATACCTCCCGCTTTCCACAATCCCACCGTCCTTTCTTCCTCTTCCTTATTCTTCTTCCTGCTGTCCTTCTTTCAGACAATTACTTTTGGTAATGACCCTCTCCAGACGTCTGCTCAGTGGCACCATAACAAACTCTTCCCCTCCTTCTATCACTTTCAGGGCAGGCTTAAAGCGACTGTCCAAGGACCACGATAAATAGCTAAGGACCTTGGAGTCCCTCTCCCCTCTAGACGCCTGCTCTGTGGTACCGTATCGGGTCCAGGCCTGCTTCCGAGTTTTGACAGGTCCCTGACCCGCACCAGAGCGGTTCAGCTGGGTTGGGACTGTGTGTGTGTAAATATATATGCGTCTTTGTGTGCGTGAGTGTGTATGTGCGGGTGTGTGTGTGTGTGTGTGTGTGTGTGTGAGAGCAAGGTTGGGCCCGGCTAAGTTGGTGGTTGTTTTTCATCAGACTAATGAATAATACGTCTGAGCTGAGAGAAGAGTATCAAGCGGCAGGAGAAGCGGAGGAGAATGGAGGGGGAGGAGTGGGGAGGAGGGGGGGTAATGATTATCAGATGGTGCTCTACTACTGTGCTGCTGCCGCCACTGCTGCTGCTGTGTCCTTAAAGGAGAACACCCCTCAACTTAGAAATCCACATATGTGATTGTTATTCTCTGGAACTGTGCGATCATCGCCGCGAAAACGAACAAAGTAAAAAGGGAGACTGAGGGTCTAATGTGTAATTATCATTTAAAGCCCGATACACATGACAGCGGAGTCAGTGAATGTCTTTGTTCCTGTGGACTGATTTACTCTTTGGTCAAAACCTGAGTTGGGCAACTTATTTCAAAGCAGTTATAATCAATATTTTTCATACTATTGTCAAATGGCAAAGTTTACAAATTATTATAATACATTAACTACATCAATTATTAAAAGTATTACATTACAAGTTAACATACATACATGTTCCTCTCTCTGCAGCTCTGTCAAACTCTGCCTTAAAAAAAACTCAAAAAAAAATTTAACAAGTGTAGTCATTCAATATTATAAACAAACAGCAGCTTACAGTTTAGAAGTACTGAGCCGAGGATCAACAGTTAGCTTAATGTTTGTTGAAAAATATGTGACAATTTACCGCATAGCCGAGTGTGACAACTTATCCGGAGATGGGCTAACTTTTCACAAATGCACATTCTGTACTTAACCATTTGATATATTGAAGTGAGGAGTAAAAATCTTATTTTAAGATTATACATTTGTGCACAACAGTTTATTATTGTATTTAATATGAAAAAGAGTGACTTTGATGGACCCAGAACCGAGTAGTAAAAGCAAAAAATGTGACAAGATTCCCCTAAAAACAAATGTCACATGAAAAAGTCCAGATAAACTGTGTGAGCATGGAACATAATAAAGGAGTTAAATCAGCAGCTGCAGCAGACAAGAAGCTGCAGGTGTGTCAGCGGCCGGAGGGGGGCGGAGCTCTACAGAGATCCAGAAATGATACCTTATAAATGTTTATGTTCACGGACTGCCGGGGTCACTTCAAGGACAATCCAATTAAGGAACACACATAGGGCGTGGTTATAATTAACATAATTGTACCTTGGCACAGTTAAACAAAAAATATGCTTCTATCATAATTAATGACCGAGTTAATAATCACTAAAGTAATTTGAATATTAAATGCATGTGTAATGGAAAATGTATTTTCTAGTGCAGCCTCTGAAGATTATATCAGCCGGGGCAGATATTTGGTTCAACAAGGGCAGAAAGAAAAAGCCGACAGTGTCCTCATCATCAACTTATGTACAGTATATCCCTCCCCATTGCAAGAAGAGTTATAGCCTGTGTCTGTGCGGCTTCTCTCTCATGGTATACACCGTCTCAATTTTACATTGTAAATCTCGTCTCAGTTTGATGCCATTACAAGCTTTATATTAGTTTCTCAAATAACCCGTGACAACGAGTGCTCTCCATTTGAGGCACATTCAAGATGATTATGTAAAATCCAGACTCTGTGTTGTAAACTTGAGTCAACACTTTATGTAGTTTTATGTAAATGTCACCATTACTGTGCTCTGTAATGTAGCTTTTCCTTTTCATACAACATTCTTCTGGCAAACGCAACCATGTGCGATTCTGAAAAGACCCAATGTCTACATTATACCCGGTCAAATGTTTTATGGCCCGCGGGCAACAATTCGGAGAGAAATGGATACTGTGTTAGAACAGCCACACACTCCAGGGAGATGCAAATCAGAGGAAGATCATGCTAATGCATGTAATGACGGACCACAGTGAGTGAAGCTGGTGGGGAAATACACCTCCGGAGTAAACTGGGAAGTGCCAAATATATGTACAGTCAGACTAAACACAGTCTGACTGTCATTAATCAAGACATTTGGGGGTGGATTTACATGCTGTTGTTACTGTAAGTCAATGTTTTAGGTAGGCCCACACCTGATAGGTATCATAGTAAATATCATATATGTTTTATCATCTCTAGACTTTCCTTAGATCTCAAAAAAAGGAAGAGCAAAACAATTCAATTCAGCCGTGAATTTGTCTTTAAACTCTCTAGACATCATTAAAAGATGTGCTGGGTGTTTTTTTCCGAGTTATGATGATTTCTATTTTGTCAGTAAGAAATAACAATTCAAAGCTATACTCCTATCTCGAGTATTCTGACTATTATACTTAGAAGCAGATCCAAAAGGGAATCAGAAACAAACCACATGTTGCCATTAGCTGTTGGAGAGCACTGCAGTGTTGGCTCTCCAAAGAGTTTGTTTTCATTGGGGTGATTTTGTTCTTTTTGGTCAAATCTTTATATTCAAAACCTACATAACTCTTAACAGCATCAAGAGTTATGTAGATCAGGAATCTGATCTACAGTAAAGGTCACTGCAGAGGACCTCGAGCACTAGTTGCATGCAGGCAGGGCTCTTTCAAGAGTGACATTATGTAATGTAGACCCAGTCTGCGTCTCAGATGTTCACAGTTGACAGCCAGGCAACTGTTTTCAAACACATTTGATATCCAGTGACAGGATGTATCCAATGAGAACATTGAGGACAGTGGAAAACTATAAAGCCAACTATAAAATGTAAAACCTTTGCTTCCATTGCATTCTTGGTATGTGAGAGTTTTCCATCAGTTGTCGTTTTCCATTGAAGGAAATGTATTGAGAATTTGTAAGAAGTCCAGAATGACAGAGCGTAAACTAGACAGCGACTGCAAGACTTTAACCTGCACAGAATCAGTAATCTATACTGCAAGCAGCAATGCAGCACCAGCAAATGTTGCATAGTTTGATTGCACCTTTGTGTGTGTGTTTGTGTGTGTGTGTGGGGGGGGGCAATATTGTATCCATACACGGACACCAAGTATCAATCTTTTATTATTTAAATGATTAAAACTGCAAATACAAATTGAACCTTGTGGTGACAAGCCTTTTTTTGAGTCTGCTAGATGGTGACGAGTGTTGTCTCGTGCGGCCGTGGGTAAAGTCAGCGGGATTGGTAGGAGGTTGGTCAAAACAAAGATGGAGTGTTGGTCAGTCCGTCTGCTTGACTGACAAAGCCAATTTGCTGCAATAGAAATGATTAAAGTGAGATGAATAGAGTAAAAAGTGTAACCTATTATATAAAAGATATGTTGACAAACGGCATCATTTGAAATGGGAAAAAAGTGAGACATTTAAATATATGGTATCGCAATACTCAGCATGTCGCAAAATGTTTAAAATCGCAACAAGATTGTATTGTGACTTAAGTATCGTGATGATATCGTATCGCGGGCCTCTGGTGATTCCCACCCTGACTGGCAACCTCTCACGCTTTTTGGTTTTCTTGCTATAATAAGGAAAGAAATTGAGTGTTTCTCCATCCTGACTGCTCCAAGCAACCAGCTCAGGCCTCACGTCATACTGTCAATACCACAGCATAGACACTCCGACTGTGACTGAAGGGCAGAGATAGATACAGAGAGGAAGGAAGGAGATAGACATATGGACAGAAGAGGAGAAAAGAGAGAGAGAAGAGGGATGAATGCTGACTGTAACATTGTGTAACTCTGACAGATTATTAATTGTGCTATTAGTTTTCAGCAGCAGCTTATGGTTGCCAATCTACACAAAAGAGGCATACCAGCAATGGCAGTTTGGTTTAGAGTTTTCAATAATGCACTACTGAGGATTGTAGACTTCATCGTTGAGTTTTACATAGGTTGTCAACCTTTAACCGCTGCACAGTTGAAGCAGGAAACAGATTTTAAAAGTCAGCCAGTTTCTTGGAAATAAGAGTTAAGTTGCACAATCATGGCTAATAAAACCCCTTTAGACTTAAAGAAGGAAAATCAGATTAGAGTCTGATGAAGGCTGTATAAAAGCTGTCGTAAAATCTTAAGGGAGAACTTGATGTTCCAAACTGCTACAGCACCTCTTCGCCATCATGCGCATAGTTCATTTGTATGTGTAGCTATATGGATCTCGTTCATTCTATTCTGTCATTCATTAGTTTTCTCCCACTCTTTTCTTCGTTCCTCCCTCTGTCTTTGCTCCCTTTGCTGTCTGTTCTCATTTTTTTCTTCTCTTTCAGAGGAAGACAGATTGTGAAGGGGAGTGTATGTGAGTAAAGTAGCAGCTCCCCTACTATAAACCCCTGAGCCTCCCCTTCATCACCGAAACACTCCACCCAAAAAATCTGAATCCCTAGAGGGCAAATTACATTCAGACCCTCCAGCTTGTACAGATAAAAGGTTTCGGCTGTGGCTGAATAAACCCAGTTCCCCGGCTTCAACCGTGAGCCTGGCCTGAACTGTGCGGTGCTGCGGCAGCTGGCTGCCCGCCTCCCAGCCTGCTGTCCGGGGACAAACACGACACCGACGAGGAGGCCGGGGGAAGAAAGGAAGACACGGGGAGAAAGGCAAACTCTTACTTCACCACTCCAGCTTCTCAGCTCCTTGCCGTCAAGATAGTTTAAGAAAACATCTGATCCCAAACCCAAGTCCCAGTCTTACCTCTCGCAGGTAGTCTGCTCTGTTATGGAAGTATGTTGACGACACAATATTTGAGAGAGCACAAATCAAATCTCTTTGAGATTCAGATGATTTAATGGTAATAATTATTATTAATGATAATAAGGTAATCATTCAGAATAGGCGTGTCCAAATCCGACATACTATATGAATATATTAGGCAACGGTGAGAGGATCGGTTGGATCAACAGCATTATGTGGACTTCAACTCTGAAAAGGACATGACCCTGTTGTCCAGATGTGGGTGTGTCCTGTCGCAGCTTGCTAATCAAAACTGGTCGGCAAGCGACCTCTTGTGATCCCAAGTGCTCGGAAGCTGCAAAAACTGCTGTAAAAAATTTGAAGACCTGACTGAGAGACCGGTGCGTGCATGATCGGGATTACACGCTGCAATTGGAGACTGAGTAGCGCTTTGTGTTCTCGCAAATCTTTGTCGATGGTATACGTCCATGCTCTGTCAGATAAGTCTAGAAAAAGGACTAGAAAGAAAAGTCACCCAGCGTGGAAAAACAGGAAAATTGGAGCAAAAATTGTTTTTTTTCTCTGCAGAATGGATCCAGAATCCTGAAAACAGTAACTTTGAGTTGAGTTTGTGTCTTATGTATTCGCAGCAGCAATATGAGAAAACCCAAACCGATTTAGAATTAGTGTTGTCTCAGACACTTGATTGTCTCCTGTTGGATGACAACATGGTATCTAGGTTTCTTTTCCATTTGAAGTCACCATCCACCAAACTAAATATGTTCACAATATTCTTATTGAAAGGAGTATGTGTTTCAGAAGGGTCACCGAACACATCTAGCACACGAGGGTCATGCAAGTTCTGCTTTAGGGTGGATTTCCCCAGAAACAAATCAGCGTGCAGCCAAAACAAACTCCTGCTGATGGTTTGCCTCTTGCCTCCGGTCTCTCTGGCCTGCTTCTACACAGCAGCCGAGGGACCTTCAGCACTCAGAGGGAGGAGCGGAGGAGTCCTCCAGCCCTCCCACCGCCTATAAGACCAGGGGCAGACGGAAACACTCAGACAGCAGGCACACGTGGAGCAAAGAGGCAGAGAGAGAGAAGGACGTGAAGAGAGGCTGTGAGAGAGAGAGAGAGAGAGAGAGAGAGAGAGAGAGAGAGAGAGAGAGAGACCAATAGAGAGCAAGAGACAGTAAAACTGCTGCCACAGACTGGGAGTAGTTTTTGCTATTGGAATTGAAACAGACAAATATAGAAACAAAAGACCAAGAAAGAGGTTTAAAGAAGAAAAAGAGGACAAAATCAGCGTGCCATTTTAAATTTGGCTTTCTTGTAAAGGATTAAACAGAAAGAAGAACTGACCTTTTGGAATGTGAAGTGTTTTTGTATGAACCAAGAGAGAAAAACACAGCTGCTCTGAGGTCAAGTTGCTCTTGACCACTGACTAAGGATCAACTGGTTGATCTTTTTTAAACCCAGCCTAACTCTGCACCATAAGGGCTACATCTGACTCACCTGGCATCACTAAAAGAGAAGTTGGGGGTGAAGTAACAATTTTAAAGGGTTGGCGCCTTTAATCAGCAACACCAACAGAAAGTTTGCCAAGTGGCTTCTGATTAAACCTCGTCAAGTGGAAGTCTCACGAGGATCGACCAGTAGCTGACAGAGCGTTGTTACGTTGAAGATGACATTCACCATGCTGCGCTCGGCACCTCCCGCAGGCCGCTTCTTGTACGGCGACATCGCCCTCCTCTCCGAAGACGACGACGAGAACGGGAGCGAGGGTTCGGGCTCTGAGGAGCATGGCTCCTCCAACTTCCGCCTGTCCTCCTCGTCGCCATCTGCCTTTCACATCAAGATGAACAGGAAGAGGAAGCTGTGCGGTGCAGGAGGGTGCGCAGGGGTGGACGTAGGGACCATGATGGGGATGCTCATCCCCCAGGGGTCTCCCCCCCATGGAGAGGTTCGCCAGAGGACCGCAGCCAACGCGCGGGAGAGAGATCGCACCAATTCTGTCAACACGGCATTCACAGCACTGCGCACACTCATCCCCACCGAGCCTGCAGACAGGTACTGAGTCATGATGTTTTATCTGTGGCACATTCTTAAAGTCTCAGAACTACACTTTTGCTGTCATAGAACCAAAATATGTATTTTCCGATGGATAACATGCACCTTTAATCATAATTTAATTTATTTTGGGGCCAAAATCTTTATTGTTTTTTCAAATTATTGTAGACTTTTTAGATATTTTGTGTTGTAATTAACACCATAAATCTCCTTCTGGTTTCATGATTAGGAAGCTGTCGAAGATCGAGACTCTACGTTTGGCCAGCAGCTACATCAGTCACCTGGGGAACGTCCTGCTCCTGGGCGAGGGGCTTCATGACGGACAACCGTGCCACGCTCCCTCACCGCCGTTCTTCCATGTTAACTCCTCCCCCAACCGAGGATCTGACCAATCAGCTCAGCCAAAGCACATCTGTACTTTCTGCCTCAGCAACCAGAGGAAATTGGTGAGCAGATGAAAATGATGAATCAGTGAGGAAGAAAAAAGGCCAAATCAAACAAAACAAAAATGCTATGTATGGTAAAACCTCCACCAAAACTGTGCTATAATTATCATTCAAAGAAAGATCAAGGAAAATATATACAGCTTTTGATTATGACATAAATACTACAATGATAACTATCATACATTTCTTTAGTGTCTTTCAATTCCTGTAAACAGAGCACTTGAAATTATTTTTCCAGAATTAGAAAACAGAGAAACTTGATCACACCATAGAGTGAAGCTTCTTTTGGGGAAACTGTGCAGTGCTTTAGGGTCAACTTGGTGTTTAAAGCTGACCTGAGATCAGTGACTGTGCCTATAAACCTGATTGGCCCTGAGGGACATTAAAAGCAGAACCTCTTTTAAAGTCCTCTGTTGGGGTGAAGGACTGCGTATTATTGTTCTGTTGGGGGTTAGTTTTACTCGAGCAGGTGGCTTGAAAGTTCAAGGTGCTTTCTGAAACTCACTAGACATTTCAGTTAGTCGAGGTGAACTGAGAAGACGAGCATGACCATTGCGTAAAACCTCCAACTGTGGTGTTTTTCTTTCTTTTTCTAAGAATAGGAATTTAAAGTTTTCAGCGAGTGAGATTCATGACCAGGAGCCCATGAAATCTATCCAAAACCATGTGTATAATTTCAAGAATGTATTGACGTCAGCTTGAATATGTGAAGGTTTTAATCATGCTGCTGCAGAACTGACTAACTGGCAATGAATTTGTTCCACTGAATATGGACGTCAGGAGACAAAAAACTGCATTTTCAGCATTTTGTTCTACTTAGCTATGTGTTTGTACACAGGTAAACGATTCAGGAATTCATAGACACACCACAAAACAAGCTACAATGAATAGTCACACTCATCATTTCAGTGTCAAAGATAGCATTTCAGATCACACTTTGTAGCAGTTGTCAAACTTCCTCCACACTTCCTCCACTGCTGCGCTGTCGGTTTGCGACTTAATAGAGATACAGAAAAAGGAGAACTCGATCCTGTGCAACTCACATTTGATTGATTCAACACAGGAAATAGACATAATCAAAAACACTCTCAGCATAAGAAAGTCATCAGTCTGATGAGAAGTAACGGGGAATGAAGAATTTCTATCAGCCGACTGAAATCAAACGTGTACGAACGCAGCTCAGACTTCAACAAACACCCCCGGTCTGTGCAGGAGATGATAGAGAGGTGACGTCCACTCAACTTCCCCCTCTGACCGAGCCGCTGCCCATTTAGTAGGATTTATGGGTAAGGAGCTGACATCTGGCAGACTCCCCCGTTACCCCAGCAGTGTGTGAAAGCTAATACCCTCCTCAGTGTCTAAACCCAGAGACCCTTTAGCTGGGGGATAACCTGAGTCCCAGCAGTGTGTGTCTCGCCCTCCCTCCTGCCTCCCCTCTGAAGCTTTGTGAGTGAAAGCCTATACGTCCTCAACGTCTGAAACGCAGACACCCTCGGCTGAGAGATAACTAGCCTCAAATCAGACTTGCTCTCCATCTCTCTCTCTCTCTCCTCTGTCTCCTTTTTCTTCAGTTTGTCCTCCCTAAGTCCTCCATTTTCATCCTCTTCGTCCTTCTCATTGGGTTTCACTCAGCTCTCTGCATATCGATCAGCCCAGTGGAGGTCAGCGCTGTCAGTAGCTGTGTAATACTATCTGCTGCTGTCAACTCGCTGCTGCAGACGCATGACTGACCTGTAAATGCATGCTGCGTAGAAAACGATTTGGAAACTTTCTCATGTCAAAACCTTCAACTGTGGACACTTTGACTAAGTTTATCTTTCTTGACCTAAGTCACACACGGTTTCCCATTAGCTCAGTAACCGCTGACTGTTCTCCGGACACTTGCTGTTTTCATTTTTATTTCACTGATTAAGTGAACCCAGGTGAGAGTCATCATCTCTTGGTTATCCCTTGATTCATTCCCCTAAATAAGTGAGCCGACAGGCGATGAGTTAGGGAAAGATTTTGAAGTTTTAACTTCGATGCGGTTTCTGCAAAAGGAGTGAAAAGATGTCCCATGTACATTCAGTAGAGCTTTTATATGCTGCACCACATAGAATAATCCTCCCTGCTGGGTTCAGCTGACAAATATAGAGAGATTTATTTCTTCAAGTAAATTAATACAACTGCTGAGCACCGTAGTTTTTAGTAAACATTGCTCAAACAGGTGTAAGGAGTGACCGGATGGGGACTGTTTTCTGCGGCGGATTAATACGCATTTGGTGCCTTAGCACTTACAGCAGCAGGACTGTGTTTGTGGGATTGACTCAAAATAAACTGCCCATCATAAACCTAATGAAGGAACATGTCACCCAGATTAGCGGTGTGGATTTTTGATTTGTTTTCATAGTTTTTGGACAACAAGACCAAGTAACTAGTATATCAGGTTTTTAATACACACACACACACACACACACACTCACACACACAATACATATAATCAATTCGTTGCTGGTTTTGGTCTTATCACAGATGACAAGAAAAATAGATTATCACCACACGTATCGTTTAAGGAGAGTCATAAGAGATCCCAGGCTCACCTGGCACATAAATGGTTAACTCTGATTGGAAGAACCTGAGAGAATTTCATTTTCCCTGGAAAAGTGACGATACAGTGTGTTTAAGTGGGCTAAAGGGCAGAACCAGTGCTGGTGATTACAGAGAGGAAACGATTGTGAAGGTAAAATGAGACTTTGTGTCCTGAGTGCTCTCATTGTATGTTTTTATGGTCATTGAGGTTCATCGCAGCTGTCAGGTCTGCTTAGAGCAGCTGCTTCAATTATGCTTATTTCCAATGTGGGAGAGGGTGAAAGTGAGAAAAGTATACGCTCATTTCCTCTTATTATGTGTGTATACAGTATAACTGTTTCAAAACAAACAGTCCTGTTAGTAATGACTACTGCACAGAGAGGGCTACACTATTACAGATTACATATTCAGTGGAATACTAATGTGACTGTGTGAGTTTATGCACACGGTTCAGAGAGAAAATCCATTTTACACAGGTGAAGGATATATGATTTATTCTGTATAGACTTTCCAGAAAACGATATGGGATACTAGAGATTGAAGTTAATTAAAACCTCCTCACTGCGATGTCCTGAGAAATATATATCTTTGTGGCAAGACATTGTTTAGCTAATTCAACGGCTATTTTATTATAGTTTATTAAGCTTAAAGACAGGTTTTTTTTCTAACCCATAAATGAGTAAACACTTCATCCTTCAGTTTATCAGAGCAATTCAAAAATCACCAAAGTTTGAGAGACATGGTTTTCTTTTTGAGAGTGACTCATTGTTTGTCTTGAGATGTTTAGAGCCAATTGGGGAACAGTGAAAAGCTCCTCAGTGAGCCTAAAGCACGAGAAATAGTTGTTTTTCTTTTCTAGCGAGTCCCTTTGAGTATCTTTATTGCTCAGCTTCAGTGCGGTGATCATAGTGCAAATCTATTCTTCTGCACTACTAGATACTCTTTTTTGAATTTTGTATTCCCCCTCACGTTGTCCGGTATGGAGCCACACACTGTGGGACGTTTGCACTTGGTATCTTTTGATCAGAAGCCAAGCTGCTCCTCTGGCGTACACACATATATCCTGACAAAGTTTGCTTTTCAAAAAAAAAAACTGCTCCGGGGCGGAGCGCCGGCAGTTTGGCATGGTTAAACTGGAGCGCAGCCTTCACATACTAGTGTCTTTTGATAAGTGCCGTAAAAAACATGGGACGCTCGTGATGGCTACATCTGTAAATGAGATGTACACGGCTGAGGACGGAGGGTCGAGGTGAACAAAGGGCTGCTCAAATCCCCGCGCTGTCTGGTTGATTGATGCAGATATCCTGTGCTAGGCCTCTCTGCTTCTGCTGATCGGTGCAACTGTCAGGTGCCTGGATTTAACCTACGGCAGGAAACCTGCACGATTTCAGTTTGTTTAGTGCCGTTACATCTGCTAGAAGTCACCTTTAATGACCTCGAAATGCAGTTGAGCATCAGCGGCGCTATTTAAATACATATTTAATTTGTGCTATTGGCGAAGGCACTACGAGTATCAGTATATTGCTACTGAAGTATATTGACATGGTGTTTGTACAGTATATACAAAACAAAAACAAAGCTTTTAGAAATATGTCGATCTGTCTGCTTTGTTGTCTTTAGGCCATAGCGCTTGAAGCATAATTACAGCTTCCTCCGCTGTCCGCAACTGTGGCTTATTTCTTTTGGCCCAGCACAGTGAGAGGGTCAATTCAAGTCGATGGCAAATGTAAACAGGAATGGCGATTCATCTGCCAGTAACAGCAATCAGCTGAACTCTTTCCTTTTCGAGCTGTGTATGAAAAGTCCAAACATTTTCCAATATTTAAAAATCTAAAGTCGCCCATTTGATGAATTAAAAGAGAATTTATACGTTTGGAAACAAAATAAAAATCTGGCAAAAATATTACGACTATTATAGTGCGGTTGCTGTAAAAAGGCCATCATTCCTTTTGAGATGCTTACATTCAGTTGGGTTTTACAAGCATTTTAAGGCACGACCCTGATTTAACTCCAACTTGAAGGAATCTCATTTATTTGGAATTTCTAGAAATGAAAAGGAATTGTGCAAATTTAGCGAAACGGCACGCACAACAAATGATGAATACAGCTCTTAATATCTTAAACAGTTGTAATTTATATCTGAGCTGCAGTAAAACTCTTTCATGTGATGATTTTTGTGGGTGACTGGAAAGCTGGGCGTATGAAGAGATGGTGGCACTAAAACTGCACCATGCAATTGGAAACTGACTTATCTGTACTTGTGTGTGTGTGTGTGTGTGTGTGTGTGTGTGTGTACGTGTATGTGTGTATGAGTGTGTGTGTTTGTGTAGTTGAGAGAGAGGAGTGAGTCTGTATATATATATATATATATATATATATATATATATATATTTGTGTGATTGTTACTTTGAGTCGAATGTGAGTGACAGAGAGTGAGAGTTTTTACATCCATACTGCACACACACACACACACACAGGCTGGCCCTCTGTGTCTGGAAGTCATTGGCAGTGCAGAGCAGAGCAACAAATGAGCTAATTGTTCTGTAAATGATTTATCCTCTGCTGAGGCCTGTTCAGCCAGTGTTTAATTCAGCTGCTGCTATTAGAAACACATTGACGTTGGGCTTTGATGGTGATGTTAAAGAAGCCTGGAAACCGCTCCCTGTGAAACGCCCTCGCTGCTTACACACACACACACACACACACTCACACCCACGCATATGACAAATATGCACACTCGCACACATGCATGACCACAGAAATACTCACACACTCACAGACTTTTATCAAAAGCATTTCATACCTTGATTTTCTTTTTATTCCTTAGTCTTTTCAGCCAGACGGCAGTTCATTGCTTCTTTCTAGACACCCCCCCCCCCCCACACCGAAAGAAAAGAAAAAGATTACTCACTAAAGGAGCGCTGGATCACGACTGTGCTTTCAACACTTTCTAAACTAATGGTGTGCAGGAAGTTGTGGAAAGAGGGATGGAGAAGGAGAGAAAGAGAGGCAGATAAATAGCCAACGACTCAGCGGAATAATCAACCTCGCTATTTATCCACAGTTGTTTTTTTGACTGTGGTGAAACTACACTTTGCTTCTTTTATAGAGATCAAATGAACCGTGCACCTTAAGAAAGCCTAAATAGGACATGTGCAGGAGCGCGCTGATGACTGCGGTTTCTACAGTGGTTTGGTTATTAGTCTGTTTTCACTGGGGAAAAGCGTTACGTCACTTGTGTGCATGAAGTAGACGTTTCGAGGTCAGAGATGAAAACTAAATTGCCGTCATTTACTGATAATGCTGGTGTTGACGTGGGGTTAATGTGTTGTGCCTCATGAGCGAGAGCTTTGCTTTGTTTGTCTGTCGTTTCATGCTATGCTAAGGAGGTGCATCGAAGGCAGCTAGTTTACTGCAGGCAGTTTTCAAATGTATTCTTCCCCACGTTCAACGTGTGTCTGTGTGTGTCTGTGTGTGTGTGTGTGTGTGTGCGTGACTGAGCGAGCCTGGCTTGGTGTATGGCTGTATGCCGTCGTCATGCACAGACTCGTCGGTAATTTTCTAGCACAGATGGAAGCAGTTAAACCCTAATTTAACACCAACAGAAGAAGTCGTGTCAGATAACTAACAAAATCTATTAGCAAAACTATCATTCTGTTGTCATTGGGCCTCCAGGGAGAGGGCTGCTCACGGAGCAAATTAAAACAAAACTACAGAAATCTGAGCCTGGTAAAGAGCAGAGCTAAAGTAAATCTATAACACAGAGAAAAGCAGAAATTGCCAGTTTAGACGGTGCAGTTTCTTAAAACAATATCTCAAAAGCTAATGACGTATTGGCTGTTGCAGGGTGCTCATCTTAGCGCTGATGATAAAGTGCCGGTTGGTGCGTAATGTAGCAGAATGAAATCACCCGAGACTGGCCAGAAAGAAGTGGCGCTGGAGCCGTTATAACAGATCATTAAAACGTGGGAACAATTAGACGCATGTGTGGCCGGCTGGTGAGAATTACAACTGATTAGGCAATCTAAGATAAATCAAGTGTTTTTCAGAAGCCACCGGGATGCTTATTAGCAAACCACTATGAGCACGAAGTACATGTCTGATGCATCCAAGCCACATGATGGCATGACTTCAGCTCATTTGGTGTGTTAGTTAGCTTGATTTAAAAGTCTGATTATTGCACTATTTCAGTGTGTTTCTATGTTCCTCTCATCGGGGATCATTCATGAGAGTAATTACAGCTTCTGTTGAGGGAACTGACGCATATTCACATATTTTCGGTCGATAAACTAAAGGGTTATTACAGTTTTCATTTCACGGTTGAATACCAATCTCCTTATACGATTGTCGGGCCAGTACCCAAGAGGAATTATTTTTTCCAACCAGTCATCCCTCTCTTCATGCAGCCGAGAACTAAATTAGATGTTTGTATTTGACAGAACGGATTAATGCAGGGGGAAAAAAAGAGAGAGAGAAAGAGAGAGAGAGAGCATGGAAAATCCACAGTTATAGGTGAATTTTATAGCCGGGATTGAGTTTCGGAAGAAAAATAAAGTTTGAATTTGTAGGGTTGATAAGATGCGGTGAAGAGAGCGTTTACTATCTTCATATTAAAGTTAAGACCTTGATAAAACAACAATATTGTTCCAGTGTGGTAATATCATCATATCGTATCTAAAGTAAACATCATCAGGTAATCATATTAGTGTTGGACAAATCTCCCCCCTGGGAAGTCAGTGGTATGTCTATGTGTGTGTGTGTGGGTGTGTGTGGGTGTTTGGAGAAAAAGAGAGAGCAGAGATGTCATCCGACCGTGCCATATTAGTCTTCAGGAGATTGTTTTGACTGCCAGGCCAGCCTTACAGCCCCCCTCCTCCTGTTTTGACTGAACCAGTCCGACTCCAGCTGAACCGCCTACACCAGCTATACAGCTGTGCTTCCTCAACTATCGCTAAGCGCTCACATGGTAATTTGATGAAATTTGGTGAATGACCCAATTGTCCTGCGCCGTCATTGAGTGAGATTATTTCATGGACCCACTGTCTCTAAGCTGCCTCAAGTACTTTATTTCCCCCTGATAGATACCTCCAGTTTTCCACAGCTCCTTCCAGCAAACACAAGAGCATGGCTGCACTTGTCTCATCCAGTTGTTGGTTTCATATGTTTGTGTTAGTAGAAAGCACAGTGATAGCACTGCCACTGTGAGGCCCAACTCATAGACGATTACATAGAACGTATATATGTGTTGGAAGACAACACTCCTCGGGCCATTAAGCCACCAGACGTTACTCTGAAAGCACAAATTCACCTTTTTTCCCATCTGTGAACGATTGTTTGAGCTCTTTGTTAGTGACCATCGTTCATATTTCTTATACTGCGTGGTGAGATAAATATGCAATCCTGTCCCCTAGAAATTACACTTATATACTATTTATTTGTTTTGTTGTGGTGTTTTGCGTGTAGTTAAGTTCAAGCAACAAAGTATTTTGTTACGGTAAGGAAAAGAAGCCTTAAGCCTTATGCCTTAAGTCACTTTTGGCTTTTTCATTATTTAACCTAAAACCGAAACATAACTATAAAACTGTTGATTTATGCTTCAGCAAAAGCAGATATCGTAGGAAAACAAATCAAATACACTGTGATTGAATTACGTTACGTACGTTCACTATCAACATTTTGCAACTTGGTAGATATGTTGACAAAAACATAAAGTTACACAAAACAAAAGTCTTGTGGCTGCTATTAATTCTGGTGTATTGAGTCAGCTAAAATAACAAAATGATGGTAATGGTTCATGCCTAGATGATCGCGCTCTAATCATGATCCTCTGCTCCAGCTGGAGGAAGAATTGACAATAATAGTTCCCGTGTCTCCTCACACTCCCCTCAATCAGTGGGAGGACGATTCCTGTCCAAATCCTATGATCTCACTCTCTCATTACCGCCTGATCCCCTTCCAAACACCTACCCACCTTTTGTTGATGTCAGTCAAACGGATTTTTACAAACACCTACACCTTGTGCACGGTCTGAGAGGAAATGTGTAACAGGTGTGCGGCTGATGAGAGGAAGGCGAGGGGGGGAAGGGGGGGGAACCGAGAGGGTTAGCTGAGACGATATGAGAAGGGGAAAGAAAAGTCAGCAGAGGACAGGAGTGCAAGAGAGGCTGACACACACTCTGGGGGAAATCTTTACCCGACACCTTTGTGCACTTTCACCACCATTTGAAATGAGTTTTCACTTTACAAAAAGAATATTCAACATATTTGTCCATGAAAATCCACCACAAATTGGGTTACGACAGCCCGACATCATTTTCCAGCTCCGAGTCAATCAAAGCCCTGAAAAGTAATGAGTAAGAACGGGATGATGTGTGTTTCGTATCACTCAACGGTGTGTACGTTCAAATCCCTTTGACTGTAGCTTGAGAAGCGAGTGGTAGATGGCCTGAGGAGCAGAGCAGAGGTTAGGTGAGGAGGGAAAATGTGATGTTATTTTCCTGGCCAGATAGAGAAAGGCTCCTCGCCAGCCGGGAAATCAAGGCCTCTCTGTTCTGATACCGCAGATAAATGAGTTCAAGCGGGGCTGTCATGCATCAGGCTGTTATAAAAGCAGCTACCACAATTAATGTACAGCATGCACGCTGTTGCGCAGAATGTGTCTGCAGTCGAGGTTAATTTACTTTATCAACCCGAGTAAAGTTCATATAAATAAACTGCGCCATTGATTGCAGTGAAATCGCATCTCTTTCCACAATATGCACTACTTTTTCCTGGAGT
Organism: Anarrhichthys ocellatus; assembly: GCF_004355925.1. NCBI lineage: Eukaryota > Metazoa > Chordata > Actinopteri > Perciformes > Anarhichadidae > Anarrhichthys > Anarrhichthys ocellatus. The sequence continues at coordinate 1,801,374 of NW_022280104.1, read as the reverse complement.
GCCATTTCATGAGACTATGAAGGAGGTTGACGTCAAAGACAGCCGTCCCATACTTGTACTACTTTAGGAACTTTGCAGACGGAGTCTGAGGAAACCAACAGACTATGATGAAATGGCTCAAACAAAGAAATGTGTAATTATTAGCATGTCATTGAAGCTGACCTATGTGCCACCAGCTGTTTCCCCACATTTGTAGTCTTTATGCTAAGCTAAGCTAAGCTGTGCTTTTCCTTTCAGTGTTTTCGTGTTGAATCCTGAATAATGTAAGATGTTGTTTCTCTCTCTTGCAGAACAAAGAAAGAGACAGGAAGACGGCCATCAGAAGTTAACAATGAGGACACAAACCACACGGATGAAATGCAATGATTTTACTGCAACTTGAAGACTTATCAGACTTGTGATGCATCTCAAAGACTTTTGAAGGACTTCTTTAGCACTTCCAGGACTTTTTAAGGAACTTAACCAAGCATTTCCTTTCTTTTTTTTCTTACTTTTTATATCACTTTATAGGAACGTTTTACTTTTTAGGGTGCTTTCAAATGTGTTGAAACACTTCTAAAAAGTCTAACAGTGCTTTTAAAAGGCTTATCAAGACCATGACAAACCTTTCAACAACATTTACAAGAGACTTTTTACTGTATTGTTCAAAGACTTTTTGTTCAGAGTCTGAGGAACTTATGGCACATGATCGAAACACACAGCTTTTGATGAATACAAATTTGTCTTTCATAGGATCTGTGTGTCATTAATGTTTAAACTGAAATATAAATGTATATTTATGTGACATAACATTATATAATGAAACTATGTTATTTAACCGGCATTGACATCCATGAAAAATAATGTATAAAGGTGCAAAACATTGGCTATTGACACAATTTATGGCATCCCAAAAAACTTTAATGGTATTGGTTATTTCTAACGATCATCTCTGAAAATGTCCGAATGCTGGAAAATATCACAAGATGACCAATAAATTGTTTGTATATCTGGGAGTAAATTTCATTTGTATGTTGGTGGTAATTTGAGCCTGGTGTCCTCTCAAATCCTCCCCAGTTCCAACCAATAAACATTATAAACATTTTCCACTGAAACTATCCAAACAGTGGTTTCATCATACTGTTTTGCTGATTCAGGCAGTTAGGGGAGAGATCATTCTGAAGCCGTACAGCAAGCATAAGTGGAGGTTCCACAGTGACTACACCTGTAGCTCACATCAGCCGTACTGCTAGTTTTACTTCCGTCTCCCTCTCTGTCTGTCTTTCTCTCTCACACACTCCCTCTCTCTTGCCGTCTTCTCTTTTGGGACACCGAGATCAGAGCAGTCAGAGAAAGACAGGTTTTGAAGATGAGATGGACAAAGAAGGATTAGAGGAGCAGAGGAAAGACTATTCAGAAGAGAGGGGGAAAAAAGAAAAAAGGGGGGAGCAGAATTGAAACTGCAGGTATGGCTGTTTGGACATCTGCCCGTGTCCCTGCGCTGTCCTCTCTTTTACCTTTCCACATGCTCTTTTTGTCTTCTCTCCTCTCCTCCTCTGCTCTTCCTCTCTTTTCCCTGGAGTGCCACTGGCCAGAGTCTGGTTGGTGATGGCTTTCCAGTGTGTTTAGCCATGCACCACTTACCCTCTCTTTACCTCGTTTTTCATTTTTATCTCTATCTATGCATCTATCTATCTAATCTCTATTCCCTTTTCTTGTCTTCTTCCTTTTTCTCACTACTTTTTCTTCTCTTTCCATCCCTCGCTCCCTCTTTCAGCATCTCTCTACTCTGTTTTTCTCCAAATTTGTCCACTGCCATTATGGAAAATGATCAGAGCATTAGCAATGGGGAATGTTGCCCTTCCTTTTTTTTTAAATTGTCACATTTCTTTTAATAGCTTCTCTCACCGTCTGCCTGCCCTACACTTCTCCCAGACCATAAGCTGTGATATTTTCATCTTCGAGGCCAGTGTGCTCTGTTTTCCTAGTTCGTCGCCCCTCCGGTTACTGCGGCAAAACTTGCAAATCCAGTTCCAGGGAAACCAAAGTTACCTGAAAATGTTGCACAGTTCGACTGATGTGGTAGTTTTCTTGGATTAAGAGAGTTAGAATCTATTAAAACAGTCTATACCCGGTCTACGGTGTCCTAGTTCATCATTTTAAAACCACATAACAGCAGTAGTCCTCCAGCCATTTTCCACCATTAAGTGAAATGTAAATGAGCCGTTCTTTTAATGGAGGCTGCACCGGCTTGGTGTTTCCAAATTATTTTTTAACAATTCTAACAAGCTGTTTCTGCGACCGAGGTGCCAGTTATGGACTTTTTTCCTATAATGTGACAAGTGCCCGTTGGAGAAAAACAACCAACAAAAATTCAAACGTCATTTGATCGCACTGCCAATTTGCAGTTTTTAGTGAAAGCTGCCCTGAAAAACAAAGCTGATTTATTGTGTGTGTAATCTCACAAACACCCGCAAATCCATAAACAGCATCCAACACTTGCAGTCGGTTTTAGAGTTAATGTGTCTGACTTTTCCTCGGCGTGATGTCATGTAAAGGACACTCACTTTAATGAAGTAACTCACAAAGGTGACGAAGGGGGAAGAGGTGTAGATTGAAATTTGGGACTAGAGAAAGACAGATTCACAGCTGATAGCGTGCTTTGTAACGTTTATGAAGCTTTATGCCCTTTAAAGTCAAGCGCCAGAGCAGGTTTTTTCCTCCCCACACGTCACACAAGGAAACAAAAGATTAAATCTCAGGACACACTTTCTGTGTAAGTGGTCCCTGCTGCTCGCTGGTTCCGTAGACAAAGGTTTGAAAAGCTCAGTGTGTCTTGTTTAATAGATCTTAGCACTGTTATGAGCCGATGAGACATAGATAATCTTACTGCGGAACGTTTTTTAAAAGGAAGCAATAGCTTTGAAAAAAAAAAGGCACTGTGTGTCTAGTGTGTCCTAATGACTTCTGGTCCAGTTAGTCTGAGAGTCTGATCTCTCTAGCAGGCCGTCTGTCTGAGCAGCAGAGAGAGGGGGGAAAAGGAACTGGTTCCTCCCACACAGACCAGATCAGGTTCCCCCTACGCCTACACACACGCACACGCACAGATGACCATTTACACACTTGTACGCCAATGAACTTCCATATGCACAAATAGATGGACGAATGCATGCATGTGCAGTCACACGCTCGCAAGCGCGCACACACACCCACGCTAAGCAGAAGGATCTGTGATATAGCTTAGCTGTCTAATGATCTCTGTGTTTTACATTGATGAAAACAGATCAGCTGAGAGGGCAGACTGCTGTGGTGTATTTAAGTAGGCGGTTTTGGACCACGGTGAACCGGAGGTTGGACGATCGACTGGCTCTTATTATCGATATAATGGTCTCTGACGAAGATGCCCCCGTGGAAATCTGGCATGTGAACGCTGATAGCTGAAGTAATAAAAAGCAGCTTTCGGAGTCTTAGGTGGTGCAAGTGCCAGAGAGGGGCTGGTGGATGTAGCCTGAAGACGTGTGAGAGAAATTGAACATGTTTGGTAATATACACAAGGCCTAATGGAAAGCTGGCAGAGCGTAGTTGAGGCCTGAATACGGAAAACACAAACTTGTGATCTATGTTAATCAGTTATGAAAGAAAAAGATATCACATAACGGCTTCATGCTTTCTGGTGAGCTCAACAATAACAATAACTAGAAAATTCCTAAAGAAATTTGACAGTGTGGCTTCTACTGCCCGAAGAAATCGCAATATATACACACGCCAATGTTACCGGTAATGTCATTCAGGTTCAATTGAGATAGCGCTACTCTCTTTTCTGCATTTTAGATTCATACTCTTGGATTGAATCTTGTATTTGTGGGGCTTTCATTTTGAAAGGGTGGGACTGGGTGGGTGAGAGAGGGGGAGAGGAGACAGAATCATAATGCCTGAATGACTGTATGAGAGAGAGACACAGAGAGAGAGAGAGAGACAGACAGAGAGGGAGAGGAGTGTATGTGTGTGTGTGTGTCTCAGTGCCTCTGTGTGTTTATCAACATCACTAATGAGCTCATATAAACACCTGTGTGCTTGGGTGCATGTTGGTGATTGGAGCACCTGTGTGTTAGAGGCTAATTAAGAGAGAGGGTAACCAGTGATTTCCAACAAAACTACCTGTCAAACATATGCCCTCTATACCAAAACCATGAGACCAATCAATAAAATATGGATACCGTGAGAGAGATAAGACTGGCAAACGCGGAGATGTGTTTTTTATGTTTGTGGTCTTAAAAATGTGAGCTCCAGCGCAATATGCAAAACTGGTATCGTCTGCTTTCTTTGAGAAATGAGTGGTCAGATTTAACATGGAGTCTAATGGAGCAGTTGGTTGGAGTTCATGTCGCTCTGTGGCTCTTTGAGCCAAATGTGTAAGTCCGTTGGATTCCACAGACATCTGTGTGCGACAGCACAACATTTCCAAGCTTTTTGGCCAAAAATGGTGTATAAAGAGTAAAAATTGTGGGAGCTGGAGCAATTTGTTTGGAAAAATCACAGAATATTTTCCTGCTCCGCTCCACTCTGACGGTTATGCTCTCACTCTAGCTCTTAACGAGCTGCGCAATACACACCCATTATAAAATCTGAAACAGACCCAAACTTTTCCTGAAACTTAATCTGTGACTTCATGAAAACTGTGCTAGCTATCAAAATGTCCCTTTGGCTCAATAAAGTCCAGCGTTTTGTCTACATTTTAAACTTTGAATCATGTTTCTACGTTAATGTACGGCTAGTCAATATGTGCCCAAATTTAAGTGTTTTTTTAGCTCTCTTCACGCCGAAACCCCATTTACGTGAATGGTGAAATTTTACTCTGTTTTTGGGGATTTTCGGGGAAACCGCTGGGTGAATCTATCCGAAAAATAGATAGCACACTATTCCCGATCAGGCCGCATGTTTTGATGTATTTTTTACGCCGCTGTTGGCAACGCTGTGTGAGGAGAAGCGTGCCAAACTTTCTGGATAATAATAATAATATTATTATTAATCCCAATGGATAATATACAGTGTGCTTTGACACAGGCAGTTTTACTGCCTTTGTGCTACAAAGCCAAACTGAATTATCCCACCAATTGATTTTCCTGTTTCATGTGAACCTTAGTAGGATCGTGACTCGCCAAGATGATAATACATCTCTAAAGGTAATTGGATATTTCACTGTAACTATCTATTGGAAACGGCAGGTCATGTTCTCTGTTTCTCATCTTTACTCCATCTGTCGCTCTGCACATTGAGCCTCCTCATAAATTGTCCTGTCATTGCAAACAGATAATATGGAGCCTGGCAGGCATCAAAGTTTCTAATAGCAAATGATATGATTTAAAAGTAGGTAAAGTAAGTGTATTCGATAACAGACAATAGCTTTTCTAAATTACTCCCCCTCAAATGAATGGCATTAAGTTAATGGCGTAGTTACAAGATGTTGTTGTGGCTGTAGTGGTCAGTTAGGCTGGATACATACATGCTTTTTAACCGTGTCACCTTCATTTCTGACTACATACACAACAAACGCTCCAAACAGACGCAGCGTGCGAGAGACAGCGGTATGCGAACGCATAGTTAATAAATCCAACATTCACCCTCCTTTCAGCTCTGTTATGGTCTCCACCAAATTCTGAGGGGATTTCTGGCTCGTTAGTTTCTAAATGCTCCACTTTTTTCACCAACTTAACATTCTGCTGTTTGGTTCTGGGCAGGTAGTGTACAGCGGGTTTATCAGAGCACTTTGTTGAACAGTTGCTGCTCTCATATCACACTATGAGACCAGAGAGACTGAATCAACAGTATGCCATACCAACAAAACAATGAGGTTGAATGATGCTTAAAATAATAATAGAAATAGAGATGAAATTAAAGGAACTGCAGATTCAGGTCCTAACAGCAACCCCTTTCACGTTACACAAAGTTTGTTGAGCATTTGTTGATACAAAAATATTAATTAGGGCAGCTTTAAAATCGCTACTTAAAGTAGACGACTTGGCTTCCGAGGGTAGTTGCTTTCGCCCCATCCTCCAATACAGAGTCAGTAACTGGTGAGTGTTTTTAGTAACCACCACGGCTTTTACAAACAAGTATATATTTTTAAATAAGACAGGCTCTTGGACTTACTCTCAAACACATAAGTGTCAAATTTTTTCAACTGTCATAACATGAGAATCAGTGGAGGAGGCAGGAGCACTTCCTGTTTTTTTTCCAACTCATCCATGTTTTTGTGCTGAGATGGTACCCAGCTGAATAAGGTCTATTAATTAAAGATGGATAGGTAGCAGTGCTTTTCCTGAAGCATGACCTCCTGTTGACATTGGAGCAGAAGTTTCCTCTGGTGTCCTCTCCTGCTCCGTAGGCCTGTTGGCCAACTTCCTGCCTCCACTCGAACTGTCTCAATAAAACATAAAGAACAAAGATATGAAAACGTGGAGGAAAGAGCGAAATGCACCTTTAGGAACATTAGTCTTTCTAACTCAACTGGGACCTGAGCTACGCAAACACATACACACACACACACACTCGCACACACGGCAGGAGGCTAACTGCTCCAAGTGGGAGCTGTGCTGCTGAGGGCCGGATGAAAGGAAACACTAAAACTACAACGAGGGAAAGACAGGTGGCCAGTTTGGCAGCTCCACACACTCCTGCACCCACACACATACACACACATGCACATGCACACAAACTCCTTCCTCCTCAAACCCCCTGTTGTGCACACCTGTGAAAGTGCCAAATCCTGGACTCTACCTCGATCAGCTCTCCAGCTTTCTCCCTACCTCCGCTCTCTTTCTATCTCTCCCTTCTCTCCCCCACGATGAATTTCTCTCCTTCAGAGAGCTCCTCTGTGTAAACATTCCTCTTGTAAGCTAGCAGCCTGGCTCACCTTTAATTGGTTGTTAAAAAGACATTTCCTGCTCATGAGGATACCACCATGGAAGCCCCTTATGATTGTACGTGACTGTGTGTTTTTTTTCAAATTCACGTACACACAAGAACGTGTTTATTCCTGTAAGATCACCAAGCGCACATCACTCGTGTAATCCTCATTTATATTCAGCCGCCTGATAGCAAAAACACTTGACAATGAGTAGAAACACCTTTGTGTTGTAAGCCTTGCGAAATGTTTTGTCTCCTGAACACATTTAACAGGCCAGTTGTTTGTCTTCAGCTCCACTTTGCCAGGCATCTTTCCATTCACTGGAGCTTGTGGATCAGGGCGATCTGGCCAGGTATCGAAAGCTGGTGTTCAGTCTAGAGCCAGTGATTGTTTCCTCATTGTGCTCCTCCATTGTTATTCCTCTGGTTTTCCCCTTTTTAGAAGGTAGAATTCCCACTGGTGGCTTACAGTGAATGTCTGGACTATTATGGACTATGGAGTATTAGTGTCTGTTCATAAAACGTACCCCTATGAGCAAAGAGAAAATGTAAACCTACAAAGGTTAAAAGGACAACTGGCGTCTTTATATTTTATTAATACATTATTGATTAACTCTGCTTATGATGCAACAAATGTTTTTATCATCATTTACTCAGTTGATTTTTCTCGATTAATTAGTTTAGTCTATACAATGATAGAAAATAGTAAAAAAATTTCCCAAAGCCCAGGTTGACATGTTCAAACTCAAAGATATCCAGCTTACTATTATAGGACCAATAAAACCAGCAGATATTCACATTTGAGAAGCTGGATTTACCAAATATATTGTAATTTTTGCTTAGAAAACTACTTATTATTATCTGAACTATAGAATATGAACAGCATTGATCTTTGATAACTTTGTCTCTTCCCACAAGTAGACGATAATAATTTCCCCCTTTGGTTGAGCGTAGACTCGGAGCCTACAGCTAGATGCTTCTGCTTTAGTTACGCTAGCAGTGTTGCTCTATGGATGAAAATGTTGCTCTGGCGGCCGGTTCACCACTTTGTTTGGACTGATATGTCTCAATAACTATTGGATGGATTGGTTTTACATTTGGTAAAGCTGTCATGACCCCCCATGATGACTTTGCATCTATTGCTGGGCGATATGGCCAAAATCTTCTATCTCAATATGGGTCATTTCAACAATATAATATAGCATGTTTTCTGGTGTCTCAATTAATAAATAATAATGTCGAAATAACCACATCATAAATTCTATTTTGTACACTCCTTTGTGGATTGATTACTTGACAAGTACTGAGTATTTTCTCAAAATGAACATAACTGTTTCAAGTGAAGTCACAGAGAAAAAAATGAATCAATAATTCCAGCTATAGACTGACTACATTTACTTGCATGCACACAAATACAGTAATAGAGTAATCGTATTAAGACAAAAGTTGAATTTAACTTCACCGTGGCATTCCAATAAGCAGAATTCTTATCAATTCAGATTGTGTGAGACATTTGAGTTAGTAGGCGCTTGTTATCATCAATTTAAACAAAGTAAACATAATTGTGTATTGCGATATCCTGATGTATGATTTCATCACAATATGCCTCCATTGAATGACAATAGATTATCATATTGAGTTATCGCTATAGGTTTGATTTAAGGACAAAATTGTTTTTGGATACACAGTCTGGTACTAACAAACCCAACCCAAATGGATAGTCAGAGAAAAGGGATAATGGTAGCAAAAGGAAACTGGCAGGAAACACTGAAGAAACAGGAAATGGTAGAAAAATAAGCATAATTACATTATGGGCCCAATGATTGATTGCATAAACGTTAATTATCAGAGCGTTGATGTTGACACTGGCTGCTATGCTGTTGCTATAGTTCACATGTGCAATCTGGACAGGGTTCCCACATGTTCACAACTGCAAAAGGGAAACCGAAGGCCACTAATTCTGATCCTGAACCAAACCAGGGCCCAACACACACACAGCTGAATAATTGTGCACTTAGAAAAAGTATAATTAACTGGTTTTACACACCTTGAAAAACACAATTTTCCAAACACTAACCAAACTAAACTGCTGTAAAGTGGAAAGCACCAAAGCTGTTTTGAGAAAAATGATATCACATGTTACCTACATTGGAATCTTATACAGTGCTAAAGAGATTTACATTTGACATAACAGCTCTTTGCTGTCAGGGATGGAGAACAGAGCCAGACCTTAGCCAAGTACAGGCTCAGTGACCACCAGCTGACAATCAATGGAGACGCATTAAATATTAGCAACCAAAAGAAAACAATATATCTGGTAACTGCAGGTGATGCTGAGCTCTTCCTCCATTCCTGTATTAAGTTGTCAGCTGTGAGAAACACCGGGTGACCTCTGCAGACTTTTCTACTTGATCTGGGCTGCTGAAAGATGGATATTGAGATAGATGGAGGTTGAGACACACCCTGAGGTGCCTATTGTGCATGTATGAAGGCACGCAGAGCTACGAGGGCCGCAAATGTTTCATCCTTTTACAGGCCCTGTGAGTAAGGAGGCACTTTAGGTTTTATTGGCCTCTAAGCAGGCGTGTACAGATCCAACAATGAACACGTGCTGCCCTCCCCACCATGAAAACTCTGAGCACTCCAGACACACTTATTAGGCACAAGACATAAAAATCCCAAAGATGAAAACAGGAAAAAGTGAAACAAGAAACAGAAGATGTGAATAAGTTAACTAGCCACAGAGAGGAGAGGAGGGTGGGGCGAGGTGGAAGAGTAGGTACAGACTGCAGCAATCTTTTCCTCAGTTATAGATAGACTAAGGAGAAAGAAGTAGATGGTAAGAAGGAGAATAACAAGAGAAGCCAAGCCTTCAGTCAGTAGCAGCTTGCCAGAGCGTTGCTTCGCCTCGCCAGGTCCCTGTGCTCTCTGCTCTGTCCTCTCCAATAAGACCCCTGGTTTAATGCTGGAAAATTCCCTCCAAGCTGTCAATCACCCCCTTTAATAAAAACAAAGTATAACATTGCGGTCTCCCTCGCTCTCCATTCCCCCTCGAGAATTAGAATGCGAGGTTTTGTCTGCGGAACTGTGAAAATCTCCTCTGCTTTTATTAGCAAAGCCCTGGTTCGGCCGAAACTCTGGAAAAAAATCTGGCCACTCTCCGCTCTGCGTCTCCCATCTGGACTACATTAAAGCCAACCACCTGGACCCAAACCAAACCTGAAATGAAACTGGGGGTATTACAGAAAATAACTCCGGGATCTGCCTGCACACACACACACACACACAGATACATATCTTCCTTCGTCCACTCACACACTCTTGCATGCGTGTGCGCTCCACACCCTCCTGTTTCTCCTGCTTTCTATTCCGTGCTTAATCAGATTTCCTTCAGGAAAACTAGTCTTAAACCGGCATGATGGGATCTGATTTGACTGACTGGCTGGTTGGCTGTTTTCTTTTTTTTTGCGATTGTTTGGTTAACTGGCTAGCTGGTGCGCTATTTGGGTGCTGACAGGCTGGCTAACATGGCTGACAGAATGAAGGATTGACTGGCTGACTGATGAGTGACCATTACTGACCGGCTGAGTGGCAGCTGGCAGCGTACAGTATGTGTGAGATTAATGGTCTCTTTCTTCTACCTGTTGAACCAAGAAAAGGTCCTTCACGTTATGGCTTTGGGCCCTGAGTGGTGTGCAAGTCAGTCAGCAGCTATATTGTCTTCCTCTATATTTTTATGACTGTCAACAAATTGCATAAAAAACAAAACAATGAGCTGACCTGGACAACAAGTCTACAGTTTATTCCTCTGTGCCATAAAGCTTCATTGTTGTCCATAACTCTTAAAACCACATCCGTGAGCCACACTGTTGCACTGGATGACATGATCCTTAAATACAATGAACACACACACTGAAGTTTATTTTGAGACATACACCACATACACCGTCCTGCTGCTGTCTATAATTATTAAAGCACCAAATGTGTAATAATCCGCCCCTGAAAATAGTCTCCAACAAAAAAGCTATTTCCTCCTGTTTGAGTAACATTTGCCAAGAACTACAGTACCCAGCTGTAGGGAAATAACTGAGCCGTTTTAAAAGATGAAACTATATTTGTGAACAGTTTTTAAAGATTTCCGTCTTCAGTAGGAATGATGGGGCTTCAGGCCGAGTGCCACAGAGAGGAGTGTCGGGATATTTTGTTTACACACTATCACAATGTTACACAAAGTTTTATTAGGATAATGAAAGAAAAGTATGGCTTTAAACACTCACTCCAAAAGACATGTACCAACCAGGAAGAGACTCCAAAAGGCCGCAAAGAGACAGAAAAAGACCAACACAACTCCAAAGAGATGCAAAACCAGCTGCAAAGAGCTACCAGCTATAAAAAGAAATGGTCTGTTGGTGACATCATAATGTTGGGTTTGCTCTTCATAGACTTGACCTCTTTAGAGCTGTAAAACATATTGTATCAACCATTCAAGAATATTTTACAAATTACATTTAGATCAAACGGCCCATAGTGAGATGACAGCGGTTCCATCCCACCTTATCACGAACCTACTGCAGAATAGAGTAAAGAAGAAGCACTGAAGACGATTCAGTATAGCTTACTTTAGAGGACATGCACACACACACACACACACACACACACACACACACATACACATACACACGGCCAGCTGGTTGTATTCCAAAACCACTCTTAGCCTCCTTAAATCACCAAGGTAAAGTGTTAGTAGAGGCAGAACAAAATGAAATGAAAATAAACATGGCAGAGCAACGTTTACAGCCCAGAACTCGGTATCGCTCCCCTCGGTGGAAAACACACCATAAATTACTGCAGATCATTTTGTGGAATTTAAAATAGAAAAATGTTCCGCGCTCCAACAAAAAAATTGGGCAGTTGATTTATGTCAGCATTAATTGTGCGTGCATGTGAGCGAGTGGGGGTGATTTGTGTGTGTGCTTGCTGGGTGTCTTCGTGTGTATCCATTTGTTTATGTGTGAGATTTGTCTTGTGTGTTTGTGTTTGCGTTTGTGTGTGTGTGTGTGTGTGTGTGTGTGTGTGTGTGAGTAAGAAAGAGGGAGACGTTGGTTTTAGCTGTGGAGAGTAACAACGCTGTGGTTTTTGACCATATGATGCTGTATATTTCTTGCTCTGTAGGCAGCTGGACAGCGTCCACCGCTCATAACAACAACTGAATGTTCCATATGGATCCCGCTGCTCACCACTGTCAACGTTTGACTACCCCCCCCCCCCCTCCCCCCCGCTGCACAGATTTGTAAAGTATATATCCTTATATCCTTTGACTGGTACTGGTCTGGAGCCAATAAAAAAAGGGACAAGGCAAAATCATCAATGTCAAGGTGATATCGTAACCTCACTGAGGCTCCAGGAGACAATAAAAACTGATGTCTTTGCTCAGATGTAAGCTACTGTAGGATGCTAGTGATATATTGTACACTGAACTCTACGTCAACACAAGATTGAGCTTTACAATCTTTAACCAACCAGTCCTCACACATTTTACCCCATTAATAGGTACATATATGAATTAAGTCCAGTATTCACTCTCCGTTTAGTTCTGTTTTGGTTTCCACTAATAATAAATGTCTTTTTAGCTGTAAAATGCTCCACTATGTTCACTTGCTACTTATGTTCGAAATCACATACTAACGCGCTGCATACATAATCATTCATTATGTGCTGCTTACTGCCTGCTAAATTAAACGCCATTAACAGCAGACTGTTCACACCGAAGTACATATATTCAAGGCATACGTCTTCTCTGCGTCTTGTCTGTATCGATCAATACCGGTCTGAGCTGCCGTTGAATGAAACTTTTTGAGGCAAATTAAAATTCTCAAATATTTTATGTGAATTTTTTTACAGTACATAATATATGTAAACTCCTGCATTTTGGGGCTGTTGAGTATATGTCCAGTTAGCTCACATCTCATACAATTTGGGCATTTCTCACTGACACAAAATCCACATACTATGGAGTTGGAACAGTTTTCGTGATACTTAGTGTAGTATGTTAGTATACGACTTTGAGCAGAGCCTTTGTGTGTCTGTGATTGGGCAGCTAAAGCTTAAACAACAAGCCTGAGGAGAATGGATTTATGGTCCAAAAAAACAAAACCTCATTGTTGATTTTTTATTTAATTTGTTTAGAGTCTAAAATGTTCAGAAGAGCCGAAGGAAACTGCAGAGTTCGGGTGTTTTTTTTGTTACAATGAGCATTCCCTTTGACATTTACACATCTGATCCATTCTTCATATAAAATATATAGATTAGTGCAGCTTTAAGACTTGCATTTAGTAAAAGCCACAAGTAAAAAGTGTGACGGTTATAGTTGTTCACTGACAGCAAAAGGCTTTCAATGTGCGGTCATGGACAATGTGATGCAGATTAAAGCAGTAGCATAAACCCTTCAGCCAAAATATTGCTCTATCTGAATATGATGAGAAAATTGGTCGGGCCCTTCAGTAGCAGTTACAGCTGTGAGTCTGTGTTGAATAATCTTAGTTTTGCACATCTGGACAAAGCACTTTTTGCCCAATCTTTTCTTATTGCACTAAATTGCTCCATCTCACTGAATTGGAAAAATGGGCGAAATGAAATTGTCAAGGCCTCGTCTTCGTTCTCAGTTCAGCTGATTTTCGGGCTCCGCCTCGACCTTGGCTGTGTGTTTGGGGTCAGAGCCTTGTTGGATGATTGATTCTCTGCTGCAGGTTTTACTCCAGAATTCCCAGCTACAATTCTGCATTCATTTAGTTATTAAAACCTTCAGTCTCGCGTGTCAGTAAGCAACACCAAATCTCTTGGTTTCATTGCCTCCCAGCATGAGAAAATGTGCATTATTGAACTATTTTGAAGACTCGCCATCCTGAATAAATGTATAGTTTCTAAACTATAAGATGTGACCCTGAAATGCGTATTTCAATGAACCCTTACTGCAACAGAGGTATATAAACAAGCCAAACTGTGAGCAAAATCTCCTGAATATCTGCACCATATTGTAGAGCTCAAAGGCACGAGGCCTGTGTCCCAGTTTCTCCCAAAGTTTATTTGTGCAAAATCCTTGTGGCCTGGGTAGCAAATCAGAATCTCCTGTTTTTAAGTATAGAACTGAATTGGTATGAGCATCTTGGCTTAAAGTTTCTTTTTTTGTGTGTTTTATAATGTGAGCAGGATTGTCCACTGGCAGTAACTCAAATGGAAAAAGGGGCATCAGTCACTGGAGTGTGGTTGGAAATTTAACATACAGGACAGTTTGCACATTCAAAGTGACTTAGTGTTCCTCATTCTGCTGTACTGGTCACTTTACAGGACTAATAACACTTGAAGCTGAGTCGAGGATCAGTTGTCTTTGTCCCTGTGGAGAGTGTTAAGCTGGCTTCCAGCCATTTACTCTTTAGCTAGTCCAGATTCCTGCGTGAATTTATATGAGATACATTTGTCATGGACACAAACTGAGGGGATTTGTTTGGTCATGATGCTGAGCCAACAGGTAAGAACAGTTCAGGTTAGTACAGTATCTCCTTTCAGAGTTTGTGATTTAATATAAAATTGGTGGGAATGTGCTAGAGCTGTGTGTGTTGTGGCTCTAAAGGCTCTAAGCTGTATCACTATATCACCAAATGTTCTGAGAACCTTCCACAAATGTAGCATAGTATATCACAAGGTTGAAGCCAGGTTGAGATTGTGCAACATAAATTTTATTACATTTTTTTTTTTTTTAAATCTGGAAAAATATGAAGTTACTGGCAAAAAGCCAAATGTTGTGCACTAGGTAAGTACTTTAAATGTACATTTCCTCTGGAATCAAGATACATTTAAAGAATCTCACAGTATGTTCAGTCTACGTGAATAATGGTGATATCATTGAGGAGCTAAAGACTGAGATTTATTTGAAATGTCAAATCCCCTGCATCATTAACCTAAAGAGCAGTTGTCTGAAAGTAACAACAATAGTTGAGTAACAGATCCAAAGAAGATACACTAAGTCAATGAAATAAATTTGCACTTATTACTCCAGATAACTCATAGTTCAAAGAGCCAGAAGGTACAGTAGCCCACCATAGCAGAGAGGATGCAAAATATATTTGCACAAGTCAAGGACACACAGGATTGGGAAATCCAGAATGATCATTCATTTATGATCCTGCACTGAGAAAGACGGCAGCTGCCTGAGATTTGACCTGGTGTTCTTGTCTGTCTACTTTGCAAAGCTCACTTTGCTCGGGGAAGATGTCGTAGATGACGCGTTCTATATGTGAGGAAGAAGCTTTGCCAGACTAGCAGCGAGTGAAAGTGCAGGATACGCCCTGTGGAATTTGGGTGCCATGGCTTTGTTGCCACTTCCACGAGCAGTTTACCCAGGCAGTTATTGCAGGGTTTTGTGGTCAGGGCGGAGGTCAGAGCACACTGGGCTTCCCTATAGAGGAGTAACTCTGGCTGAAAAAAGAGAGGACAACCCCCAAAGGCTCATATGTCAAGTTGGTAGATTCTTTGCTTCTGCAATGTAATTGTTTCACATAGTTTCAAACCGACGGCTAACACATGTTGTAATCCATTTGTTCCTGATAATCAGACTGAATATCCATTCAGTCTCGTTTCAGTAATTCAGCCTAACATTGCGTTCATGTTAAACAATTTGTTGTTGAAGAGAGGGGTTATTATGTTTTATCACAGGGTTGGACTCCTGCTGTCCACTTGTCATAGTGTCCTTCGGCAAGGCACTGAACCCCAAGTTTCTCCCAGTAACTGCCATCAATATGCAACATCAACTAATCTGAGATGTGGGTGGTGTCAGGATCCAGGCTAACCTCCCACTGCCCCGTTTGTCCTTCACGAAACAACAAGGAGTTTGAATGTTTTAGTGTTTCCTCTGATGCTTAGAGTAGATGGATTAGTCTCATTGTGTTATTGCAACACGTCCTCGTACCTAAACCACAGAAAAGGTTGTTTGAGAGTGACTCCCAAAAGAGGAGAGCAAACACTCGCAGTTTTAAACACGAGGGTAATGTAATGGTTTGAAAATTGTCTTTAGTCTCTCTGCCAAATAAGTGCACCTTTTTAACAAAACTATTCATGCAACTAATAAGTACAAACGGAGGCTAAAATACAAAATACGTTTTGGTTAAAAAAAATAGAAGAATACACCCCCGCTCTCCTTAGAAAGTGAGATTACTTATTGTGACATTTCAGCAGCTTTTATTTCATTTGTAAAATATTCTATTACAAATTGGACCAAACATTGTTCATTGTATCACTGGAGCTCCCCTTGCTGTCTCTGACAGTGTGCAGGATATTATGGTTCTGATACAGAATAATGTTGCTCATGTATATTTCAGCACTGCATCAGCATCAGCCTCACACAGGATGGATGAGTTTTGGGCAGAAGCTTGCAGCACACTTTGTGCATTTACTTGACATATGATTTCATTTATTTTACATGGTTTTATTGCTTTTCTAAGCCACGAAACATTGTCATGTAGACAGTGTGCACAAACACACACACACACACACACACACACACGCACACTCACAGAGGCTCATACTAAATAAAGCTGTGGTTTAAGTGGAAAGGATTAGAGCCTCAGAACTCTATTCCCCAGAAGGCCTATGACAAACTACAGACTCCTGCAAAGACTCAAATGACAAAAGAGACAAGACAGGAGGAAAAACAGAAGGGGAGCCAGAACCACACAGACATAATGAATGTTGATGCTTGCAGTAAAGACACAATGAAACATTTGAAAATACAGTGAAATCATGTAGAGAAAGGAAAGAGCATGTTCTGTTTACCCTTTGTACAGATTTAAAGTGAATTGACCCCAGCAAACAAGTACTGCAAACATACCCTGTCAGATGTGGAGCGATGGGATTTCAGGGTCCCAATAAGTTATGGAATGTGCTTCTGCCACTTGTCTCTGAATGGACAATAAACCAAACTTCTCCATTATGGACAATGAGCCTCCTTGTGAGAGAGGAAAGATGTTCAGGGAGAATGAGATGAGTCTGCCAACAGAAATAAAAGATGGAGGACATGGAGCACTTTGCAAAAAAATGTGGAAGCTTTCAAACGAAAGAGAGAATAAGGTCTCTGTGAGACATCAATCATCCAGAAGCCTCGTTCTTTTTGCTACAAGAACTCATTTCAGCATAAATTAGAAGCTTCACATTACAGAATGCTTTATTTCTTCCCTTATGAAAAACATGTTAAATGGTTGTTCTGAAGTGAAGACATTTAATATATCTTACATTTCTAGTTAAATCTGATCTAGCCTCAGCAAATCTGACAACAACCTAAGGGAGTAAAGTAGATTCTTGGCTTTCTATGATTTTCTCTTTCGCATAGATCATTTTATTTTTTAAGTATTCAAAAAGGTTTGAACGTCTCCCATACAATAATCCCTTTTATTACGTTCTTTTTGGACTTTAAAACAATAAATGTTGGAACATGGAGTAGATTGATTCAACAGAAAAGTCATTGGTGTTCTGCTCAACTGCTGACAGTTGTACCTAAAAACACTCGTACTTTTCAAAGATTAAAAATACTGTACCTAAGCAATAGAAATAATCATAAATAATAATAAATTCTTGAATATTGGGGTGCTACCAGTTAGCATTCACAAATACTTTGACCATGGCCATAACTCATTTTCAAGAAGAAGAATTTATAAAAAACAAAAGAATTCAGTCGTTTCCCTGTTGTTTTTTTCATGGGGGGACTTATCAGTGAGATTTCACAGTAAATGGTAGCTAACAGGTTAAGACAACAGCCAGCTGAAGATGGAAAGAGGAGTGAAGGAAAGTTTGTAGTGGGATCCTTTTGGGAACAAATTGGCCGTGTTAGGGGAGTTTCTGTTAAGTGTTGGAGAGTTACTGTTTAGTGGCAACTGCAGCTGACTCATCTTAATGGAAACAAAGTGAGCAATGCATGACAAGCTTCTTTATCGGCACAAAATATGGTTGAGACGGCATTTTGTCCGACAACAAAAGACAGAACACGTGAGTGTGCCCAAACTGAACAGTTAGGTCAGCCATCATTTCAGGGAAACTGTCGATACTTGGCGAGGTGCTCAGTGAGGTCAGTATTTTACTCTCTTGTTTTGGAGCACACTTTGTCATGGGCTCTTGTGTCTTGCCAATGGCACACAGCCGCATGCAACCCAATACCTGTATGGCATATGTCAGGAAAGAAGTCAGCTTTTGATTTAGAGCCAGTCCTGATTTATAAGCCTTTTACAGCCTTTTTTCTTGCCAGCAGCAATATTGTGGATATTAAGGATGTTGGTTTTGTAGCAAGATTTTTAGAATTATTGGTGTTGTTATTTGTCGTACAACAATTCTCTCATATTTGTGTGTCTTTTGTCGCTTAAACTCCTCCGCATCATAAAAGTCACACAGGAAAATTCTGCTGCCGGTGTTGCTCCCGTATGACTGTGGGTAGGAGAGACGGGACCAGTGCCAAACCTACACCAGTCTGCTCCCTTTTTTATACTTTTCCTTTCCAGTTCTTG
The DNA here is from genome assembly GCF_004355925.1 of Anarrhichthys ocellatus. NCBI lineage: Eukaryota > Metazoa > Chordata > Actinopteri > Perciformes > Anarhichadidae > Anarrhichthys > Anarrhichthys ocellatus. Next base: position 1,782,946 of record NW_022280104.1, on the reverse strand, counting down.
TCACATCTCAAAGTGTCTCTCCTGATTGTATTACACATTTGGTAATTGGTTGCCACCTTTATAGGTGAGTAGACATACAGTATAGTGTCATATTATGTATGGACAGGTAACATGCTTATGCCAAGTTAGATTGAATTTCAGCTACTGCTGCAGTGTATTACATCTGTTAGAAATAAAAAATGGTTGCCACATTAAGGAAAATCATATGCTTTGACTGATTGAATGTGATGATTGTTTCCACTCGTTATTTTCCCTCAAGGTACGTAAACGTAGCACCGAGGTAATGTAACTTCTACCTTCTACTTCTCCCCATGTGAGGTTCTACTGTTTGCCTTTACTTTTTTCAATCCTTTTTCTTTTCTTAAATCCAAGGCCATATTTGAGTTTTTTCAGTTATCACCAATTACCGTGCCACCCGTCAATCCCCAAATCGCCTCGCTACATTTAACAGCTATGTCTAATAGCTTAAACCAACTGCAACAAACTATCCATTTCTCCCTTTGAGGTTGGTTTCAATCTTGAAATATGAAGTTGGAGCATATTTAGTGATGGAAACCACCAGAAGTGCTAAAAATACCTCTGCCAGTCTGGTAGCCACGAGGCTCCATCACACACTCATTACCACACGACCTGAGGTTGAGAGGAGAGGAGAGAGGAGGGGATGTGGTCAGGAGAGAGAGGCATATAGCGTGTGTCTGTGTGTGCGTGTGTGTGTGTGTGTGTGTGTGTGCGTGTGTGTGTGTTGAAAGGGTTAGCAGCAGAAAGGAAGGGAGAGAGAAAGTATAGGATTGTGGTGAAAAGAGGAAAAGAGAAGTGGAGAGTGAAAGAAAGGAAGAGGGAAAGAGGCATATGAGGTGTGTGTGTGTGTGTGTGTGTGTGTGTGTCTGTCTGTCTGTCTGTGTCTGCACAGAGTCAAGAATGGTTGTGGTCAGATACATTAGTATTATATGATATTTCCTATGGTCTCCTGGCATTTCTGAATGACGGCACATATTGCAGCCTACTGGGCTATTATTGAAATCTTGCATCACATCATTTCTGAAGAATTTGCCGTTTGTTTGTCTGGACAAATCTCTTTTCATATAACCCCCCCCTCCTCCTCCCCCTGATCCCTCCTTTCCTCCCCTATCCTCTGCTGTCTCTCTCGTTCCCTCCGTCCTCCACACTTCCAGCCACCTTCCTCGGCTCTTCGCTCGTCTGATTTATTCCCCTGTTTCTCTCCATCCGTCCGTCCGTCTGTCTGGTGTTCTCTGTTCCAGCTACCGAGTCCCTCCGGGACCATCAATCCTTCTCCTCAACCCATACCTGGCCCTCATTCAGCACACACGCACACACACACACACACACACACACACACACACACACACACACACACACACGCTCACACACACACGCTCACACACACACACACACACACACATGCATTAGATGTCTACACATGTGCAAATGCAAAGCCATGTGCACATATGCAGACACATGTATGTATGCAAGAACAAGCACTAGATATACAAGAATACGCACACACACACACACACACACACACACACACACACACACACACACACACACATCAGGATAGCCAGAGGGGCAATCTGATCCTTAAGTCGACCTTGGAGTGAATCACGCAAATGAAAACTTCCAGCTTTGGGTCAGAATCTGAAATCAAGACTAACAAGGTGATCTGTGGCAGTGGGCTGAGGCCGCGTGCTGGCAGCAACGTTGGTTTAAGCTCGGCTCGCGAATACTTACACTGTTGAAAATAGACTGTAGATATGCAGATGACAGCATCTGGATTTGAAGGAAGAAAAGTTCACAAAGTTATTTGGAGCCGTTTAATCAGTTTCTATATGTTTTATATTCAGAAATTATTAAGTCACATATGGGTGTACTGGGGATTTGAAGTGTTACGTTTGCTTGCTTGTTGGTTTTACAAAGACAGTTAAAATAACGTGCAAGAATATGAATTCAACATTAGAAGACATAATAAAACTAGAGATTAGATTAGATATATTTTCCACAATACATACACATATTATTTATATAGGGTCCTAAATGTAGGGGCCCACTAATTACTGCCTCCTCAACCACAAAAGGGCCAATCGGGGACCAAACCATATGTTGCTGTTCTTAGTGAGTTATAGAAGCAAATTGACATTTTCAGGTTTGTTATTGTTGGTGGTTCTGTGGTAGAACATGGCGGGCGGTCAAGGTCTGATTCTGACACAACGACCTTGTCAACCTCCATCATACTTTAAGCAGATTGATTGGTGTGTTTGATGGAGGAGGGAGGGGAAGTTGTGAGTCTAAATATGATGGAGAGCAGGCCCCCGTGACAAATATGATACGCTGCTGTATTTGCCGATGGAAACCTGTTTCTTTGTTGAACATAGATCAGCTGCTGCAGCAGCTGCCGTGAGGAGGCATCGTTGCGTAAATTCGAAACCCTTCGCTGCTCACAAGGAAGTCACACCTCTTCTCCATTCTCAGTCATTCAAGGTGACACAAAGCAGGTTAGAGCTTATAGTGAATTTGCATTTACTTGTTGGTAGCTACAAACACTTTAGCTGAAAGCGCAGAGAGCTGCTTCAAGAGCCAGACCTCCAGCTGTGCTGCACTCGCTCATTCATCCCTCTTCTCAGGAATTTAGAAGTGTGAATTATTGTATTTCGACATTTGAACAGCCAAATGCAGGGAGTTGTCTGGGTAAACACTATCACAGGTTTTGGTCCATATACAGGTCAAAGAGTGCATAGCAGCCCAACGCAAACACGTGACATCAGCATACAAAGAAAGAGAGAGAGAGAAAGAGAGAGAGCGAGAGAGAGAGAGAGAGAGACATGGATGTACAGAAACCAGTGTTGAGAGAGACTGAGAGATGACGTGTGAGACAAGCAGGAGAAAGGGGAAAAGAGAGGCTGCAACAATAAATAGGCCAAATTAAGTGAAAGAGACAGTAAGAAAAAAGTGAATTTGAAAACAAAGGTAAAGTATATGGATATGTTTCTTGGGTGGCCAACCGCTGGACGATGTGTATACACTTTACAGTCCCTGATTTACTTACTGGCAGATATGATAATGATGAGAGAAAGGGAAAGATGAGGAGTGAAACAAAGGAGGGAGGTCACATGCAGGACCGGGTGTTGATGCGTGAAGAGGAGAGGAGATGAGATGGGAGGATAAGATGAGTAGAGTCAAGGTGATTATATGCATTATTGTAGATCCTAATATCGAAAGAAGAGACAAAAAGGCAAAAAATACTGGAGAGAAAAATGGAGACAAAGAGAAAAAAAAGTGTAGAGTAAAGGAACGAGGAGAGGACAGGAGTTGTACATTTAGTTATTGTGGAGAAGAACTTGACTTAGCAGCTGTTTAAACATCATAGTAATTCACAGTTTATTGTGTGTCTGTATGTGCTTCGTTATTAATAGCATAGAGGAGTGTAGAGATTAGAGAATTCAATCCAATCCTATTCCAGATGAAAAACAGCCTAAAATCTTTTATGCTGTCAAATATAGTCAAAGCTTGTTTGGTCTGTAACATGTGATTTGTTTTTACAATATTTCTGTATATCTTTTACTGTTTTCAACTGAAATCATTCAAACAAGAATTCTTCGGAAGAAGCTGGGTAGTATAAAGTTTAGGATATATTCTTAAATAACTTTTCTTCCTTTGGTGGTTTCTTTATGGAAAAATACAGTCATACATTTTCCTTGATTTCATGCACGGCATGCTATTGCATATTTTAAGAATAAAAGAAAATGCATAAGTATGAAAACATACTGCATGAACTAGTCATTTTGTGGAAACAGCATATTCTGAAGAAAAATATATTTTTATGGACTATAACCTATGACTTCTAGAGCTATGAAGGCCCACAGAGACAGAATAGACAAATAACTGTGTCTATTCTGAGCAATTGACCACTTCAATTAAAGGTTAACATATTGTTATGTTATATATAGTTTTAGGAGGAAAATCTGTAGTATGCATGCCTCTCATTAAATATAAATGAAAGTATTTGCCTTTTTGACTGCTGTGTAGCGTATTATTAATGACTTAGATTTTGTTATTATGTATTAAAACGCCTCACAATGATTCAAGTAGTGAAATGCTTTTACAGCTGTTCAAATAGAGTTTTTTTTGCCTCTGTCATTAGTAATGTGTTAGTTTTGGTCAACTCTATTTAGACAAAAGCTTGTCTGCAGCGTCAATTCCATTTACTTTTGATTCATAAGCTACTGGTTACCTTCAGTCTAAAATGAGCTTGTTCTACAGAAACAGTCATCATTTATTCTGGTACGTGTTCGCTCATCTCTTTCTCTCCCTGCCCCTCTCTCTGCCTCGCTCTCTGTTCCTCCAGCAAAGTTTGCTCATCTCTCCAGAGACCCACCTGATGTTTTTGACAGAAGGTGAGCAAAAGAGAAGAGACACGATGTACTCTCAAGAATGTCGTCCTAACCTTGCCATACCACGTCCTACACACACAAACTCATCACATGTCTCTCTCGCTGACACATTCCACTGTCTTGCTTCACTCTTTAAACCTTAATGCTGACACTCACCCAAACCACTATACTACTGAACTTTTGCTCCTGTGCTGAATTTCAAACCGCAACAAGTGGCTGAACATACCTACAGACGCACTCACCTAGAAACACAAAACATCAACTTTGTGTATGCACATCACCTCCCCAGCTGGAAAACTAGTTAGACGTTGAACATACAGTCAAATGCACACAACAAATCACACACATTTTACTCATTGCGAACACATGCTCGGTGAATAACCATCTTTTACATTCAAAAATTGTCATCTGCGAGGAGGTCACACTACTGAACCTGGCTGACTTTGTCAAGATTGTCTGATTATCATCAACAGAGAAAATGAGACTGTAAGAGCAATTGCAAATGAGATACATACCGAGGAAGAGACAGGGAGAAACACTAAGGTCAACACTAAACACTTAAGACAATGGAATTAACAGGTGAAAAAGGAAAAAGATGGAGAAATAAAGCGTTCTTTTATCGAACTATATTATTTCAGTTAAAAGAGCTAATTTTGCATTGCACTCCTTAAACATTATAAGACTCACTGTGAACAGTTGCAACTTGACCACATTCAGTTAGAGGTTTTGGGCGTCTTATGCTATTAGCGGCTTATGTACCTCAAGCTGCTAGCCTCAAACAGAGACGAGGAGCGGGCCACAGAGGTCTCGAAAGTTGACTTCTTTTTAAATCCACACCCCCAGATTTTTTCATTTTCAAACTTGACATTCTTGACTTTAAGTGCCATTACATTTAACATGTTTGCGCTGCTCCCTCTGTGGCCATAAAATGCTTTATACAACTTATTTTCACATATGCAGTAGCACTCCTCAAGATCTGTATAAAGGTTATGATGTGTGAAATTGTTGGAGCTCCCCTTTAAATATCAGTCAGCTCAGATCATCTCAATTTCAGTCATCTCTTGGAATGTTCTTACTTTGTAAACAATAAAATGCTGGCAGCGAATGTGGAGATATTTCATCACAGAATTGTTCTTTTTATAATAATATATAATCCTATTTTTTGGCTTAAACATACATATAGTGGTTTTTATGGACTTGCTGCTTGTTTCTTAAACCTGTATCCAACCAGTTATTGTCGTGCAGATAGACTTCCTCTGCAGAATAAACTACCTTAAGATAATAAACTATCCAGTGGAAGTGGTGGTAAAAAGGAGAATGATGGCTAAAATATCATCCCTGATGGAGAACTTCTCCGGGTTGAAGGACACTAACAGCTCCTTCAGTGACAGGCTGCTTCACCCACTTATGTCTCTTGTTCATACACTATCCACTCTGCTGCTGTAATCCTGCAAACATCCCCGCTGTGGGACTAATAAAGTATTATCTTATCTTATCCTTGCACACCGTATATGACTGATAACCTGCCCATTCATGTATATTTTATCAGACTGCAAGGATGTCGATACATCGCTGTGGCAGCAAAGTGGAATTTGAGAGCATTTCATTGCACAACGGCTTGTTTGCTTCCATAGTAAAAACCCAGCCAAAGCAAGGAGAGGTTCAAAACTCCCACGCACCGCTGAGGCTGATTGTAGAGTCATACAGGCAGTCTATCTCTTAGAAAGACGATGTAAGATGGACTTCAGAGTCGTTTGAGAGCCAACGGTGTTTGTAGGACGCTGCCAATTCCATGGATTTCGGATCAGATTAACAGACATCCAGACTCCAAGGGAAACAAAACTCTGCTATGATGAGGTGACACTTCCAGTCCCTCAGTGCCAGGCCAAAGAAAACACGGCAGAATGGGAGAGGAAGTGGAGGAGATCTACACAGTAAAGAGACAGGTAGGTTGGAAGGAAGGTAGGAAAGTAGACGGACGCACGGATTGACTGATCCGTCTCAGATCGCTGTGGAATCTTTTTTATGGCAGCAATATCATTGAAAAGGAGCTCAGTTATGGGGAAAAAGCTCTGGGTTAACAGATATTATATAACAAATGATATACAGCGCTGCAATCAACACAACCACAGGTAGCCATCACGCTGTTCACTCATTTGCATGTTTGGTCGATCTACTCCGTATGGGCAGACAACACTAGTGTTCATCTGAAGTCCTGCAGCTCCTCCACTTTTAGGGTGCTTCAGGTTGTTGTTTCTGCTGCGGTGAATCAGGAGGACATTGAGAGCAGCTGAGGGAGAAGTTTCTTTCAACACAACCAAACCACCAGAGCCCGGCATCCATACAGACGCTGGACTTTTCCATCATCCAGATTTTGGACCCTGTTCACTCTCTGAGAACACTTTGTATCGACCTGCATACAGGCGGGACATGTTTGATTAATCTCTGTAAACAGATACCTGCATATCAATGCAGGTTTTGGAGGCAAAGCGACAAGATTTTGATATTGAAAATGTTCTGGCTTCCATTTGTAGTCAGAGTAGTATTGACCAATCTCTTCTCAGCGGGCTTTGGTAAACAGTCCATGTGGAGAGGAAAAGGGCCAGAACGCATTGGCCAAAATACAATCTAAGACCCCGTCTGCTATCGTCTGACGGCGATTTAGCTTTTTATTAGCTTGCATGATTTGCTACTTGTGAGACAACTCGGTCGCAGACGTCATCTCTCAAGTCCAACTCCATTCTCACCTCTCAAGTTGCTAATGGGCAGACAAAAGACTAAGTCTTGGCCCCGGTACACGTTATCCAGATATCCGCTGGCTACACCGGAACCCCAGAAGTACTGTACGTTGCCCCCAGAGTAAAATCATCCGACCAATTGCCGATGCGTTCCTAGATTGATGCTTGATGCACTCTACACCATCTCTTAGCTTTAACCTATCCTCCTTTATTAGATCAGCTGTTCCAGGCTAACGCTAGCTAGCCAACTCTAATGTCTTAGTCCTCAACATTTTTTTAAATTTTTGATGCGTCTTCTTTAAAATAAAAGGCTTTCTTGCACCTCCTCATGCAAACTAATGACAGTGTTTTGCATTTAGCATTGGCAGAAGTGTGCTGCCCTCTGCTGGACAACACTGAAATGCAATACACCTCACTTTGTTTTCTGTGTTGGGATTTGATTTTAATTAATGTGTTATGGAACATTCATGACACAATGAAAAACTATTCAGTTAACAGTGTGTATTGTATTACACTATATTCTGTGTTGTTGTTTTTTTGGTTTGGACATTTAAAATCTTCAATACAGTGGAGGTAAAACACTGTTCACAACAATCTTAATGTTAGCTGTTCGGAAGGGAGAATCTCACTCCGCCAGCCCACGCTTTCAAGCCAGGACCCTTACCTTCAAGCAGTCTGTCTCACCTTTTGGCCACCGTTGCCTTCCACCATTTCTGTCACAAAGTTTGGAAAATTGTGGAAATGCTGCAGCCTCAGGCACAGGCTATGTATGAGTGTCAAAGGTTTAAATCTGACTAAAGATGATTTTGCTGTATTTCATCCCCTATCCTCCCCATCTTTTCTTTCATTTTCCACTGTATACTTTATTAAAAGGCAGATACGCCATAAAAAATAATTGTTATGATGAATGTTTTTAACTTTGGCTCAAACCTGGCCCTCTAGGCTCTCTATCCAGACTTTGTGGTTTACTGATGCTCAGCAGCTCTTGGCATGGGTGTAACTCTGCGATTAGTGCCCCTTTAAACACTTATAATTCACAGCCTATGAAAATATTATCAGAGAGGGCCAGCTCTCTGCCTGAGGGGGTCAGGAGGTTGTTTTAATGGTACCATGGGCTCAGTGTGTTGAACTGTTCAAGCCGACAGCATTAGCGTTGTCTTAAATCACTTTCAGTGGGTTGAGAATGTGAAGAAAAACTATATACGAGATATAATCATACGGAGTAATGTAAACGTGAAACTTAGGCATAATGCACTGGCTATTAAACACATGACATAACTGGAACATATGGAAATTATTTAAAAAGTTTGAATTATAATGACAAATGGTTTGTTTTTCCAATGTTGTGTATGAGGGAAAGCCTGAAATCTCATATATGTTCACATCTGCACACACACACCCCCACACACACCTCCGCTCTCAGACCTAAATTTCCTGTTAAGTAGTGGTAGGAGGTGTATATGACAGATTTGGCTCGGGGCTCAATTCAGCTGACAGTTTATATAAGGAAGTTTAAATATCAATAAATACTTTGTTCTGCTACACAGGTGCTCCCTGTTCCCAAGACATAATCTATGGTGTGTGGAGGAAAGAAATGACGAAAGAGAAAAATAATGCACTCAAGATATTGCAAAGGTTTTTCCTCATACTATAATCTCATAACAGATGAGAACACCATCTACTGCTTTTTCTCTTCTTATTTCCTGCTAAGAGTTGTACGTATGGCCCACTGGAGTTTGCAGCTCATGCAGGGTGGAATAGAATTATTATTATTATTAAAAAGTTTGAATTTATATTTTCTGTGACCAGTTTATTAGATTCCCTGCAAAAATGTTGAAATGACTCATTCTTGTTTATGGCAGTAATTCACAGGTGACCTGAGCTTTGTTCTTAATAACCCAAACAACGCACACATGACATTGTCTATATCTGAGAATCATCTGTAGCCTAATGAACTTCTGCCTTCCATTGAAATAGACATATGATTAACAGTTTATTCTACTAAAAGAGCATAGCAGCTGATAAATGAATTACCCCAACACATTTGTGTGCATACATTTGACACTGCTTTATTATTTATCTATTCTATTATTTGTTCTGAGATAGTCTAAACATTCATTAACATATTAGATTCAGCTCAAGGTGAACAGACACAAACACTGACCATCAGTTAACGTTCCCTCATACTACTATATTACTGTAAGGGCAACTTCGCCCTCTGCTGCACCACAAAGAGAATGCATATGAAGTGTAATTAAATGGCCCTCAAGTTGAGTCACTCTTCTGTTTCATCCTACTCTACAATGTACATTTTGTAAATAAATACATTTTAAAAAAGGCAAAAATGGGGAATGTTATGAAAACTAGATTGATTGATGGTGGACCCTCAAACGTCTAGTATGTTTAGTATTTCAATATGGCCTCTTTGTGGTGAGACCCAGTGCGGTCAGACCAAACATAACACAACTTGCTGTCTTTACCAATCTGAACACTTTCCAGAATTTTAATAAATAAGAAATAAAATGTTTCCACTGCAGTGAGCACCACAAGCATAGGAGCTCCACTGTGAAAAAAAACACAGGTCCTCTAGAAAAACATCCTATAACCTTCTCTGTGCTGCATGCAGCACGTTGTCCAAACTATGCTGACAGTCAACAGAATTAGCAGTGTGGTGTCAAAGAGTTTTGTGAGGAAAAGGCACAAGAGACAGCTTTTAAAACAGCCCTGCACAACATTTTAGCACGCATTTATCATTTAACAGGAAGATTGCGCAATAGGCTGCAGAACGGTGGTTTGTCCAGAAGATGGCGCCATACGTTCACTTCTGGTACTGAGTGGGCCGTGTGATGGTGCTGAAATGTGAAAAATGTTAAATAGCCCACTCAGAAGAACTACATACACTGATTTGATTGTATTATGTCTTTAAACTTTAAACGAGTTGTGAGCATGACCTGAAAATGATCATGTTTTCTCAAATTTGACTAAATGGTATGCATAAATGATTGGATAGATAGATAGATAGATAGAGGACGCTGTTACTCTCGTGCACTCATTTACATGCATCAAGTACTCTGGGAGACAAAATTAAAAGTATAAACCAATTATGAGATAATAAGGATCTAGTGAAAAAGGTTTCAGATGAAAAATCTGAATGAAAATCTCGAACAAATTGTAATATACAAATAACCTTGTAGTACTCTGCGGAAATGCAATCAGGGATGACGAAATGCAAGACGGGATGTGCAGTGTGTGTAAATCATGTTGGTCAACGAGCGATCCCTCCCTCTTGCGCTGCACTGCAGGGATTTCCCATATTGCACTTGTACCCGCCCTCCCTCACGTAGGCTTGTTATCACGTGCTGTGACGTTTGAAGGGGAAAGGAGACGCAAAAAAAGGAGAGGAATAGTATAGAACAATTCATCCTAAATCTAATGATCTATTAATCGAATTTGTATTGTTATGTACTTTATTTTATATTGCTACGTGCATGCATATAAAACCAGTTCAGCAGCAGAACAGGAGATCTCCTTAGGAACGTGACATTTTAGCTTCATGACTTCTTATATAACAGTGCTGCATCTATAAACACACTCACACACACACACACACACACACACACACACTGCATCCATAGGCGACCCAGTCTACAATCCTTAACATATCAGAGCACATGGAGATCTGGTGTGTGCCAACAGGACCCTGCACCATGCAGAGTGACCATTTCATCATTCCACTACTTCCACTTTGGCATCTTGCCAGTGCGTCTCTCTGATCTCTCGTCTGTGTTTCTCTCTGGTTAACATTATCTTCAATCATCGACACCACCCTCGGGTCTTCATGGACGAGATGTGTAAAAGCAACAACACCTAACCATCAGGGCTCCATCCCTCTAGTTACTATGGTAGCCGCCGCGAGAGCGCGTGACCAGTACCTCGTTCCGAATGGAGGCGAACAGCGAAGGAAGACATGACGTCACGTCGTCAGGGCGACCAGGCTCCCCGGAGGCACGTGTCTGGTATAAAAGAGGAATGCGGACTGCGCACACAGACCCACGCAGCCATCTGCCCGAAAGGTAAGCCACCACACCGAGGCCCCTCGTGACGGCTGGAATACACGACATGAGGACTTTACATGTATTTCACACGACTCAGCCTCCGCTACAGTTTCAAACGTTATCGTATCTGTCGGTGCACACATGTGGGCCTGCTATACATCGACTTATTTCAATAACTAATGCCGTTTTAAATGGCAAAATGCATATCTTCTGTTAAATCCATCGCATATATTTACGGAGGCTGACTTGTACTAATCTCCGTAAACTGTTTACGGGAGCCAGTGTCCACCCCTATAGCCTTATTAAGGAATTTCGTATTTTAATCAGCCATGTATTGTTATCTTACAGTGGCGCTAGTGCACGAGAGAGTGGAGCAACGTTTCATTCATTTGTAAAACTGCTCCTTTGGCCGGATGAACGCTTTAATTGTGCAGGAAGAGAGAGCGCGAGGATGGGAGGGGATACGGCCTTGAAGTCTGGAGAGAGGCCGGTCATTACGTAAAGCTCTCTGAGTCGTTACGTTGCATCACATAGCCGACATCAAAACCTGTAAAATGACAGCGAATGACGCCCATTGTGAATATAATCTATATATACGAGTTGTGTCCCATTCATACTGTGATTCATTCATCTGAAACATAATTGTCTTCCTGAGCGGCTAACATCGGTGACATTGGCAGCTCCTGCTACATCTTTGCGGAAGTGGATTAGTCTCCATGTTTTTAACCCTATAAAAATATATATATTTCCGCGTTTATCACAGCGGCCCGTGTCGGTAGATATGCGGTTAGAATGAAAATGGGTTTGCAGTAAAAGCTGTAATTTGACTGCAATCCTACATTATCGTCCTGAGACCGTTTCCGGGGTGAGTGAGTTTACATAAGTGGAGGTGGAGACGTGCCTCCTGGCATCTCCATGATGAAGTCTGTCGTCGTTACGTCATTTAGATTTCTGAGATGAAATGCAGCCTTCTCTCGCTATGAAGGTCAGCAGAGATCATAGTGATGAAAGCGAATATAACCTTGGCTTTATTAAACGTCGAAATGCTGGAAGCCTTCCTGTGATGGCTTCGAAGGGCAGAGAGGCAGCAGAGTGTCGCATTATTCTGTCACAGTTTGACGCCACACTCGACAGACCTGTTGCTGGGGTTTGCAAAGAGCCCTGCGCTTTTAAAAAGAAATAAAGTAACACTACCACACACCTGAAGTTAATTTATTAAGCCACCTAATCAGCTGTACAGTATTTTGGTGCAACAATGGTTTCATTTTAAAAAACTGGATCAGTCCGCCTTGTTCAATGAGGGGAATTATTGTGCAAAAATAGTTTTATCTCATGTATGCGGTGTTATTTATAGTATAATTGTGCCAATCGCTGTTTGCTTGCAGTTGCTCTCAATCATCTCCTGTAGGTGTGGTAGCTGCAGCCATGTTTAGGCCTCGTCTCCCCGTTGAAGGTTATGCCTCCAGCTGAGGAAGGTCACTGCAGGCCCTGCTGTCCTGATGCTGACCAGCTGCTAATCTTTATTCTCAACTCTATATCGACCGGGAGTCCCTTCTCTTAGCTCTGGATGAGTGAAGGTCACTAATAACGGGCACAGTGCTGCCAGGGAGATGCTAAGTGTTGTAGTGAAACCGCTGTATGTGCTGCTACTAGTTTGATTGATTAATTTGCAGTGGTTAAGTGCTACATTGATGCATCATGACAGGCTAGAATTGGCCAAATATGTGCCTGTTCTGAGTTATATTATCATATTATTTTTAGACTCCATGCATATGAAGCACAGATGTTATTAGCTTGCTCATAATTACTTTTGACGTTCAATTTGTTCTTGTAGTTGATGCAGATCAGGGTGTCTGCAAAAGACCTGAAATATCAGTGACTGGGTTACCGACCTGTTGCCTCTTGCTGAGCGAGGAGTAATCTATTAGCCAAAGTGATTAGCTAGAGCACACTAGCAATGCACAGGATGCGTTATTCCAGCTTATCAAGAGCTACAGCTATAATATTAAGGAGATGTCGACACACAAGCAGCTCGTGATGTATGCAAGTGAAGGGCCGTGTGGTCTCTGTTACATTATTCATAGATATGGTCTGGATTCTCAAGTGCTTGCTGTAACGAATGCATTAGATCTATTGGATTAGTGTCTGCGACGTGCTAGTCGTGTTGGACAGGCGGTCTTACCCTCTGGTGCACTCTTCAGGGAATATTTTTTTCTTTCTAGATTAACACAAATTTTCCACCTAAATGTCGTGTGGTTGTTTCCAGGCCGAGGAGAGCACGAGTGTCCCTCTCCATTATGCTCTTCAGCTGACTTATCAACCAGCCATCTTGTCCAGGATGTGTGTAAGAGAGAAGGAACTCTAGAGTGACTCAGCACCTAACTGTTGCCAGTTTTATCATGCAGTTATTCAAAATTGCAGTTGCAAGCAAGCATGGTATAGAGGAAGGTCGCAAACACAACCTTAAAGTACGAGTGCACAGAAGCGTGAGAGAGGACAGGAGGCAGATGACCGGGTCTAAGCTTTAGGAAGGATATCTGCCTGCTGACACAAGCTAGTCGGCAGTGTGTGTGTGTGGTCGAGCATTCACTTCTGCAGAGCGGTCGCATGTCTCTCACCTGTTGAATCCTCTGCAGTTTGATAAAGCAAACCTTTTACTAATTCATGATTGTGTGTGTGTGCGCGTGCATGGACGGACAAGTCTTTGTTAGCCTGCACTACATACAACTGCAACTTTTATAAAACTGCCTTCCTTCTCTGTCAGCGTGAGCCCATGCCTGCTGAGTAGGACACAGCCTGTGGTGCTGTGCTTGGTATGTGTCTGCCTGGTGACGTGATGATGTTTGACAATTAACTGACTAGTTTATGGCAGCAAAGTGATGAGGCTATAAAAAGGGAGGAAGCAGGTATACTGATGAGCAGAAGGAAAGTTCCTGAAGTTAAACACAAAGTTTTGACTCTGTCACTACTGTGTGCACCCAAGGGTGTATAACTGTCATTTATTGTTCAGCCTCTGTATTTGATTCATTTGTTTCACCGAGAGGCATCCAAGAAGAGAAAATATGGCTTAATTGGATAGTCTGTCTGGCCTCTGGCCAATCAACCCACTGCAGTGGAAAAATACTGGCGAGAAAGAGGGTGTGGTTAAAAAGTGTGAGGAAGGTTTGAACAGAGAAGAGACTCTGTGAAAGACCGGCGGACGCAGGAAGAACGAAGGAAGGGGGAGGGAATGAGTCACGGAGTTCATTCACTCACTGTAGAGTTTACAATTTATACACAAACTAAGGCAACCCAAAGACTGAATATACTAGCTTTATCTGAGTTTAGCTTGGCTGTACTTTTACTCTCCCGACTGGTACAACTTTAGAAGACAGCCACTCGAATCTATGCTGAATAAGTAGCCCAGACGTCACTCACAACATCACCATTAAGAACTTTGTGAATGGTTTATTTAGTGTCCTGTCCGTATGTTGAATGTTATACTGATGGAAAGATGTCCAGTAGTCTGTCAGCGCTCCCTTAAACTCGGGTCCATGTAAGGATTAGACCGGAGTCTACACTCTGTCCAAGTGCTCTGCTGAGACTGTTGACATACCCCCCAACACAGTTAAACTCTGTTTGTGTGAGGGAAATGGGTCACAGCTCAGATGGAGGGCAGGCAGACAAAAGAGTTGAATTTTAATGATTAGTTTGGATGGTGGGCTGAAGGGGGGTGAGCCGGGCCATGTCTGTGTGAATGTCGCCAGAGTGTGTGCTGATTGGTCTGCAGCCGAAAGAGGCAGGACTGTGTGGCGTAGAAGTGGGACGAGCTGCACATCTAACCAAAACTACATGAGAATGCACATCACTAAATCTGGAAGCTGAACAGTGGCGCTACACCAGAGTATATTGGTTCAGCAGCAGCGGTTCATTCCATTTATTTATTCAATAAGCAAGGTTTTTTTGGGGGGGATGCCCAGTGTAACCCCTCCCCCCTTTTCCCATTGACTGGCCAAAGCCCCACACCGTTGCTAGGCAACAGTAACTGACATGGAGGGGGGAGTGTCACAAGTACATATTGTGCAGAGTGACACGCACGCTTGTGCACATTCCCTATCTCACGTTTTCATAGGTTTTAACCCAAGCAACTAATTAAAATCTATTTTCTGTGCACAGTCAAAAAGCCAAGTTGTTTAATTCTTCACATTTGGATCCACATCGTTTGGTTTTAGCACTTATGTGGCTCCACTAGTCTTTGTCCAGACCTTCAGCCTGCTTTAGGGAAGTAGAATAGCCCACTCTGTTTTAAAAGGTGGCATCATCTGTCAGTAGAACAGCCATTTTATGTTGGAAAACCCAGGGCAACTGCTCTGTGCAGAGAAAATGGAGGTTAGCACAGGGGGAAAGAGGGCCAGATAGAACAGGGGAAGGAGAGCTCAAAAGAGAGGAAAGAAGGCGGCAGCAGAGCTTTGTGAATGCACAGGAGGTAATGGTGGGAACAGGGTATAAAGGAGAGGAAAGGCCTAGTAATGTGAGAACAGCACGGTCATACTGTCTCTCTACCTCTCTCCTTTGGTGACCTTGTATAATGGATGCTAGCAGCAGAAAACAAAATGGCTGCTCTGCCCTGAAAGGAAGGTTCGACACAAGAGAGTGCTCCACAATATACTCTACTAATGACCCTGTGAGAGATCTGACACTTGAGCCTGCAGCAGACTGTTCAATAAATTGATTTTGAGTGGCATCACATAGGGTGACAGCTCCAGCGAGACGGAGCATCTATTTGTGCTTCATAGCAAGTGAATAAATCCAGGTTGGAATTATTATCTTCTATGTTCATGTTCGAGAGCGCGTGTGAGAATGAGAGATTTAGTCTATTTAAAGTGCTCCCACAATGCATTTCACCAGATCGACATCCTGTTTTACATGCTCCCCACTAGCTCTCACACACCAGATTAGGAGATTACAGTAGTCTAAAATGACAACCAACCAGTCTCAAGGACAATCTGCGTTGCCCTTACTTACTCCACCTGCGCTTGTGACACACACACACACACACGTTGGCTACTGTCAGGCTGTCACCTGGTCAGTGAGTTATCTGTTCACCTGTATAAGTAAGTGTTTAGACGCAACAATAAACCCAAAATGAGTCCATAGATTCATTTTTTTTTTTTAGATTTTGAAACATGTCTTCAAACAGCTGTTAGGTGTTGACATTTAATGCTCAATTGTTTGATTTCTAAAAACATATTGGCGACCTAATCAACACATTCAAATCTTGAGGGGTTTTTTTCGGTGCCGAAAGGGGATTTGGGAAGCTAAATACGATGCATGTGCGTATCCTTGCTAACAATGAAGGACAGCAAAGGAGAGGAAGAGGTGGGGTTAGAAGACGAAGGGAAGGAGAGGAGATGCAATTGGTAGAAAAGTAGGAGGCGAGGACAGAGGAGGCGTGGAGAGCTGAATCAGGCAGATGAGTGTGCAGCACGGAAAGTGGAGGAAAAGGAGGTCACATAGTTGAGTCGAGGCCAGGCTTCCTCTTTGTTCACTCTGCATACAAGTCTGTTTGTTGGGTACACCTTCCCCTTTCTCCCTCCCTCCTTACCCATTGTTTTCAAAACATGCCTCTGCATGGTGTAGCACGTCTCCAACCCTGCAGCAGATGCACATAAAACATGTTTCACAGTCTGGCTTTTTCCGTCACTGACGACAAGCACACTTTCACCGCTGCAGTCTGGTGTTCCAACTTCAACTAAAGCACCCCACTCCTCTTGTCATGCGAGCTTCGGGAGCACACCAAATGCTGTACCAGCTGGGTGTTTTTCACCCTTTTTTAGTGCAAATGCGTCACGCCGCCTGTCTGCTGTGAAGCTGCTGCTACTGTAGCGTTGCTGTACAGCTGATGCTACAAAAGAAAATAACGTAGCTGTTAAGTTTGTTCCACAGAGCATTTTCATGTCTCGGTCCAAACACTCGTGTATACTGAATGTATTTAAACTCTGACAAAGAAAAGAGGGCGTTCACATTGTTGCACTACAGTCATCTGACTGAGTGTGCTGCCAGCTAGAGGACATTTTTAACTGAGGTTTGCTGCATTTTCATGTTTTTATCAATTAGTAGCTGTGGTTTTAGTGTATCAAATGTCATTGGTTTCTTTTTTGTTTCTCCCAGGTAACTCAATCCCCCCCAAGCAGCAGCAGCCATGTCAGACCTCTGTGTTGGAATCAATGGGTGAGTTAAAACACACACTTTTAAAAACGGGATTCAGACTGGGATAGGACACCAGAGAGACATATTTTGGGGATGGGTGTTTACTAATTCCACAACAAGTGATGATTAGCAAATGGATATGATGAGGTGTGAAAATGCATTTGCTCTGAGGGTGAAATAGTTTTGATTACCTTTATGAAATCACAAACCGACTTATCAAATGATAAATGGCAGAGCACAAGCAATGTATCAAACTGGTCTGGCAAAAAAAAAAAGTGCTCCATGACCAAGTAACTTCACAATAAAAGTCTTGAAGTTGTAGAAAAGCTTACAATTTGAACTAACAACAAAAAGAGGTCAGCTTGCATCAATCGTAGCTTAACAGCAGTGGAGCTGCAGGAATATAGGCGTGTTAGAACTCATGATATTCTGCTGTTGGGGATTAATGGCCAGCTCTTCTTCTGTAGTAGGAAAGGCACGAGAAGTTATTTTGCAATGACATGAGATCACAGTTTGAGGCTTTGTTAGAGGATGCATGTGAGGTCCCAGGAGTGGTTCGGCAGCCTGAGTAAGTCTCCCACCACATTCCCAAAACAACTATTATTAATCTTTCCCCCCCCCCCCCCCTGCAGTTTCGGCCGTATTGGCCGTCTGGTCTTGAGGGCTTGCCTTCAGAAAGGCATCAAGGTTGTGGCCGTCAATGACCCCTTCATCGACTTGCAGTACATGGTGAGACACGTACTTACAAATTATTAAAATGTATTTAAATTCCAGTGGAGCGTTCGGTGTATGTGATTTACATCATTACTCACTTTGAATATTGGATAGGAAAACCAGATCCAAGCCTGCAGTGTGTATTGTGCAAGAGCCGGGCTGTTAAGTGCATGAAATTATATACTGTAGTGTTATAATGAGGTTCTCCTCTGCCTACCTGCTCTTATAACCTCATAATTTCCCTCCTGCCTCCTAGGTCTACATGTTCAAGTATGACTCCACCCACGGCCGTTACCACGGTGAGGTGTCCCAAGAAGACGGCAAGCTCATCGTCGATGACCAAGAAATCTCTGTGTTCCAGTGGTGAGTGAGCAAGATGTTTGGTGGTTAGTGTTAACAGGTGGCCACAAGCTTCAGTGAGGACAGGATCTGGCCAGCTGATTCATTTTGAGGGAATCATTTCATTAAAAGCAGCTTCAGTAAAATTTTAATTATATCGGAGAGGTCTCCGTAATAGACGGCGCCATCCAAGAGCTCAGTTTGAATTATTTAATTCAATTTTTAAGGTACGATATTTTAATGCCAGTTTCACCTCCTGGTCTTTAGTATAGAGTGATGCAATGGAATGAGGGTTTGTGCTGACTAGGGTGTTAATCGTATAGCTGCCCCCCCCCCCCAAATCTCTTTTGCCAGCTGTTGTTTTAGTCTTTTCAGTAATGGCGCCTCCTCTCTGCAAAAGACAACACCAGAAAGGAGTGTTATAAAAGCAACATTCCTGTTCCTCTTTGAGCACGGAGTGTAAAATTGTGAGGTGTCCCTCCGTTATTTTTAACCTCGCTGTCTACTTTTTTTGGCAGACTCTTTAATCCCATGCTGTTAATTTAAATGTAGTAAAAAAAGAAAAAAAATGTACTTTCCTATATCAATGCCAAGTTTAAGAACAACTAAATTGCAGTGATGAACATTCATCTGAGACTGACTCTGATCTTCTCTGATTCTAGTATGAAGCCATCAGAGATCCCCTGGGGCAAGGCTGGAGCCAAGTATGTTGTCGAGTCCACCGGCGTCTTCCTCAGTGTGGAGAAGGCCTCCGTATGTACTCGCGTACACTAATTCACAAATACAAATGCACAGACGGTCCGGCTTCTAACCCGTGCCCTCTTCCTCTCCTGTCCGATCGCAGTCTCACATCCAGGGCGGAGCAAAGCGTGTGATTGTTTCCGCCCCCTCACCCGATGCTCCAATGTTTGTCATGGGAGTTAACGAGGACAAATACGACCCCTCCTCCATGACCATTGTCAGGTAACATACCTTTTTGGTTTTGGACATTCATTGAGTGTGCATTTTTGATTTTCGCAAACATCTTCTTAGATTTGTATGTCAAGAGAACTGAATCTAATAGTCTGATAGTTGTTGACCATGTCTGTCTTTCTGTTGACAGCAATGCCTCCTGCACCACCAACTGCCTGGCCCCCCTGGCCAAAGTCATCAATGATAACTTTGGTATTGAGGAAGCTCTCATGGTAAGTCACAGTGAATCTGTGTCCAGCCATTTCTGTGACATGGACTTTTTAATAGATGGTACTGTATATGTGCGCAAGAGTTGCTAATGTTTTGTGCAATGCGACGCTCCTCTCCGTAGACTACGGTCCATGCGTACACAGCCACCCAGAAGACGGTGGACGGTCCCAGTGCCAAGGCCTGGCGTGATGGCCGCGGTGCCGCCCAGAACATCATTCCAGCCTCCACTGGTGCCGCCAAGGCAGTGGGCAAAGTCATCCCCGAACTCAACGGGTACGGACCACCACATTTGTTATCATCTTGATGAGATGCACCTTTGCCAATTGTGGCCAGGCGCTTAAGAACAAAAAAATGAAACTGATGGTGACAAAGGTCCAATATCTCTTTTGTCCGTCCGCTCTCTCTAGTAAGCTGACTGGCATGGCGTTCAGGGTGCCAGTGGCTGATGTGTCGGTGGTGGACCTGACATGCCGTCTGTCCAAGCCTGCAACTTACGCTCAAATTAAGGAAGCCTGCAAGAAGGCCGCAGATGGGCCCATGAAGGGAGTGCTGGGTTACACCGAGGACCAGGTAACACCAAACTTATTTCACTTGTACTGTAAAGCAAATGCATGGCTAGTAATAATGCCAAAACTTGTGAGGGTTGGATGGGGTAAAGAGGTTCAGGCCTGGTGATGTGCTTTTGTTCATTCAATTGAGATGCATGGATTTATATTAACATTTATTTCTGTTCTTAATTAATTAAGATTAATTTAATTGAGAAAAAAATGGTAATATTTGGTTTTTGCAGGTGGTGTCCTCTGACTTCATCGGTGACACCCATTCCTCCATCTTTGATGCTGGTGCCGGCATCGCCCTCAACGACAACTTCGTCAAGCTCATTTCCTGGTTAGTTTTCAAATGTCTTTGTTAGTCCCACATGTAAAACAGGAAGTAAGGGGTTAGCCGACGCAGTTTTTATCTTTTTCATAACAAAACAATGAATTTCTCTTTCTTGTTCCCACTCTCTCCAGGTATGATAATGAGTTCGGCTACAGCCACCGTGTCGCTGACCTGCTGCTGTACATGCATTCCAAGGAGTAGACACTTCCTGTCCAAAAAGGACGTCAAGAAAGGGACCACTCCAACTTCCCCCCACACCCTCCCTTCTCTTTTACACACAGGCACCACCCATAGCCAAGTCATAGCATCACAGCCCTTAGCTCTACTACAGTATACGTAGGCAGCAGCCGCAGTGTGTTTGAGTGTTCTGAGTTAATTTGTTTTTTCCTTTAATGACGATCAGTTGGTGACAGTATTTGTGTCTGTGTGCCCGCTCTCCATCTCCCACTGCCAGTTTAGATGTGTCCTTACTGCTCAGTGCTATGGTGACTACTGTATCATCCCCCTGTTGTGTGTTTTAACGGTTTCATCACCAGTGGAAAGAGGAAGCTGAGCGGCAGAGCCACTGTAACTACTGCTTAAGAGGAATGAAACGAAGAAATAAAACTTGGAAAAAAGTCAAACCTGTCAAGTTCTCCTGTGTTGTGTTTTTTTTATTCTCATTATCTGTGTCCTATGGAGCCTCAAAACTGATGAGATGTAGAAAAAAGTTGTCAGACAAATCAAAAATACAACTAAATAAATCTATTAATAATATTGTTAATTAACATGGAGCATAATAACTTTAAAGCTCTAATCATTTTACAGAAATGTATGAATTTACTGGATACATTCACCTCCTCAGGCTGCTGAAAATCTAAGTAAAACAAACTAGATACTTAAACCTCTAAAATACTTAAAATAATCAAAACTTAAATTATGGGGAAAAACTACTTTCTCCTCTTCAGAACTTAAACATTTAAATAAGTAAAAACGTGATGGGTACTCGCTCGGGTACGCGGCACCTTCATCTTCAATCCGATTGGACGACAGATCTTCAACCTCCAGGGTCCGGTTCTTCAGCAGGTCGGCTAGATGACGCACGTCGTCGCGAATCACGTGGTTACTGCACAGAAAAAAATCTGCCTGGAGGCCTTGAGAATTACAAGTGAATCCTTGTGCAGTTTAACCAAATGGGGACGATATTGTTTGTCATAGACTTCAACCAATCAGATCTTTAGTTTGACATGTTGGGCGTATTCTTTGACATGCCAGAGCCTGCTAGCTGGCCTACAAGTACGTCTGCATTAACGTGCGGCTTAATTGGTCAGTGGGCTAGCGTGACTGTTGTGAAACTAGATAGCAGAACTTTGTATTAAGAGTTTAAAGATATGTAAGACGTTTTTACGTGACATTACATTTTTGGCATGTTTGGCGGTGACGATCCCAATATCTACTGCCTCTGTCGAGCGGACATTTTCAGTCCTCAAACGCATTAAAACGTGTTCAAGAAGTACAACTGGGGAGGCTCGACTGTCATCACTGGCGTCCATGAATCAAGAACGACCTCTGGCTGGAACTGAACCGCACCGATGTACAACCGTGTCATTAAACTCTCTGTAGTCAAAGAAAGGATGGACTTTGTCTTTAAATAGTGAACAGCAGCTTTGGTAAGTGAACTGCTTTTGTTTTTTACATCTGCAGTAGGTTCTTGTGAGTTTGTTCTTCTGATGACGAAGCATCCCGTCATGCTGGCGTCATGAGGTTATTAGGAGGTGGTTGAACTGTAGTAGGACAGCACTGAAGGCCCAGGTATAAAATACATGGCCCGCCACTGCATTTACGATTAACAATATAACAGAGGTAAGAGTCGGACAGAGGGCAGTACAGGGACGTGGTCAACATCCTCTCTTGACTAAAAAGATTTAAATCCTGTCATTTGCCTGCTGCCTGATTTCCCCATCCTCGGTGCATGGAGACTGGACAGTTTTGAATGTAGAACATTTGAATTATGCTTTCAGGGTCAGAGGAACAGCCTTTCACTGCACCACACATGACTTAATTTGGTTCCACTTTGTTTTTTTTATTCCTTTTTACTTTTTTCCTAATCATTTATAAACGATACTGACGATTAACATCGCACCACTTTGTAATCCTGCTTGTGTTAATTTTTCTCTTAACACAAATATGTGGATGTACAGTACATCATTTTAAAAATCAAAAAAAAAATCTTTTGTACAATCTTATCTTTGTACCCCTACCCGTAAGATTGGCACAGACATTACACATCTTCTTCCTCTTAACTTAAAGTAGAATAATACAATAAATAAAATTGCTGGCATGACTTACTCTATCGGGACAGTAACACTGGACTGCTGCGGAGAGGTTATACTAAGGTGTGTGTGTGGGAGTGACCAGGTATGTAGACGCTATAAGAGCAGAGTGACAGCTCCTCACCAGCCACTGACCACACCAACAACTGACCTGGCTAATAACGACTCTGCAAACAGACACACCTTTGACTTGACGTGAACACAGGACCAGTCATGCGGAACATGCTGACGTTCTCCCTCCTGCTCTTTGCTGCTCGCTGCTTGGACACATTGAGCATGCGAAAGAGGCCTTTCTGTCCACCTGAGAAGCTGAACTGGACAGGGCAAGACGGTACTGCCAGAAGAACGACATTGACTTGGTTACTTTCAACTTGGTGGAAGAATCGGAGCTGGCTCAGGTTTTGAAGAGCATTGGGGTCGGACAAGCCTGGATCGGTCTGCTCAGAGACCCCGAGATAGAGGCAGCGTGGAAGTGGATCAATCTGAAGTGAGCACCCTGTTTGAAATGGTCTTCATGCTGATTTCATTATCTCGAAATTTAAAACGAGGTAAACTGCAGTTGCTTAAACAAGATGTCGTTCATTTGTTTGTTTTTTCAGAAGTGGAGAGGGGATCTCAGGAGACGACCTCTCGCAGAGCAGCAGCTGGGCCGATGGAGAGCAGAGCAATCACTGCGCAGTCGTGGCCGAAGATTTAAAGTGGCACAGTGAGAAGTTTTCATTGTCATATGGTTTCTACTGCTCAACATTTTACCGAATTGGACAATCTTATCACAAAGGTCCCCTTAACTGGCACGACGCTTCTCAGGAATGTAAACATTCTGATGTGCGTATTGATGACCCAGCCACAGTCACCTCAAACAACACAGATACATTCAAAGATGTTGGCTGGATTGGACTGTACCGAGAGGCTGGTGACACCTGGAAGTGGATCGGAGGTCAGGCTTCTGACGACAGAAACTGGGCACCAGGAGAGCCACTCAATGCGGACTGTGGCTCTTTTGATCCTCACACTGAAAAGTGGCACAGCAAAGTATGCTCTGAGGAGCGTCGGTTTGCCTGCTATGATGACGACATGGTGGTGGTGAATGAGAAGAAGACATGGGAAGACGCCCTGAGTCACTGCAGGCACATGAAAACCCCATGTGAGGACTCGTTGAAGGACTGCAATTACCGCTATGACCTCCTGAGCCTGGAGCCCTTGTCTGACTACAGCTACGTCAGAGGCCGGATCTCCAGGGCCACAACCGATGAGGTTTGAGTGGGTGGAGGGGTTTAAACATTAGCACAAAAAGTCGTTTTCAAAAGAGTCTTGATTTGGAAATGAATCAAGTTGCTAAAAGATTTTTTTCTTACTGCTTGTGACCCTTGTGAAGCAATGGTAAACCTGGTGTAACTGCTTGCAACATGCTGTGGCAAAGAGTGATTGTTCCTTATCTCATAGTTTACATTGATTCTTTTTATTTTAGGCCCGCGAAAGTATAATATTTCTTAATAATAACAATACAATTAGAAGAAAGTCCGAAGAAATAAACATAGTAGATTTATATCCTTTTTTCCTTTCTTGTCAATATTATTTTACAGATTTTTCATGAATCATCTAAATGCAAATTTAAATATTATTTTAAATGATATCGGCTCTTTTAAATGCATCTATTGATACATTACGCATTAAACACTGAATGGGGGCATGCTCCAATTTTCTGATTGCAGGCTACATTTTGAGTAGATTGAAATGCTTTACTCGTGAAGGTTACACGGTAACTTTAATTTTCAGCTACTCGGGTCTTTGGCTTAAATGACAGTTCAGTGAGAGATAGAAGATTATTCGATTTTTTCTGTTGCAGGAATTGCAGACAGCAACCTCATTGTTTACAAGCTCTAATCCTCATCAAACAACAGCCTCCTCGACTAAGCAACGGTGAAAGTGTGAGCAGTCAGAGACGAAACAATTTTAGAGGGAGGGACACTTAAAACTCGCCTTGTGTTTCACAGGTTTGGACGAGCCTGCGCTTCTTGGGAGGGGAGTGGTGGTGGGTGAATGGACAGAAGCTGGAAGACCGGGGGATGCTGCCAGACTGTCCGTCCCAGGGGAAACACTGTGGGACTCTGTCCAAATATGACCCAAACAACTGGATCATCAGGGACTGCTCAGAGCAGAGAAACTTCATCTGCTACAGAAAATGAGAGAATTAAACAACACTGACAACCACTGGGCAAGTTTAGGGCTTAGAGCTTTTCAATGCTCCATTATCAATGTGTGTTCTGTCAGTAGATTTTAATACTGAGCTCTCTCTATAACAGGGCTCTATATTCTGTAGAGGTAAATATTTTGTTTTGAATTGTAATATTTTCTGAAAATAGAAGATTAGATACTCAGAAATGTGTATTCCCTGGTTTATTTAGCCAAAGAGTGAGAAAGAATATTAGCACACAGAGAGTGTGAGGACATCCTTTGACCTTTATCAGAAAGAGATGTGACGGTTTATACATTATCATGCTTGTTTTATCTGTACTGTAGAAATTCTAATGGGCAAAACATATCATGAACATACATACACATATGAATACTGAAAGTTTGCCTAACTATTCATTTAAAGTCTCATTACTTGCTCCGGCTGCATTCCTCCAGTGATAAATGCTTTAAATAAAACACCATCTATTGCCTTATGTATCATGTATATAGGTTGCATTCTAGTTTGTTTATCTTTTCAAAATGTACTTAAAATCAGTAAATTAAGCCACGAGTATCATAGAGGCTATTTAGGAACCAAAATGATGTCATAAATACGTTTTCACAAAACTGTTTAATGTGTTAACAGTACAACTTCTTTATGGCTGCCAGATTTATAAAGGTTACAATTTCCCATCAACAGCCACCTGAAAATAATAAGCCATTTTCACAGCAGCCACTTTGACATGTTACACAGGTGTAATATACAACATTAAGTATGACCCTTTTCCTTTTGGTGGGTCAGGATACTGGTATTGTGCATACTGGCTCATTGGAATGCATGACACACTAAATCAAGGGGTCTCAAACTCCCGTCCCGCGGGCCAAATCCGGCCCGCCACGTCATTTTATGTGGCCCGCGAATCCGCCAGCAAAAAAAAAATAAAAAAAAAATAAAAAAAATAAAAAAAATTAAAAGTTAGACTTGATAATAAAAATATCCCCATAGTCGAAATTATGAGATAGAAAGTCGAAATTACGAGATAGAAAGTCGAAGTTATGAGATAGAAAGTCATAATTCTGAGATCGAAAGTCAAAATGATGAGATACTTAAACACACAGTCATAGAAGCAGCTCTTTGGCTGGTTACCCTACATGTGACATGGAAATGTATGTGAGTAGGCTACATTGAAGACTACTTTAAACGTGGCTTTAAAACACGTGAAATACTTCACGTGGGATTGTGCAAATGCACCCTTGAAAGGATTATAAGCATTGAACAAAGTTATTGTAATAACTTGTGTTTGATATTTGTCTTTGCTATTTTATTTAATATTTTGATCTTTGATAGGGTTTCTTAACCCTAAATTAAAAGGATTTAAGTTATAACAGAAATGTGCTTAAATATATTTTTACATTTATATAACTGCATGTACAATATTTTTACACTTGAATAAACAATAATCAAATGCAGAGACAGTTATTTACCAATATGTTAGGAGTAGTTACATTTACACAGTCTTACATTTACAACCGGCCCTTTGAGGGCGACCGTGATGCTGATGTGGCCCAGAGTGAAAATGAGTTTGAGACCCCTGCACTAAATAGAATGGGACCATAATTCATCTGATCATACTGTTATCCGCATTTGGGATGTTGGAGCTTCCTGAATGCACCACGGAAGGTAGTTCGGAAAATATTAACCAAGATGTTTAACAAAATAACTGACTCACAATTAACCTAATCCTATCCACATACACTTTGCGTGTGCGTGTTTGTGTGTGCATCTTGTGGAACGTATTGGTAAATTACTACTGGTGTAGTCGGACGCATTTGGAGGTTGAGCCGACTTTACTTCCGTTTGTCATTCGACAACCCGAAGCACGACAACCTGCTTCTCTCCAGCTCTTCACACCTAGTAAGTGCTGACACTGAAAGGCTGTGTTCTACAGTAGCTGCTATACTGTTTAAATGGTAGCTTAATGAAGACCAACACGGCAGATATTAAGTATCCTCGAGACCTCTACATACAGAAACGTGTCTCACGTTTAACCAGCGACAGCATTGTAACGTTAGTTTAGCTAACGTCAGCTCGTGCCCAGATTATTAATTTCCTCAATGACTTTAACGTTGTATAGCTGAATAGCTCTGTAAATTAAGTAAAACAGAAACCTGCCAAACATTTGTACTTGGCGATGACAGACTTGCTATTGTTTTATAAACACTGTAATTCAGCCTGTTAGCCTGTTTGTGTCAATGTAGCTGCAGCACGACACGGTACAGGCGTCAGTGTAGCATCCTCTGAAACTGATAATGACTTCATAATAAAGTAGGCTACAGTTGTTGTTAAGTAGACATAAACATGTAAAATCAAGAAGTAAACAAATAATGAATGTGGCTACAAATAGTTGTCATATAAGTGATCGATTAGCCGATCAACCAGCAGCAATTTAGAAATTGATTTACAGTTTGCTGCTAACCTCACATTATCTGTTTTAAGCTTCTCACGTGCAATAATATGCTGCTTTGTCTGTCGTAGATGACAGTGAGTGTAAATTTAATATTTTTAAGTTTGGGGCTGTTAGTCGGTCAAATCAAGACATTGTTTTGTCTCCTTTGACCTCTAAGAAGTTGTGATTTTCACTATTTTTTGACATTTAATAAAATATGTCGGTATTAAAAAATATGATTTAAAAAAAAAAAAAAACCATGTCCTGTTGTATCAACAGTCTGTGAAGTCCTCTCTTCTTCCTCTCTCTTTCTCTCCAGGGAGCTGAGTTTTGTGACCAGACACCATGACACTGTTTCACTTCGGGAACTGCTTTGCCCTGGCCTATTTCCCTTACTTCATAACATACAAGTGCAGTGGCCTGTAAGTGTCTGTCTGAATCAGGGATCTGCAACATGTGTGGTGACTGATGCATGCTGTATATACTGTGTATGGTATCCATCAGTCCAGTCATGGCCAGTGAAGCATAGTTACAGTACAAGATGGAGAGTAAAACACTGTGTAGCACCACGTTGAAAAATCATTATTTCATCATTTCTTTGTATTCCTCTGTTGTAGCAGCACATGCTCAGAGACTTAAGAAGTCTGTTAATAATCTGTTTAGTAATTTCAAAGGTTTGGGTGGAGTCCCACATAATCTTCTTAACACTGTGTAGTGTGCTCTTGAATTTGGCAGTACTTTGCCTTGTTTCTATCACCGTTATTACACTGAAGTCTCAAAGCGTTGCAATATCCCAGATTGCCAATTTCTGCCTGGACCGCCTGGTCTCCGCACCTCCTTATTTTACATTTCACTTTGTGTTTGTGTGTTCAAACTTTAGTTCAGAGTACAATGCCTTCTGGAGATGTGTCCAGGCTGGAGCGACCTACCTGTTTGTCCAGCTCTGTAAGGTGAGTGAGCTTTCTGGTGATTAAATGATGCTTCACCGTAACATTGAGCAGGGGAGATAGCATCGCATCACAAACTATGCTGTCATTTTGGTTTTTGGAGTGTCTCAACTCTTTTTTTTTTTGTGTTTCAGATGCTGTTCCTCGCTACATTTTTCCCCACATGGGAAGGAGGAGCTGGAGTTTATGACTTCGTCGGGGTGAGCGTCGTTACTTCGAAAATTTCTCACACTCTGTCAGATTTTGTGAAGTATTATAATTAAATATACAAAGTACGCCAGTAGAATACCAGTTTGTGTAGGAGGTTGTAAGGTGTTGGGTTTGCTTTCTAGGAATTCATGAAGGCCACAGTGGACCTGGCAGACCTGTTGGGTCTCCATCTTGTGATGTCTCGTAATGCTGGTAAAGGGGAGTACAAGATCATGGTGGCCGCCATGGGCTGGGCCACAGCAGAACTTGTGATGTCCAGGTGAGCAGCACAGAAACATTAGCTCCACTTTGTCAAACTATTGTGCGTCTATTAAAAAAACAACCAATGAATCTCACTGTTGTTGTCCTGTTGTGGCCCTCCAGGTGTCTCCCTCTGTGGGTCGGAGCCAGGGGGATTGAGTTTGACTGGAAGTACATCCAGATGAGCTTTGACTCCAACATTAGTTTGGTGAGTAGAAACTATTACAATAGAATAAGTTGTTTGTGTTCAGGAACATGGATTGCTTTCTCTCTGTCTATTGATATATTATAATGCCGTTGTATCTGTGATGTAAATGTTTATATGATGGGACCTGCGTTTGTAAAAATAAATGAATTTGTTTTTCTGTGTTTATAGGTCCACTACATCGCCATGGCAGCAGTGGTGTGGATGTTCACGCGATACGACCTCCCGAAGAGCTTCAGGCTTCCTGTGACTGTGCTGCTGGCTCTCTGTGTCTACAAGGCCTTCTTAATGGAGTGAGTGTGACTCGCTTTCACACACACTTGTGTGCTCAAAAGAAACACCATCTGACAGAATGCATACAGTACACACATAAGAGAGAAGAGTGGTGTGAGAGAGTAGGAAAGTGGATCAGCATGTTTCCAAAAAGGTATTTGTTTAAAGGAAAATTCAGTTTTGGTTTGATTTGACTGCCCATGTGGTGGCTGCACTTTGATTTGTGAACCACAGGATGGCACTAGTTACCAGCAATAACATGAGCAGTAATGATGATTGCACAACATATGAGAGTAGATAAATACAGGTGCAAATAAACTACAAATTACTCGCATCACTTGATGTACCGAAAATGGAATAAATGTATTATTAGCACACATTGCTAATTAAATCATGAAAACTCTAAAATGTTGTTGATGTTTTGCCAAAGAATAAGGGATCAACAGGAGGAGCAGCAGAGCATTTTATGAATCCGTTTTGTAAAAGGGTTAATTGTGTTGTCAGGGTTGGTGGCTGGAAGATACCATATATATATATATATATAACAAAATGCCACCACCAAATACATACATGCCTGTTTACTTGTGTGCTTTATTTACCTGAAATAATTTTAAAACTGTAGGCTTACAAAGGCACCAACAAGTGGAAGAGATTGGAGTTTTTAAAGTCTCTGATGGAGGTTTTCAGTAATGCACCATTTTGTTTTGTTCTTAACATTGTGTTTTATCTCTCTCGTGCCTTCAGGTTGTTCGTCCATGTCTTCCTGTTGGGCAGTTGGACCGTGTTGTTGGTGAAAGCCGTGCTGACTGGTGCCATCTCTCTCTGCTCACTGTTTCTCTTCGTCACTCTGGTCCACAGCAACTAAGTACATCTCAGCCCCCTGGGTTAAGCCTGCAACAGCCTCTGTGGTCCAGACTGGACCTGGGTTGTTCCGATACCTTTTCAGTCTTGAGTATCACCGTACAACACCAAAGACTACTTGTTAATATTGGGTATCTGGACTGGTCTCTCGTTAAAACAAGGCTAAGCTACCAACTGGTGAGCTAACCAGTTCTTCCAGTTAGGTTTATCCGTCTGTACAGACCATTGATGGAAGACATGCACTGAAGCTTTGTTTGCTTTCAGTCCACCAGTTAAAGCTGCGGGTTGAGTGGTGACACCAGGAGTCTTCTGTAATATGATTGGCTTACTACGCTGTGTTGTTTTTTGTTAAAAGATGAATTTTGTACCAGAACAACCACAAATGAAATGAGACTTTATATATAACTTATTTTCTTTGTGTTGTCCAATGAGCCAGAGTAAATGCTTAGATTAGATAGTAAAGTGAATTTATTACAAGTGAATGACAGTGATAGTTCTGTGTGTCCACCAATTTATCAATTTATTTATCTACAAGTTATTATTAGTTAAAACATAACTAGCAAGATTTTTCAATTTTTTTTTAATCATTTGTGTTAAAGATTTAAATAAAAAACAGGCCTGCTGTATGAATTAACTGAAGTCCTGTCAGCATTATGAACACATCATGTTGAATTGTGATTTTGACATTAAAATAAATATGTCTTTTTGTTTTATCTTGCTCTCATATTTAAGAAAATCATTTAAAACTTTTTTTAAACCTGGAAAACTGTGACCTGTGCATTGTGGTTAATCTTGGCTACAATATAGTTAAAATAAAGCTAGAGATTAAATATTTGAGAGCATTTCAGTTGATCTCCTGTTGTGATACTGTTATCTCCCAATTTATGGAAGGTAGTTTATTGAACACTTAAGTCGTGCATTTGGTTTGTCTGCAGCTCAGGTGTATTTCTGCCATTTACAGATCAAAAGTTCTCACTCTGTTGACACACCTCTATTACACCTGAGGGAGTGACTGAAAACATAAAAGGAATGTTGAAGAACAGGGGGGACAAAGAGGTTGATCGGCATGAGAGAATTTGGTTTCAAAACAACTTTTGTGTCTATCAAAAGCGGCAATAAAGGGAATGCTGCAAATCTATAGTTCTAAAAAGAATCAAATTCAAACCTAAGCTGTGTTTAGTGAATACAACTAGTTGAATTCACAAGGGTTTAGCTCCAAATATATAATATTCTACCTTCACACAACACACCTCTTGTTAACTCTCCTCGTGTTTTTCCTCCGTCTCCCCCTTTTCCAGCTAGTTTAGCTCGCTCTGCTTCTCTCTTCCTCCTCTCTCAGCTGGGGTCTCCGGAGTCTAAGAAAGCTGTCGTTATTGACATTCTACAATAGGCTCTGCTGTTACCCAATACACATGAACACTACCTTCTCTGTTTACTGCTGCTGCCAAACTCCCGCTTGCCTGTCGAGAGAGAGATGGCTGCTGTGACTCATTGACAATAGCCTGACCTTGTGAATTTCAGTGAGAATTAGAGCATGACTCTACCAACCATGGCCCATACAGGTTCATCCACACATTACAAGATTAATTGTATGAGCTTGTAGGACAACAAGAGGGCCATCCTACCCAGTCTAGGAATGAATTAACAAGGAAACTAGTTGTAGATAAGGTTCTTAGGACTTCCTCAGTCACATCCTGGATACCTGCATTACCCAGAGTTACACAGAGTCCCGAAGGACCCCTAAAATTCCAATCAATGTACTTGTGAGAGAGAAGTTCAAAGAGCATTAAGACACGCTCCTGCCGCCTGCGGCATTGCAGTGATCATGTCTCTCCAATTCAGTTTTATCAAGCAGGCTTGTGTAGGCTTGTGGAAGCAAGCGCACCGATCCGTTAAACCTGCCCTTCAGCACATACAAAGGTTCAACCCCTGCATTCCAAAACAGCTGATGATTTGCAGCACTACATGCCATTCAAAAGAATTATGGAGGAGAAAAAAAAGAGGTCCAGCCCTGTTAATAAAGAGCAGGTCAGAAAAAACGGGCCATGTGAGTAATAGGAGAACTTCCTCCGAGAGAGAGGAAGGAGCAACATAGGCTACCAGACGAACAGGCCACCGATCCTTCTTGAAACACTTAAGCCAGGCACAACCGTCATGTTCTCAGTTGAGTACATTCAGTACCACGGCATTCTCTTACCTCCTCTGGCTCACAGCATGGAGAGCTTGGAGTATGCCGAAAAGTTCTGTGTGGAAGACTCCGATGTGTTTGCTGTGACTTACCCCAAGTCAGGTACAGTATATTCATTCTCGTCACTGTTTCTTTTCAGCTTTTCCACTATTCCCTGACAGATGCAGCACGGTCAAACAACTTTTGTAGACGCAAACCTGTTTACACATATAAGGAGCAAGCATGTTGAAAATTCACCGTAATGCAATATCAAAGTCTGTATAGGCTTTATATAACGGATAGATAATAGCATTGGGCATGTTCTGCTGCCTTAAAGCACCATGTGTATGGACTATAGGCTACATCAGGTGCTTGGAGCATCTTAAACATCCAGATACAAGATCAGCATCCATGCTGCCTGAGGAAGAGAACTGATCTCCGTGTGTTCAACACTTTCTACACTTTGGTACTGTGAAGCTGTTTTGTGGTTTCAATCTGGAAGCTTGTTTCACCACTGCATTTTACATGGGTTGACTCCAGTTCATGGAGTATGGAGGGACTAACCATGTAAACCAGTCAAAGGGAATACACACACATTTTGTCTAAATTAATTTTATTATTCTTTTAAATTAGTCTATATGGCTTTGTTTTTATTTAAGTCTTTTTTCCCCCACTGGTTCACAAAGCCTTACAGTGAAATATGCAAGTTAGCGGCTTTAGATTATCCTCTCCATATATAATTAGATAAGCTGTTCTGATTGTTAAAACACAATAAACAGAAATCAGATGAACTATGGGCTTTCTTTAGTATCTGATCAGGAAGAAGTAATGTGCTGCCTTCAGGCCGCGTTCGGAAAATTGAGTGTATAATAATATCGTTTGAATGAAATGGTTATTATGCATGTAGTTGTTTTTTCTCAGGTATAATTACGAAACGGACGCTTTACTGATTGTCTAGATATCTGAGAGATGCGGCAGAACTTTAAAGCATTTGTGCTCTGGTAAATAATTTATACTTGAAGTAAGAATAACACAAAACAAAGTTTGGAGGCCGAAGATCGTGGGGTCATGGAGTTTTTGTATTTTGTATGATCTTTCCATGTGCGATTATGTGTCAATTACGATTTTCCCCGTCCGTACCTGAACGCAGCAGCTGCAGAGCCGCCTCTCTCCGTGATTGATCTGCGCTTTGCAGCTTTCAGTAACTTTGTGTTATTGCTCGCAACACGATGTCTTCTGAAGAAATGTATCTGCTGCATCGCGGACTTATGCTTCCCAAAGTGACTCACTCCGTAGAGAGCTTGAAGTTCGCGCAGGAGTTCACGTTTAAAGACGAGGACGTGACGGCTGTCGTGTACCCGAAATCAGGTCAGTGTTTCTGTGAAACGTTCAGGCTCACCGCCAGCTTCACAGGGCAACTTGACGTTTAGAGTAACAGGTGTGCATACTTCTGTCATTTGTGGGGAAATTTCTCTGACAGGGTGTCATTGATCGCTCTGCTGATGACACTGTGAGTTAGACTTAACAGAGTTGCAGAATAGTTGTAAAGGGTTAGTTCACAGTGTGGAATGCTTGTACATGTTCTCTTCAATGAGCTATGACTCTAAAGTTCCTAAAGAGAAGTCTTCATGTATTCCCATCATCTGATGATGTGAGGACCCAGTAGTGTAACTTTATTTTTGACTGAAATGTCCTCACAACGACTGGAAAGCTCTTTTTGATGAGGGTCAACGCACTTTAAAACTGAAGCTCAAGAATGGATCGATACCGAATGTCTGTCACCCAACTTCAGACCAGCAAGCTGTAAGTTTTGCCATTATTACGTTGTTTTACTGTTTATGTTGCAGGTCAGCCTGTTGAATTTACAAACGTTATGATTCACGGATACATAATTTAACATTTAACACAAGTTACACTCAAAGTCAAATGTTCTGTAGAGTTAGTGGCACCATCCAAATTAGCGAGACCATCAGAGCAGCATCTTGGCTGATCTTTACATCTTTTTAGTGACCTAATAGCTCACAATGTCAAAGCGAGACTGTTCTGACCCTCTCTTGTTATTCTTCATGTAAGCATTGATGTAGGGGCTTATAGGATATATATGTTTTGTCTCCAGATGTTGCTGCAGTATCTGATTGACGACAGCTCATCAAGTGCCGCAACAGCCCCCCAATGTGTACCGATGGAATGGTGAAAAAACATTGAGGAGAGATACCCAAAGCTGTCCAGAGCATTCCCCGTCCACCCGTGTGCCGTTCTCTAAAGCAGGTTTTATTGCGCTCAAAACAAGGAGCGCAAAAGAATCAAGCACACACAGGTCTGTTTCTGTTTGATCAGGTAGCCAGAGGTGATTTTAAATCCTTTTATGTGGTTTTAATTAGTTTTTTGAAGATTGTGAAATCGTTCAGCCTACAGGTGGATACCCACTGCTGTGCTTCGAGCCTGTTAGGTCTCCGCAGTGTAAGAACTATTTGTTATGCACCCTGCGATCTATTCGGACTTTTGTTTTGTTCTTTTCCTTATTAAATAATTAATTCATTAATTAATCTATTAGGCAGGCTTTAATTTGATTTGCCAACATTGTGAAATTGTTTAGCCAAAAGATTATCTTATTATTTGTTATTTATATTTGATAGATTATTTATTCATTGATACATTATATTTTACTTTTGCATGGATGTTGTTTTGCACTTTGTCATTAAAATACTCATTTTATAATGGTAAAGGATCTTTGAATGTTTATTCTATATTGTCTTGTATGAAACACGTCTATTATAAAATAAATTATTTTTGCCAAGTCAAGACAACAAAATGTTTAATTGGCGTTTGTTTGGTGTAACCGGAAGCCAATGTCTCAAATGAGAATATGGATCATTGAGAAAAAACTTTCGGCAAGACTTGACCAATCAGATTCATCTATGTACATTTTTAGTCTGGGACACCCCCACAGTATGTCTCTGTTGTATTCTCCCTCTTTAGTTAGTGGGGTTTTAATCTTCCAGTCAACGTTTCCTAAATATACTGCAGCAAGTTTAAACCTTACAAATTGCATAACTCTTAGTAAATCTTTAAACCTGGTCTTCAAGTCCTCTGAAGGACCAGCACATGATTTAGGATACGACTTTCAATTCAGAGTTGCCTTTAAAGATGCACAAGGAGAAAAGGGCCTTGACAGCGAGACATTTGGGAGCAACGTTACCAGAGTCTCTTGCTGAATCTGCTTGAAGTCCTTGATCTGAGCAGTTTTATGTCCATCTGTACATCCGTTACTGTTGCATTGTCATGGTCTCTGGGGGCACTCCATGGAGAGCTTAAAGTATGCCCAAAATCTCTCTGTGGAAGACACCAGTGTGTTTGTTGTGAGCTTTTTCTTGAAGAATTTTAACCGTGGTTGATTGTGTGCTTGTTATTAGGGTAAGACAAGCACATAGTTTAGTGTGCTTAAAAAGGAATGTGCTCTTTTGCTCATTCATTGATTTGCTTTACATACCTCCTTATTCCCATTCAGGCCCACAGGGACCAAGGCTTTACAAGGAGGTCATTGTCTTCAATGTCCATCACGAATAAATATCCATAAATCTGTTTCGAAATCATAGTAAGAGTAAGGACACTCCTTGCAACCACACAACTTTCTCCAGTATCAATGTAATCCATTGATAGTTGTCTGTACATCCATGTATACAATGCAAACAGGAACTGCTAATTGCTAATTCGGCATGCTTTAAATGATGCCAATTTGCCAAAATGTCAACTACTATTGGCTAAAAAACAGGGCTCAAGTGGGAGGTGTCCTGATTTTAGACCATGTATTGTTGCTTTCATCAGCATGTTGGTGTATTTCACTTCTAGTAGAAGTAAGTATAACAAACTCTTGCTACCCCTGTGGGTCCTGGGAGCACATGTTCGCCAGCACACGGTCAAATAGTGTTCTCAAACGTTCTTTATTCAGTTACAATGTCAGGCTGGACTGGGCCTTGCGCTCTGCTGCCTTCCTCCGAGCGCACGCCGTGTGGGTTTGCTGAGGTCTGCCGACTTCTCTGTCATACTGTCAGTCTGTGTCTCTTACCCCGCTCTCTTGCGTCTCCGTCACTACTAGTGTTTTTATATCAGAGAGAGAGAGACACAATTCAAGATGGGTTTCAGCTGCTCCAAATTAAGCTTCTTCCACCGTTCCCTGAACCACTCCCCCACTCTGTCCCCTCTGCAGCTGAGCCCGAACACGCCCCGCCACCACAAAGTACTTGCAGCATTCTTGTTATGTTTAATCTGCTGTTTAATTATTTTTTGCAGGTACAATCTGGATGCAGGAGATCCTCCCGCTGGTTCTGAATGGGGGGGACCTGACGCCGATCCAAACCATTCCGAACTGGGACAGGGTGCCCTGGCTGGAGGAGAAAAGATTAGCATTGGTTGTGGATAAGTTGGAGTCTCCGCGGGGGCTGGTTACACATTTTCCTTACCACCTCATGCCCCCCTCCTTCCACTCCTCCAAAGCCAAGGTAAGAGGATGGAGGCTTTGTGTGACATTCCTGTGTGATCTCTTCTATGCAATCTGTGCATTGTTGCACGTGAGAAACAGGGTTAATACAAATAACACCTGTTATGTTATTGAATTAGTCTCTCGTGTCTTTGCTGTAGGCGATCTATGTCATGAGGAACCCTAAGGACATCTTGGTGTCTTCATACCACTTCCATAAGATGGCCGAATTCCTCGAGTCTCCAGGAACATTTGATGAATTCATGGAGAAATTCCTTAAGGGCAAAGGTCAGAGGTCTCATAACACATAGGAGAGTTTAATTTGATAAATGTTTGAATTCCAGCAGAGTGGTTAAGCATTCTGATGGTATTACCAGATTTTAGCTGTTGAAAGTCCTCTTTGTCTGTCGTGTCCACTAAAGTAGAACAGTGGTTGTTTGTGTTTACATACTGTGCTCTGTTGTCCGTGCTGTCTGCAGTGCTGTTTGGAAAATGGACGGACCACGTGAAGAGCTGGAGGGCCGCAGATCTGGGAGACAGAATAATGTACATCACATATGAAGAAATGGTTCAGGTAAACTGAATATAATCAATATATAATAAAAAAAAAAAACTGTTGCATATATTGATATTTAAGTTATATTGCAATTGCATTACAATTGTTACTAGTATTTTGACTGATGGAAGGCGACCTCTTTTACACAGTAACACAACACTGTTACACTGTTCACTGTTATAAGACACATCGCATTGTTTCAGTGGCTTCATAGAAAGAAGTTTAACAAAATGTCTAGACAGTGAGCAGTGAAAGGAGCACATCTGTAACACAGCTGCATCAGTCTGTCTACACAGGAGGCGTTCAGGCACAGCATTTAGTGTAGGTCTCCTGCATTTTTTCTGTAGTAAAGCACGGACAACAGAGGAAAATAAACTTCCGCAGCCGGTGTAGATATCAATATTGATTAAAATCGAAATTATTGTTCAGTCAGAAGTGTGACGGACGACTGGAAAAAAAACCTGCTTAAAAGCCTCCCGTGTAGACGAACCATAATTAAAGCCACAGCAATGAGATGCTTCTTAAAAATGACCAGTCAAACTTCATCATCATCGGGGGCTTCACAACGAGCCCTCATTGTAGAGATCATGCAGAAGATTCTTCATTAGACAATGTGCATTATAAGATGAAAGCAAACACCCGTTGCTTTTACATAAATGTGCCGCTCTTTTAGGACCTCCCTGCAGCTCTCAGGCGTATTTCAGACTTCCTGGGCCGTAATCTGAGTGAAGAAGCCATTCAGAAGATAGCAGAACATTGCTCCTTCAAGACCATGAAGAACAACAACATGTCCAACTTCAGCCTGGTCCCTAAGAAATACATGAACTCCGACACATCTCCATTCCTGAGAAAAGGTGAGGCTCCAATTGGATTATTAGGAGTAAGGAGTGAGATTAAATCAGATATGTTAGTGGATTTTCAGTATCAGAAAAAACTGTCTGACTGCATTTTTAGTTGATTTTCTTTCCCATCAGGGATTCGCTGCGTTCATGTGACTGTCTTGGTCTGTGTGTGTGTGTGTGTGTGTGTGTGTGTGTGTGTGTGTGTGTGTGT